>NW_023276806.1:218885097-219236018 GCF_003668045.3 Cricetulus griseus
TCCTGTGACAGTGTGCTCGAGGTCATTTCAAAGGGAGTGCGCACTTGACTAGAATCTAATTTTTGTTGCACGTTGCATCATTTTATTGGTTTCTACTGGGATTTTGTTGTTGTAGTTTTTTGTTTGTTTGTTTGTTTGTTTTGGGTTTTCGAGACAGGGTTTCTCTGTGGCTTTGGAGGCTATCCTGGAACTAGCTCTTGTAGACCAGGCTGGTCTCGAACTCACAGAGATCCGCCTGCCTCTGCCTCCCGAGTGCTGAGTGCTGGGATTAAAGGCGTGTGCCACCAATGCCCGGCACTACTGGGATTAAAAAAAAAACAAACAAACAAAACAAAACAAAACAAAAAAAACTCAGTTGATACCGATTTACTCTTTCCCATAGGAAGCCCATGGGATCCGAGCCAGCTCCTAAATCCCGGATTACTCTGCCTGCTCCCAATCCTGACCATGTCGGAGGCTATAAACTGGCAGTTGCAACATTTGCAGGGATTGAAAACAAGTTTGGACTTTACCTACCTCTCTTCAAGCCGTCAGCATCTACCTCAAATGTTACTGGCGGGGGCCCGTAGGAGGGCTGCCCTGGACGTGGCTGTAGAATGGTTGGAACTGCAGTGAGCCCCATCTCAGATTGAAGCGTGGCTTCACCCCTTCTGCATCTGTCTCATTTAAATTCAGGTCAATGCTTTCTATATTAAATGCAATCATTCGTTTTCTGGATGTTTTTGTACCAAGATCATGTGGAATTATTCCTAATTATTCTTTGGCACTCTGCCCACAAACCTGTGTTTGTATCTTTTATACACTGGGATTTGGGCAACACTAACTTGATCTAGAGTAAGTCTGAAAGGAAATTAGGGATGTCTCCTACCTGAATGATAGTCTATAGTCTCGCTGAGTCTACTGAAAGGCAACCATGGTTCCTAGAGCAAAGAGTTCTGAGGATGTTTAAGGTAATAGAAAGCTGGGTATATATTTATAAAAATGAAAAACACTGGAAGGGAAAAACCCAAATATCCAGCCCCGACTCAAATTTTAAACATGCACAAATTTGGCCTCTGGATTATATTATGAAAGGTTTATGTGAAACATGTTTTTTCATAATGAAAGCCACATTGAGGATGTTTAGTAATCATCTTCTCTTACTAGTACCAAGTCTACTAGGGAAAAGTTTTGGATGTTAAGGAAGTGCTTTTGGCATTCTTTATTAGAGAGACAGGAGAAACTGAGACACAATCCTACTCCTGAGTGTGCTGATTTGGGGTTAATACTTGTATGATGAGCACATGCTGATTCCTGCCACTTTTACCAGACACTGTAAGAATAATGTCCACCACCTCATGCTGGCACAAGCGTACTCCCACCCCCTAGCTGGCACCCATTTGCCTTTAAAATCACTTTATCTTGAATCATGTCAGACAAATGTTCTCTAAGTTTTTATTTAATCTGGGGTGCTTTGTATCATGGTCAGAAGCTTGTGTGTTTGCAAAGTGGGAAATAAACTATTTTTAAAGCTACTGATTGCTTGCTCATGTGTGTTTCCATGATGAATGGCAAACATGATTGTCATAATGGATTCTTCTTCATGCTACGTTTGGGGATAGCCTATTCCTACCGGCATTATCTTTCATGGTAATTTGTGAGCTCATTTTCATGGTCTAGAATGAGTAGGAGAACATATGTTTCACTCTGGGAAAGGAAAGAACTACTGATACCTTGCCCTAGTTACCTTTTAACACTTGAGACAGTTTGTGTGTTGGAAAACATGTGCTCATGTGGCCATGTTTCTCTGTACGTACTTAGGTGTGAATGTACACGTGTGCACTTGCCTATGGAAACCAGAGTTCAGCACTGGATGTCTTTCTTGCTCACTTTCCTTCTTCATTACTGAGAAAGGAACTCTCATGGAATTAGAGTTGAACAATTTGGCTACCTAACTAGCCAATGAGCTCCAGGGATCCACATGTTCCCATATACACAAACATACCACCTGTTCTTGGCTAACGTGAGTGTCTGCAGTCCTGGGTTTCTATGTTCTGATGGGTCCAAACTCAGGTCTTCATGCTTACACAGCAGGCATGAAACTGGCAGGACCATCCTCCCAACTCCACTTGGTATAATTTCTTACCACGATGCTTTCAAACAATGTAAAGCTTCAGTGGAAGTTTTCATAAGAACTGGTGTGAAGTGATATTTATTGTAATTTACTACCGAGTTATACCAGGACCATATTTTGCTGCATCTAACCCTTGCTGATATTTGCCTCGCAGTGATGATTTTGGAAAAGAAGTTAAACTTCAACAGCAGTCATCTCTCAAAGATGACTGATTGATCTATTGGGGTTTGTATGAATATTCTTACTCTCTGGAGGTCCCCATCCCTGTCCTAACACACACAGAGTTACTTTGCAATTGCGAAGAGTCAACATCTTCTGTAAGTTTTTGTTGCAGGTGTGGATCTTTGTCAGAAATAGGACATGTGTACACATGACTCCTTTCACGTCCGTTTGACCAAACGAAGGAGTACTTTCCATCACATGATATGACACCTAATGTGGGAATTACCAATACGGAGTCAGGTAAAAATATAAGGGTATTTATTAGGGAAAAGCCTTACTTACAGAGTGACCTAGCCAGCCGGCAGGGCAGCAGTAAGTACAGCAAGCCGAAGATGAAATGGAAGACGGGAAGCCCACATGCACGCCCTCGCTCTTAAACTACATCACCCTGACCACGCCCTCGCAGGCACACCTGTAACCAGCCCCTAGCAGGTGTGGTTATAGTGTCCCCTGCAGACACCTATATCGCCCTCAGAGACCAGTACCTGTATGAGGATGGTATAAAACACAGAGCCCCAGCTTTGGGTTTTAGAGTCTGCAGGAATGCCTCCCAATTCTTACATTCTCTTTCCACACTTGCTAGAAATTTTATAGAAGATCAGATTTTTGTGGAAAAAAAAAAAAAAAAAAAACACTGACCCACACACGTCTCATAAAAAGTACGTGGTCCACCCATTTCTTTACGAGCTGTTGGGTTTGATGAGAGAGTGCCCTGGCTTTGCTTGGACTTATGCAGTGCCGAGGGTGAATAAGAAGAAACCAGAGACCCAGAAGTTGGTAGAGATAGGACTGCATTGTCTTGTGTTTCCTTGAAATCCTTGACTTTTTCTGTTCAGGAGGCAGTGACTTGAGAGTCTGAAGGAGGCCTATTTTCCATGACTTCTGCTCGGTGGGTGGCAGGCCTATGACAGGCCTAGAATTGGACTGCAATCATCGTGTGGTGAAAACCACGTGAAATTTGTTCTGAGTTTTTCTTCTCCCCAAAGTGACAGCACAACTGCTGTCATTGCTGCAGTCAGTCCCTGGACCATGTCCCTCCTTCAGGCTGAGGCGCTGTATGCTTCCTGGCCTTCCCCAAGGGAACCAGCCTCCCCTAGTGTAGAGCCCAGGAGCCCTGCAACTGTGCTCTTGGCCCACCTCATGATTACTTGGGAGGTGGGAGACAGGCCTAATTTTCGTAGCAGCCTTTTTAATTTTTTTCCAAGGAGAGGAAAAAATGTGAAGCTGACCACAAAGTGAACACACTGATTCTTGGGTTCCAGTCGTGGCTGGGTTTCTTGAAGCTGGGTGGCACGCTGTCGCCAAGCCCCTGCTGCACCTCATAACCCACAACCGTTTGCCGAGCTCCCTGGGGTCGCCTTAATCCCAGCAGCCAGGGTCGCACAGGGAAAAGTAAGAATTCTGGCACAGAAAGGAGTCGTTTAAATGCTTATTGCATTTCAAGCTTCAGTTTTTACTTAGCTAAAATATTTAGCATTGCTGGAAAACAATGTTTAAATCTTCGTACTTATATGTTATTTAATGGTGTGGCCTGTGTAAACCTTGGGATGCTTACATTTTGACAGTCTTCTGGAAATGTTTAACTGCACATAACTCAGTGAGCAAGGAATAAAGACGGGGAACAAATTACGCTTGAAACTGTTGGTATCCTCCTCGGAGTGTGCATTCAGAACACACGGCTTGGTGGAAAGCTTCAGGTGCAGAGATGGGGAGCACTTCAGTGATAGCATTTGATGAATCTGGTTTAGAACCAGTCTATCTGCCTTCCCAATTAACCTCCCCTCCAAGCCGTCGTTCGCCTCTGACCACAGAAGCCAGACTTGCAGGGATGAATTTGTACTCTTGCCACTGAGCAAAATCCCATTTTAAATTCTGGGTAATCGAATGCTTTCAGGATGTGGATTTTTCCACAGCTTTCTAAAATGTTCTTTCCACAAGCGTCTTCCACAAAGGGGTGTTTGCCTTTTGCTTTACCTTGGGGACACAAGGGGGGCTGTGGGGCGGCAATCTTCTCCGGTGGGTTCAGCCTTTGGTATTAGGAAGACAAGATGTGCTCACAAAATTGCCTACTGCTTCGTAATGTCTCCGGCACCAACACCCTCACTTGTGTTTTTCTGGACAGTGGCAGCTTCTCCCTTGAAACCCAACAGGGCTCTGTAAGGGAGGGGCTCTTCTAAATTTTGTTGTACATTTTAAGTTATCATTTAGAAGTATGCACGGATGAACAGTCAAACTGATGGGTTTTTGATAAATGTATTTTCCTCCACTGTGTTGTCTGTTTTGTCATTGCTGTTATTGATTTTTATGATACTTAAGAATTAAACACTAGGGCCTTGGACAAATGTCCTATTGTAGAGCTGTATCCCTAGCCTTTTTTGCTTTTTTGTTTTGAATCAGGTCTTTCCCAAGTTGCCCTAGAAGACCTGGAAAACTTTTGATCTTTTGCTCTCAGGCACCCAATGACTGGGAATACAAGCTTGTGTCACCACACTGGGGACACAGGCTTGGGTCACCACGCTAGGGACACAGACTTTTCCCATCAGGCTGGGGACCCATGCTTGTGCCATCAGGCTGGGGACACAGGCTTGTCCCATCAGTCTGGCTCCCACTCTGCCTACTAGAGTTAAAACCGGAAATGAAGATCAACTGATACATTCCTACATATCAAACACTTTCTCTAGAAATCATAAGCCAATCTTTTATCAAATCAACATAGTTATGATTTTAATTATTAGGAACTTGTTGCTGTGAGTCAGGAAGGATCACATAAATTCAAAGATGAATTTAAACTCCCTGGTCATTGTGAAAACTAAACTGTTGTTGAAGAGTCCACTCCCTTGAGCTGAGTGCTACCTTGGGCTTGAGATGGGTTGTGAATCATTTTTCTTATCAGTGGGTAGCATTTGAAGCTTGCTCTTTGTCTCTCAAATCCTTTGGAAGCGGCTGAGAACAGTGGGTTTGTTTCCAGAAAGGTTTGTTTTTAGCTAATGCATTAATTGACCGAGAAGAGGCCGAATGGAGCACTGCTTTCATCTGCTGGGGACCTAATAAAATAACCTTGTTTGCTTTGAGATGCTGGCCTGTTAAAGGGGTTTTGCTTAAGGCAAAACCACAGTCCCCTTGAATAACTCTTGGAGGAAAACTAGGGAATTCTGCCTGTCTGAGGCTGACTCCTGGGTCACAGACACTCCTCCCTTCGCTCTGATCTGGCCACCGAGGCTCTGCTTCAGCATGACACTCCTCAAGGGTGACTCCTTTTGAGCAGTAGAGCAGTTACCAAGGTGATTTTAAAGTTGACCTAAATTCTTAAAACAGACTTGTATAATAAGGTGGAGAAAAGCAAGTCCGGAGTAAAATAATGAAAGGCATTGAAGACATACATCCCTGTGCCCTGAGCTCTACACTGCTGACATCAGCTTTGGCTGTGGTCTCCACACATTGTTCTCAGAGGATAGAGTTCTCTGACTTGTAAGGACAGGAACTTCAGATGCCAGACATGGTCTTATTAAGCCTCCCTTGGTCCTCAAAGAGATGGTATCCTTCTCTCCGTGTTAAAAACAAGGAGACAGAGACCCTCAATAAGTTTGCCCATAGTGCTTAGGCTCCACAGTGTTGGAACTCAGGTTTGAATCTGGTTTCTTGACAGCCCGCCCTCCCCTAGGAAGGTCTCTTAGTAAAACCCATGCAGAGAGTTCTTAGGATAGTACACTGGTTTTCTGGTGGTCAGTTCTCACCATTGGACACGCTGTGCCTACCTTAGAGTAAGGGAAATGTGATCTCCACTTGTTTATCTTACCAAGGATATTTGCTACCTCAAAGAACTCCAGAGCTTGAGGGCCAGGTGAATCGTGAACCAGCCTTTTGAGGTTCCTCGTAAACAAGCTGACAGCCTAGTAAAGACAGAGGGGAGGACTGAGGGAAACTTGAAGCATCTGCCCACGGGAGTAAAATTGGAAGGTAATGTGGAAAAAAGCAGAGACAAGTTTACAAACTGTTACAGTGCCACATGATATGAGCCAACGGAATTGGATTATCTTCAAAATCTCTAATTAGAAAAAGCTATTCTCTGCCGAGGGTTGCAAATAATGGCAAAGCAAGTTAAAAGTAAACACCTAAGAATGTCTGGAGAGAAGAAAGACCATTTGCAGAATGTAGGGGTTACTGGGACGACTTTGGTCATGAAATTCCCATCACCACTAATGGCAGGCAAACCATACAGTATTCTCAACAGGCTTCCTACTACCTGAAAAATGAAAGGAGACACCTACCATCGCTCTTGTCTCCTCCATTTTTACTTAAACACGAGCAAGTTATTAACCAAAGACACCAAAAATCTGCAACATTTTCTTGTTGGGAAAAAATTTTAGCATTAAAATGTCATATGTGTTCAGACTCTGCATTTCTGTTCTGAAGCAGGATTATGCCACTTAAATTCTACATAATGTGATATGTGCTGTTAATCTGAGAACCTATGCCTTCTATGCCTTCTACTAGTTAATGACTCCATCTAAGGTTGCTTCTTGAAAAATATGTTTTATGTGTATGTTTTGCCTGCACACTCGTGTGTGTGTGTGTGTGTGTGTGTGTGTGTAACATACACTGTCCTAGTGTCCTCTGAGTTTGAAAGAGGGCATAAGATCCCCTGGAACAGTAATTAAGAGTCTTCAGCCACCAGGTAGGTGCTGAGAATCAAACCCAGGTCCTCTGCAAGAGCAGCCAGTGCTCTTAACCACTAAGCCGTCCATCCCTCCAGCCTTTAGGAGTCCACTTTTGATGATAAGGCTTGTCATCTGGGCTAGTTGCAGTGTTATATACTAGGCTGGTACTCTGTTTTTAAAAAATCAGAAAGGCAGGGAAGGAGCAGGAAGACGAGAAGCGAGCAGCGAAGGCAGCAGGAGTTCATTCTTCAACAGAGAGAAGTAGAGTCGGCCGGCTGTTTTATTACCGTGGAGGTCCTGCTTCTCATGTTCAGTTAAGGGCTCTGTGCTGTCCTGCTGAGCAGTGAGTGCCTCCCTCCAAACTGAAGAAACATGTCAAGCTTAACTTGGAACTTCAAGCTACCCTTTACCCACTTTGAAAGCCTGTCTCTTTTTTTCCTTTGTCTTTAGTTTGCTAGCCAGAGTGGATTCACAGAAGCCATCATTTTTGTCTCTTTGAAGTTAAGGCTGACACCCTTTCCTTCGCTCAATTCAGGCATGGTCTTAATAACTACATTTTCTAATCCTCTCTATACATAGCTGACTAATTTATGATAATGACATTTGGTATCAGTATGAACTTGTTGATAGCTTCCATTTTTAATATGAAAAGTGTTTGAATAGTTCTTAATTCCATAGTAATGAGTTATCAATGACCCCAACATAAATCAGATTAGCTTTGGCTTCTGTGAGAATTGATCTCTTTTTCACTTTTGTTTCCTGCTTTGAAACTTACATCTTATGGAAATGTCTGCTGCTGCCCATAATGGAACAGTTGGAAAAACCAGAGTGTAACAGAACTATATGATAGAGTGTTCTTCAAACAGCTGGTGGGCAGCAAAGAAAGGGACTGACTGTGAGTTTGGGGAGAGATGAGGGGGTCAAAGACCATCGCTGCTTCAGCTTGTCATCCGCTGCACAAAGTAGGATAAAGAAACAACTAGAAGAGCTGATCCTAGAGCCAGCAGCGGGCATTACAGAGTTGTCTATAGCTTCGGGTGAAGTACCAATCTAGTTGTCTGTAAAGAGAACCTTTGCAAGACTAGGAAGGGAATCACTGAAGCCAGGGAGAATGAAAATTCTGGAACTCCCCGAGGAGAAAGAATTTCTGCTCTGAAAGCCACAGGAAAGTCTTCAACCTTGCAGCACACCAAGTAGAGTCCTCAGAAGAGTGTCCGGTGAACAGCTAAGTTAGGCTGACTACTGCTGCACTGTTCTTAATAACACCAAAGAGTGAGCCTCCTAGGGATTTCACTGATTCCAAGTACTAACTGGCAGAACAAAAAAAAGCCATATTGAAAAAAAAATGAAATAAATTTTAAAATCTTGAAAATGAAAACATCACAACAAAATGAAAAATTAATAGAAAGCACCCCCCCCCCGCCAAAAAAATAGAGTTGTGGAACTAGCATCAAAGCCATTAGGACAGAAATTATAAATAATTATAAATAATGTGATCAAGGAAGCTGGGTAGAAGGCAGTGGTCTGAGATCCTGACCCCCCCACACATCCTCTACGAAGTGTGTGTGTGTGTGTGTGTGTGTGTGTGTGTGTGTGTGTGTGTGCACTCGCACTTTTGCATTTGAGGATGTGATTAAAAGTAGTGTGTGGAGATCACTAGACAATCTTGCTCACTCTATTTTGTTTGTCTCCTCTGCTCTGCCATGTTAGCTGACCTATGAACCTACAAGGTTTCTATTCTCCGAGTTTCCTACCCCACCCTGGGAGTACTGGAATCATGCACTGCCTTGCCAGCTTCACACGGGTTCTGGGGGTTCAAACTCATTTCGTCACACTCATGCAGTAAGCATTTACCAAATAAGCCCTCTTTCCAGCCTTGCCCAAGGTATTTCGTGTACTGAAAGGAAGAAAAAATATCTGTCAACGAAAGTTCCATTTCTGATAAAAGAATCATTTTCAGAAATAAAGGTGAAACTATGGCAACCTCAAGAAGCAAATGTAATAGCATGTGACTAGCAAACACTGGAGCAAATCCTTAAGGCTGAAATGGGAGAACATTGACCCAGATAACATGAAAGTTAAAGGGCCAAGGGTTGCCCTGCTCAGTGCTTGACATGCACAAAGCCCTGGGTTCAACCCTTGATAAACTGGCAGTTTATCAAGAAAATATCACCTAATTGCGTACTTAGTAACAACTTTAAAGTACATAAATAAAAATGGAAAAGCAAATGGATTAGGTAGACTGATTCAAAATACTGGTTTGGCCTATTAATGCCATGAGCAAAGCTGTTAAAACTGATGAATAAAGCCAGACTTGGGAGCCGGGCGTTGGTGGCACACACCTTTAATCCCAGTACTCAGGAGGCAGAAGCAAGCGGATCTCTGTGAGTTCAAGGCCAGCCTGATCTTGTGAGCGAGTGCCAGGATAGGCTCCAAAGCTACACAGAGAAACCCTGTCTCGAAAAACCAAAAAAAAAAAAAAAGGCCAGGCATGGCAGCACATACCTTTAAATCCCAGCACTTGGGAGGCAGAGGTATGTGGATCTCTCTAACTTGGAAGCAAGGCTGTTTTGCATATGGAGTGCCAGGGAAGCCAGGGCTACATAGTGAGGCTCTAATTTGTGGGCTGGATCGATGACTTACTTAGTGACTATGAGCAATTGTTTTGGTTTCCAGCACCCAAATGTTGGCTCACACTGTCTGAAACTCCAGTTCTAGGGATGTGTGGGTCTCTTCTGCCCTCTGTAGGCACTGGGCATGCACATGATTATATATATATATATATATATATATATATATATATATATATATATATCTCTTTAAAAACAAAAGAAGCTGAAGCTGATGAATAAATCCTTAATATTTATTCATTTAGTTTATGTACTAAAATGTAAAAACCATTCTTTTCTCATTTTAATTCTGTCTCTGACCGGTAGTGGCAGGTACATTTTATTATTTTTGCTGGTATTGCTCTTCTAGACTATAGCTTTTCATATTGACATTGACCTTAGGCCCTGGGGGACTTGCTGCTCTCACAGATTAAAAAGTTAATTGAAAAATCAGTCAGACAGAGGAATGACTTTAATTAAAGGGTGGAGCTTCAGAATATGTGCATGAGGATTTATATATTCAGGCTTCTCCATAGTTACTGCAGAGGGTCTGTGGCTGGTTATGTGACTGGAAGAGTGAAGAGACCCTGCACAGCTAGAGTGAGTAAAGGTTAGAGCACTCAGGGCTAAGACCATAGAGGACATGTGTGTTTACTAGATGTCCCTCAGATGTTCACATATTTGAATGCTTGGTCACCCTCTGGTGGTGCCATTTTGGAAGGCTGTGGAAATTTTAGGTGTGGGGAGAGGCTCTGGAGGGCGTGGATAGTGGAGCTAGCTTGGATTCTTTATAGTCTGCTCCATTTCCTGTCCACTCTTTGCTTCCTGGATTTAGATCTATATGTGGCCAGTAATAATACTCTTCTGCTACAATGCCTCCCCATCACAGAGGAAAATATTATATAATATATATATGGAATCCCTACCATGCCTCCCCCATCACAGACTGTGTCTTTTAATCCATGAGTGGAAATAAATCTTTCCCTGGGTTTCGTTGGTCAGTTGTTTCATCACGGCAAGGAGAAAAGGAGCTTCCATGGAAGGTCCAAGTCAAATCACCCACGTTATGGACCGCTCTTGGGGTTTGAATCTCTTCGCTGCGCTCTGAAACACATCACCTGGTTGGCTGTTGTGAAACGTGACAGCTGCCGGGTGCTGCTGGTGGTGGCAGTGCACACCTTTAATCCCAGCACTCAGGAGGCAGAGGCAGGCAGATCTCTGTGAGTTCGAGACCAACCTGGTCTACAAGAGCAAGTTCCAGGACAGCCTCCAAAGTTACACAGAGAAACCCTGTCCTGAACCTCCCCTCCCAAGAAAAAAAAAAATGTGACAGTAAGGGTGAAGGATGAGGGGGGTGGTGGCTTCTGAAAACACTGACAGAGCTTGAGGTAAGCTGGCAGGAGGCATGTGGACTCACTTCTGGCCCTTTCACCACCTACTCAAAGCAGTGGGAATGTGACATGGCCCCCATAGGTTCATGTTTGTGGATGACTGGTTGCACAGCTCCAGTCTCTGATCTAAGAAAGGAATTATTCCTCTGCACTTTCTTTCAAAGTCACACCAGAAGTTGGCTCGTATGTGGCTGACCCCCTTGTCTAATTTTCTCCCATGGATTGAGCCAACCCATATGTACACCAGACCCTGATGTGTTTCTTTCTTTTTCTGCTGGTCATCCAGAACCTGCCACACCCCCACATATGACCAGGTATGTCAACACGAGGCAGGGGCACTGCTAAAATTCTGTTGGACAACATTGGGTTTCTAGGCTATTTGCTTGTGCCCCTTACTCAAACTCTTTGATTCTGGTCACAATTTCTATATTATAAGTGGCTTCTAGGTCTGTCTAACTGTAATCCAGTAGGGCTGACACAGCTCAACTTACAGTGGGCCAGCAAAATGCAAGGTATGTACATATCCTATAGTAATAGAATCCTTTTCTGCAGGATGTGGTATTGATGATGGATGC
Organism: Cricetulus griseus; assembly: GCF_003668045.3. Classification (NCBI taxonomy): domain Eukaryota; kingdom Metazoa; phylum Chordata; class Mammalia; order Rodentia; family Cricetidae; genus Cricetulus; species Cricetulus griseus. Next base: position 218,896,666 of record NW_023276806.1, read on the forward strand.
TATTCCAAAAGTTCTGCACTGTCTCTCCTCCATGTTGATGTTTGTGGCATAACTAACTGCATAACTTCTGTAGCTGTATTGCCCAAGCTTAGAGCTCCTTGTACTGCCATTCAGACTGACAGCAAAGTGTACCCCCAATCTGTGTCCACCAAAAGCCCTGACATCCTCTTAGCCATGGATTACAGATATGGAATAAGTTGGCTCTCGAGCCCCAAGTAGAAGCCTACCAGGTGCTGGGCTTTCCTCTATTTGTTCAGAGTTCTAAATGTCAGCGGTTTCTCCTTTGCTTGGGAGGGAATATCTCAGTATGCTCCTAACCACTGGGAGGATTAAAGGACCCAAACAAGTTCATTGAAGTAGCAGGTCCCTAAATCTTTGCAATCATCTCCCAGCTTCATATTGCCAGGGGTGTGTTGATAGTCTGTTGCCACTCAATGACATTTAGAATCACCAGGTGGCACATCCCTGGGAGTGCCTATAACAGTGATCCCAGAGAGGACTGAGGAAGAAATCCCAACTCATAAAGTAGGTAGCGTCTTTCCAACATGGAGCCTAGATATAGAGAGTTCTGGGAAGAGCAGTGAGCATCTGCAGAGATCAGTTGTGGACATGGCCTCCCACTTATTTGTCCTTCTAATGAAACTCATTACCAGTGACCCTAGGGAGCTCCCAGGCGAGCAGGGTTCTAGGATTGGGACTGCTGAGGTACTTGGCTTCTTGGATTAAATAGTTATTGGGTTCACTGTCGCACAGGCAGTCATTGTTGAATCAAAAAATCCCATCATGCATCAGGGAGGGCAACACACTGCTGTGGTTGATTTTGGCTGTTGTTTTTGATTTTTTGTTTGTTTGTTTGTTTTTGTTTTTGTGACAGGGTCTCTCTCCACATAGCCCTGGCCTGGAACTTACTATGTAGACCATGCTGGCCTCAAACTCAAAGAGATCTGCCTGTGTCTGCCTCCCGGGTGCTGGGATTAAAAGTGTGAGTCACTTTGGATTATAACAGATTCTCATAGACGTGAGGCAAAAAGCAGACATGAGCATTATTCTACTCACAATGTCCCCTTAGTCTATCAGTTACGTGAGGTCAATGCAGACTCATGACAGGGTCTGAGCGCCAAGAGGTGAGGACTGTACAGAGGCTGGCTGTTTCTGGGGATCAATAAGGGACTTTAACCTGTACCATCCAATGGTCTTCCCAGAAGCGACTCTGACTCTGTCTTTCACAGGCTTCTCTCATGGAAACATTGCGATTGCTCTTCAGTCACAACACATGAGCTTTTGATTTATTCTTAATGACGGCTTAGTGTATGCTTGAGAACTGTTTCCCAATATTTTTGTTACTAGATTGCTTTTAGACTTAAACATACTTACATATGTTTATTTGTATGCATGCATGTGTGGGAGGGAGAATGGAGGTCAGAAGACAACTTGTGGGAGTCAGTTCTTTCCTTCCACAGTATGAGCCCTGATAGAACTCAGGTCACCAAATTTTACTCCATTTTTTTTAGATGCGCTTTTTTTTTTTTTTTTTTTTGCCTTGTACCTCATCACATTATCATAATGGTATTTTGGCTTAGCTTTGCATACGTAATAGGCCTACTGAAATATTTTCATAACCTAAGGAGCAATCCCTTTATTTCTAAAGATAAATTAGAACTTTCTCCTTTAACAAAACTTAAATTTGTAGCCAAGCTATGGAGGCACACACCTTTAATTCCAGTACTCAGGAGGCAGAGACAGGCTGATCTCTGTGAGTTCAAAGCCAGCCTGGTCTACAGAGTGAGTTCCAGGACATCCCAGGCTACAAACACACACCTCAAAATAACCCAAAACAAAACAAAAAATAGGAAATTTTCTGGAATTCTTAAATGTTTTTCATCATACTTCTATCCACTGAGTTTTAATATGCATATATGAAGATATTTATTTTATCTATAAAATGCTAATTTCTGTTTGTAAGGGAATTTAATTATGTAGCTACTATAGAGGACTTGGAGGAAGATATATTATAACTTAAAAATTTAAAAAGTATATATGTATATCCATACATATATATGTTATATGTGAGAAATCCCTACCAAGAATGTGTTAGTGGAAATTTTCTTCCTAAAATATCAAGAGCCTTTTGGCAATTTTTAAAAATGATTTAACTACAATTTATTTTTACTCTCTCTCTCTAGAAATGAACTAACCCTTGAAAAGAATGATTAAAGCTGTCTATCAGCAATTCTCTAGTTTAATAGTAATTAACATAATTTCTAGTGTGAATTTTAAAATACATATTTGTAGAACATGTGGCATTTGTTTATCTCAACTAGTCCTTTCTTATTCTACCATTTAACATTGTTTTTAAACCTGATGGCCTTAGTGGCAGAGGCAAGGGAGTATTTACCTCCTAAAAACCAAACAACAATAAAAAGAAAAACAAAAAAAGCAAAGACATAACACACATGTAGCCTTATAAAAATAAAACTAGAGGTCTTGATTTAAGTCCACCAGGTTGGCTGCCTAAAAAGTCATGTTCCTTCTTTAACATGGTCCTCACGCATCTCTCCAACCCCTTATCAAAGCAAACTTCATGTCAGGTTTTCTGCTAAGCAAAACAGTTACCCACAGTGATACAGACCTGGGTTGGAACATTTTATGGGTACTACTGATGTCGTATTTAGGAAGCAGACTTTTGTAGGGTTGGGCTGGCTTGAATGATAAGAATCAATAGCCAACTATACTTGAAATATTGTTAAAATACCTAGAAATAATAGGCATTAAAATTCATTCCATTCACTGCAACGAACCTCTAAAGACTCCCGTGTTCTCAGTGGAACTGGAATACTGTAATTGTTATTTGGAAGTTAATGTAACCTCAGCAGCAGCAGCAGCAGCAGAGAAAACACAGTTCTCTCATTACGCACATGCTCTAAGATCGTTTATTTTAATGCTTTCAAATAAATATGTTCCATGCAGCACGCTACAATAAACAAGGAGCAGCAATGTTCTTGTAGTAAATCCATTCATAACGTGAGTCACCATGTAAAACATCACATCTCGAGTCTTTGGCCCTGGACCATATCACGAGGCACGGTACATCTGCACCCAATCATATCTGGCTTCATATGGATTTAATAGGACTATACCAGAAGTACATGTAAGCACAAATTCAACCAGAGGTTTCAAGCTATTAAATACAGCTACCAAGTAGTTAAAAGGCAACAACTAAACCCCTAAGGGTCCCCTCCCCTTTTGCTTTTGAGACAGGGACAGAGACACTGTGGTGGGTTTTGGGCGAGTAGGTACGTGTGGAGTATATGGGATAACACTGCACAAAATGGCACCCAAAAGGCCACAGAGATACTGACAAGGAAAGGACACCAAACACAGCACGGAAGCCTTGTCTGCAGACTCTGAGTTCTAGCATTGGGGGGGCGGGGGCCGCATCGGGCAGGCTCATCTCCCATCTAGGCGGCTAGCTCAACAGTGCCTTCCTCCTCGCTGTCAGCCCTGTTGGCGCGGATCTCCACCAGGGTCCTGGCAAATCGTGTCCATTCATCACTGTGGGGAACCGCAAGCTGCAAAGCAAATCAGTGGAGAAATGATAAGCAAGACAACGCGTTGGAACGGCCGCTCCTCCCCAAAGAATGCAGAGGAAATCAAATCCTCTGTGAATCAAGGACCTGAAGTGTGGCGCTTAACCTACAGTTTCACTCTTGGCAAGGACATCACTCACAGAACGTATGAAACCTTTAACATGTACGTTAACCAAATAATCTCTGCAGTCACATTAAAGCACTCATAGTGAGGAGAGTTCTTTGTTCTTGGGTCCTACGGTGAACTCAGCAAATAGAAGCTGCATTATTAACCACGGTTTCTGAATAACTGTGGCATTTTCTTTCTAGTTGAAGCTATCGATTTGTTTTCTAAAGCGCCATTAATTAGTCAATAATCATAGCGAAGAATAGCCTACGTATGCACAGAAATTTTCCTCCTATGAGGTCACACTTGAGCGTTTCCAGCAGGACCTGTGTGATGATGGCTATGACTAACTACAGTACTAACTAGCGTTGATTAAGGGTGCCTTCTAAGTTTTCTACATAAATCCATTCATTCCTCACAGTAGTCCTAGGTGGGGTAAATTTATCCTATGTATGTGAGCAAAATATTTCCATTCTGTAGAAGGAGGAGGGGGGAATTGAAGCATGGGGGAAAAAATCCTACCAAGTCTATATAACCAGCAAGTACCTGTTCCAATATTATGTGATTTCAGTACTGAATTAATATGCCATATTGATTTGCCAAAAGGGGAGATCTATAAAACTTCCCAAATATTGTCTTCTGGTGTGTACAGTTCAATGGAGAGGAATTAACACACCCTTGACAGAAATTTTGTATGCATTTTTTTCAGCTGCACTAAAAGATTATGATCTCACACGTAACATCCAAAGCTGAGTTGTTTAAAGATAACAGAAAAGGGTTTGAAATAGAAAAAAAAATCGAAGCTGAAAAGTTGGACTAAATAGAACTCTGAAGGAGTTCACACACAATAAAATTGATCTAGACATTACAGTAATTTTCCTAGCGTTTCACCATATAAAATGATACAATCGATCCATCTACATACTAGGACTACACACAGTATCCATACATTCCAAACACATTAAAGACACAGTCACCTCAATAAATACACATTATTGAAAGTAAAAAACAAAAAAGAGGCATTAGAGAAATTTAAGCAAATGCTTAAATGATGTCTAATAGCTAGAAAATTACCCACTACACATAGCCAGATGATTAGAACCTTATAATTTTTGTAACAGGAAATCACAGTCTCAGATACTATCTGCCCAGGAAACTTCCTAGAGAGTGACCTTGCCATTCAGTAAAGTGTGACCTTAAGTGACTTCTACTACTAAGGCCAAGTGTTTCAAGAACATAATTCTGGAAATGATGTACAGGTGGGGAAGTGCTCCAGTTCGTTATCAGAAATGCCTATCCAATGAGAGTTTTCATTCAGAAATAGGAGTAAGTTTTGGAGCAGAGAAATAGAAATACTTCCCTAGTTATGGAAATGAATCTAAATTTCTCTTTCAGCAATGACACAAATTCCCAATAATACTGAATGACATGGTTACCCCTTGCCTCAGACCATTTTCCTTATGGTGGGCTCCTCTCTTACACTGCACTATTCTTCATTTTTGCCTTCAATTTTACATAATGGTGCCCTAGGGAAATGAGACCCCTAAAATAAAAGGCTCAAAATAGCTAACCAAAAGCATAATCAGACAAGAGGGTTGCTACCATTTATGGGAAAGAATAGGTGCATTTTTCCTGTCCCTCTCCTAGGACCTGACAACACACTTCCAAAAAGAACCATGAAAGGAAAGATAGAAACGCAATCAAGGGAACACTAACTTTTTCTCACAAAATAAAGCTAAGAGAGATATAAAGCTAGAGCGCCTCAGACCTTTGCATGACATTAAAGACTTGGAAAAGCAACTCAGGCAATCCAGCAGCCTAGGGCTCACCGCAGATGAGGATTCCTGCAAGCACAAGTCTACGCTATTGCTCTGTGCAGTAAAAGCAAGTTAACGTATGTTGGCCTATGTAACATTTTATTGGCAACACCGTATAGGATTTATACACCAGAACAAGAAAATAGGTAAATCCATTCACACTGTTTCATGGAATAGTACTGGAAAGACCGAAGAAATGACAATGTTGAGATTGTGGGACAGCAAGTTCGAATAGTGGCCAGACACAGGCTGAGAATAAATTGACAATCATGTATGCCCTATAAAACCACACATCCAATGTTTAAAAAATAAATTTTCTCAAACCTGGATGTTTCTACTAAACAACAACAAAAAAAATTATCCTAGAAATTAAACTATGTTTGGCCTCTTTTGTGGAGATGAGACTAACATTTAATATTTTTAATGCCAAAGCACTATTTTAAATATGAAGATTTATCCTGAAGGACATTTAATTATGCAGATTAAGAAACTTTCTTGTGGACATTTAAATATGCAGAATACACTTCCCAGGCATTTTTACAATATTCAAACAGATTTTGTCTTCTTCCTGATATGCTACTGTTTTGTGTAATATCACACACAGACACACACACACACACACACACACACACACACACACACCAAGCTTTAAAAAAAAACAAAACAAATTTATTCTGTCAAGTGTTTTCCTCCCTGACACAGCACACACCTTGCAGAAATATTAATTTGCTTTGTTCACACCAAATTCTGGAAAAGAACATAATAGAAACACAATAGCTTCTAGAAAGGTGAAGTCTATTTCTCTACCTCATGCTATGATGCCTTATCATCTAGTTGGTTGTAAAAATAACCCAATGTGAATGTACTCCTGGATGGAGATGCTACCCAGAAGCCTGCTCTGTTTTTAGAATGAAGTACCACATCAGGAAACATTTGGGAGTACAATCTTAGCTCCAATGTGTGAATCTCTATTCACAGGCCATTTCCTCACCAGAACTAATAATTTTTGGCATTGAGTTACTTGTACGTGAGACCAAACAGGTGACTTACAAACACGATGACCACTCTCGTCAGTTTACATCTAGGACTGTAAACAGAATCTGTTTGGAAAGAGCTGTCCTTCTTACCCTGGGCAGCTGCTGGCTCTTCTCCAATATCATTCTCAGTTAGGAAGAGCGAGAAGGAGGTGTGAGAGTATAAATGCCTTGGAGCCTCTCTAACTACACCTTATTCACTAGTTAGAAAAAGGCTTTGTGATGAGCTGGAGAGATGGCTCAGCCGTTAAAGGCTAGGCTCACAACCAAAAATATAAGAAAAAGGCTTCGTTCTTGCTAAAGAATGACACTGCTCTTGTCCTAACCAGCACATGGATGTATTCAATACATAATCAGCATAAACAACATGCCAGGCCCTGATTAGAACTGGAGTCCCAGTTGAACACTTTCGAAATGTGTTGACCAGGAAACGGAGGTGAAAATTAGTGCTGTTTTTGGTTACAATGGGTGAATACTGGCCTGGATTATTTTTTTAAACTTTACTGGTGTTCAGAAATGGAATACCATGAGAAGCATGTTCTTACACTAAGTGACATCTCCCCATCAAACAGCTGGAGCAAGTGCTGACACCATTATTTCATCCTTTCTTCACTTCCTATCAAGCCATGAAAGGATAATTCCAGAACATATGAACATCCATGGACTACTCCCCTGTCCCTTGCAAATAGGGACAGTCCCCTGTTTCTAGTAATTTCTGAAGAATTTTTACTTATTGTATAGTGTGGTGGCTCATGTCTTTAACAGTAGCCCTCAGGAGGCAGAGGCGGGCAGATCTCTGAGGTTGGGGGTCTGCCTGGGCTTCATAGTGAAACCAGACCTCAAAAAAATTTACATTATGATAGAAAAAAATATTTGTATTTCTATTTCTATGGTAACGATAATTCTGATCAATTAAAAATGCCCGAGAGGTGATAGGGAGAAAGTATGCATACGGAAATTAAGGCAATGCCAGAAGGCCTTTTAAAAACTGCCATTGAACCAACTTGGATCTGGAAACATTTTCTGTGGGAGTCACTCAGGAGGATGGGGGGAGACTCGTATTTTCCCACTGAGTCCCAGAGCAGAGCCTACCAATAGGCAGTCCATCCTGACAGATAACTGCTGCCTAATTTGGGGGTAAGTGTTTGAAGTTTTTGAATGCCTTAAGCATGGAGAGCTCTGGTTTCTAAGATAATAAAATCTCAGCTCCAAAAGCACCCACCTTTTATAGATATGGAATGGCCCTGTTTTTACAGCCAAGGGACTGAAGGCCAAAGGTAGTTATTGAGGTAGCAATTTGGCCTTAAGGAAGAGCGAAAATGAACCTCATATTTGGCCAGGACTCTCAAGGCTTACTTTTATTTCCGTTGCTGTCAATGGCTAGGCACTTAACCTCTCATTGCTTTGATTGTCAGATGGGGATGAGGACATCTGACCATTTATCAATAGAGACATGCAGAGGACGTGGAAGGTAATCGGAGCTAAGGGGGTCTGAGTCCAGCACACAGTATTCATGCTGTAAGTTGTCCTGGGATGAAACAGGTTCCTAAATCGAAAGGCAGTTTACATGATGATATCGGTTCTTCAATATTTTTCTGAGGACTACTTCATCTTGAAGAATGAATTCTGACTGCTGTAAGAACATTAAGAAGCATGTTTTTTACTCTATGGAAAAGGGAAATAAAGGGAGCTAAACAGTTTGCTCAAGTCACTTTTTCAAGTCCATGTGGGGCAGATAAGACTTCCCACTTTAAAAGTGCCAGGCCTCGGTGGTAGGATGGCAGGCAGGCAGGCAGGCAACGAGTTTTGAGTCACCTACTAAAAGACTCTAAAGACTGTAATCCAAGATTCTTAGGGGCCAAAAGGTCACAAAGCAAAGAACAGAAGTGTAAAAATTGTGGGGTTAAAACAAAACCATGCATGTGGGTGGTTTTAGCTTCTTCCACACCCCTCCTGATTCTGTCACTGGGTCAGGCATCTGACCCTCTCTGGCTGAGTGGATCAGTAACTACCTGTAGACTCACATCTCCCTGCCTCAACACCCCAGGATTAACTTTCCTCCACCACAGAGAGTAGCTAAATCATCCTTTCTTCCCTAGTTTGTCACTTTTTGCTGTGTGTCCCTAGGCAACCTCTCTGATCTCCACTATTTGCACGGAGGAAATTTGAGAGTGTGTCTCATGACTGACAGGACTGTGAGTAAGACACAATGAACATAGGGCTTGACCTATTTTACCCTTGGTTAAATGATGTTCCTGATTTTTCTTTCTCAGTGCCTTGTCCCTGTCTTCTAATTTTCTCTTTCTTTTTTCTCTTTCTTTGCTTCTTTTCCTCTTTTCTTTCTCCTGTTTTTCTACTTTTTACCTACCTACAGCTGAATTTTTTAGTTTATTTTAAGGCACAGTTTATTTCTCTAAGAGTCACACAAATGACTTCCTAAATAGTTATTTCTTTTAAAAAACAATAGCTATCTTTCACGGACTAAACTTAGGGAAAGAAATTCTTCAGACTGCAAGAGAATTTTTGTCAGTGTTACTCTTTAATTATCCATTAAAATTAAATTTAAAACACACGGATTCCTTCTAGCTATATATGTAATCACCCTTCCCCTACATTCCCCCATTATTTTCATTTTTCACATATGACCAATGCATTCCAGTGCAGATATTTTTTCTTGTTACAGCATTTTCTGCAGCGTGATTCTCTCCCCCCCCCCCAGCCTTAATGTGTAAGGCTTGATTATTGCTGGACATGCTGTTATAAAAATCAAGTAACTGGGGTTAAAAACACAAATATCATTTATGTGTCCCTTTTTATAACCACAAAGCTTGCAACAGTCTTCAGTCAGGCCTTCCTCATTTTTCAGCCAATTCTAAGGATTTATAGTCCCTAGCAGTGGATTTTAAATAGTTCTAGTAAGGACTATGTTTCAAGGATCATTTCTATACTTCATTAAATAGCTTCCATAACTCGTACCTATGAATATTTTTATGATAAAATATATCTTGTGCACTAATTACAAAAGCAGGGTTTAAAAACCTTGGATAATTAAGAGATTAGAAAAATATTTTATAATCTCAATTAGATTTCTCAGTTCCATTACTCATGGCAAACAAACCAAGTGAGGAAATCTCTGGGTTTCAAGATAAACAGTTTGTGGACGTGTGGTTCATCAGTATCTTTGTAACCTTTCAATTAAAATGCAGTCATTTTAAAAAGTCTGTGGGACTATTATATTAACCACCAATTTTGAGAAGACACAAGAGCGATTTCATCTTCTGTATTAACACCAACACGAGAGTTTTCTGTTAAGAAGACATCGTACAAATGGCCTTTTCATTTTAATGCACATAATTTTTAGTACATTTTCAGAAACCAGGGAAGCTTATGTAGGTTTCCACAGAACAGCAGTTAAACTTCCCTGTACTCAAAACGTTAAAGCAAAACAAGCTCCCAACAGTTATTAATGGCACCCAAATTCAGGAGAATGTTAACCCCCTGGCATGCAAATACGAATTTGTGTTCAAAGAAAGCCTATATATTTTAGGACAATTCCCTTTGCCACACACACAGAGGAGCAAATTGGGAGGTAATAAGCACTGAATCGGCCTCCGTGAAGCGTCCAGGCAGACCCGCTTCCCATAAACGCAGCTTCAGCTTCGCTGTGTTTAATTCTCTGAGGCAAGGCCCACATCTCTGTTAACAATGGATGAAACCACGGACTGGAATCCCATACCAAGACGAAGCTACATGGGGCAAAGACATGTGATAGCCTTCTGCTACAAGACAGACTGTGATAACTTAGTCTTCCGGGTAGCTATAGAGAAGTCAAGAAAGCAGGCGTGCTTGCATCTGTTCTGTAGACTGCTATTACCAGTCACTCAATAGGTTAAAATTTCCAGGAAGGTTGCTTGCTTTCTAACCTTGTGGGTTATCTGTTTTTGAATTTCTTTTTCTCTGCCCACTCATCTGGCCAGAAGCTTGGAGACCCATTTGCCAACGCCCCCTTCCCTTCCAACTTCAAACGGATGGTTTCTTTTTAACTGCATTTTTCTCAGAACAACACTAAAACAAACAAACAAACAAAAAAACCAAATCATTGCCACTTGAGGTAAGACATACAAGTAGGACATAAGAGACCAAGTGAATAGTAATGGCTATGTTGTTATTTACTATCAGTTCCAAGACACCATTAACTACTGAAGGATATAAACAACTTAAACACTTGTCTTGAGAAATTAACAGTTACAAATCATCTTCAAGGTAAAATTTAGCATGGAAGCAAGGGTACCAAAATCCCAGAGGTTTTTGCCGGTGCAACAAACAAAAGCAAACACCTGGGGAAGAACGAATTCCCAAGATGTGAAGATGCCCTTGTTTGCCTCTTGTCTTCTGAAATTGTTACATGTTGTTATTTTGTCTACTACTGGGGACAATCCATTTCTCAGCCCAAAAGATGAGAAAGTAATGGATGTAACAATGGCTGATCCACGATGATGGAAAATAAACTTTCGAAACTCCAATTGCCTCTCTTTCCATAGTACAAAAGATCAAGAAAGAGGCAGGGAAACAAGACAGGGAGTGCTAGTCAAAACTCTCTCCACATTAGCTGACTAACCACGCGGCCCTCTTTTCCCTGATATTATTGACTATAGGTTTTCAAGAATTCCTAGCAACCGCAGAATCTAAGCAGTTTTGACAAAAAAGAAAGCTTATCGCTAAACACCTTAAAAACATTTACCAAGGTAATAAAAGAAATGTCATTTCCTCCTACTGAATGTTTGGGCATAAAAGAGGTATTTTTATAATGCAGTTCATGATTTATCATATCTATAGTGTCCAAAAAAAGCACAATGAAAGGGAAGCATTTTTTCCAGTGGTTTGACAACTGTTTGAATCAACCATTATGCTTTCACTGCACTGGTCGCCAACTGCTCCCTTTTAAATGCACAGGGGGAGGGAGACCAGGACACTGATCAGGAGGAAGGACAAACGGTTCTTCCCACACATCATTTTCTGTGGAAACATGGTTAACTTTTCTGTGTCTGTCAAACTATACACAGCTTGGAGGCTGCATTTTGTATGCATTGTACAATTACCCTTTTGCTTAACTCTCCCCCGGCCCCCGAATTTCATACCAGGGATTTCTCATTCACCGATATTTATTGAATTCCCGTTAGATGATAGATACTGTGTTGGACCTGGTTAGACTGCTCTAACAGACTAGGACATATCTTTGGGTTCTTCTATGGACTCAGTTCTCCAAAGTTCATAAAAACTGTACTGATAAAGTTGATAGCCAAATGAGGGTTGCTAACAGGATTTCTTTATGATACTAGACCTTAAAAGGTGTTCCATTTCTACCCAAGGGAGCTTAATGTCAAGATCAATAAGAATAAATATTAGGGAATGACTACCTACTAGCTTAAAGGTAAAGGCACATTTTTTTTCTACAGTAGTAGAAGGCTGGATATTACTTACACGAGTCATAATTAATGTGTTTTAAGTAAAAAATTTAAAATAAAAAAATGTTATGATAGCTGATATTCTAGTAAGTGCATGCAAATCTTCCTTGACAATGGTATAAAATCATCCATTTACTCTTTCGCCTTATTCAAGTCCAACCTATGCGATATATAAACATTTATACATAAACACACATAAGCAGATATTTGTCTTCATAATATATTCTAGATATTCCACTGACAATAAGCACACACAGACACACAATTAACTCAGTTTCTTCACAAAGCACGATAAATTTCAATTCTCTGCAGGGCACAACTTTTCCCTGGGCTTTTGTAAGGTGTGATTTGAGGCAACTGCTGTCACTGATACTTTTTTGAGACAAAAATTTAACAGTTTTGAAATTATAAAAGTAGCCAGGCAGTGGTGGCACACACTTTTAATCCCAGTACTCCGGAGGCAGAGGCAGGTGTTTGAGGCCATCCTGGTCTACATGGTGAGTTCCAGGACAGCTAGGGCTACAGAAAAACCCCGTCTTGAAAAACTAAAAAAACAAAATAAACAACAACAACAACAAAACAAAACAAAAAATACAAAGAAACAAAAAATAAAACTGATGAAATTATAATAAGATTTGTTAGCCATAAAAAGTTTAACAATTGCTTCAGAATCCAAACAGCCATTGAAGACAAGTCTGAAACCACAGAGGAATTATGAAGATGGCTAACTGTCCAAGCTGCCTTTTGTTTTAGGGGGTCTGTATTCATAAGCCATTTATTACTACAGTGATATTGAAATTAACATATACTCTTCAATTTGTTTTTCATAAAATTAGACATTAGGGCTTTCTTTTCATTTAATCAAACATTCACAACACATAAAGGTTATAAGTATTTTTGTATCAATTTTGAAAAAATTGAGCCTGAAAAGATACTAATTCTGTAAGTCCATTTTCATAAATCAATGCTATCTCAGTAAGCACAATATTTATATAGTGATTAATTTAATTGTTATCATGGTCTTTACATATATAATTACCAAATGGAAGTCGCTGCTACCACACTGACTAGAAAATGAATAATTATAACATTAATTGGAATTGGAAATAGTGCTTTTTCTTTTCTTTCTTAAATTAAACTTTTCTCAGAAGAAATCAAGTTAATACTAAAATTATAATTATATATTTTACTCAAATTATTTGTAAATATGTGTAACTTATTATGACAAAGAACCAAATTAATATAGTAATTCAGAGTGGGTGCTTTTCTGTAACTATGTTTATTAGTATCACCCATTTGCCATACAAATATGCTCTTGTGTTCTTTGACTTCATTGCATGGCTCTGTGGCTCTCATACTAAAAACAAACAAACAAACAAACAAACAAACAAAACAAAACAAAACAAAACAAAAACTTATTGGAACTCTGAAAAGTTCAACCCTAAATCTCAATGTGTGTCTGTGTTATCAGATGCATAGATGCTCTGACAAAACTTGGTCTTTAGATTGTCAGCCTTTATCTGGGAGCTTGGTACAATGGAAGAGATGGTCCCTGTCTTTTCCTCTCTCACGATGACAGGAAAACTGAAGGAAGTATTTGGCATCAGCTAAAGAATCTAAAGTTGTCGCTCCATCAAAGAAGGCAGTACTTGTGAGGGCCATCGAGAGCCTAGCAAGTTGCAGGCACACTTTCCTAATGAGAAACACCAGCCGCTCCGATGGCCATAACCAGATGTTGCTAAGTGACAGCTCTGCCCTACTCTTCTGGAAACTGCTAAAGCTGAGCTATCATCCAAGCTCTCCTTGAGCTGGGGGACAAGAGCAACCACACGACTACCTTCGTACACAGTCTTGGTCGTGAGGAAACTCTTGTTTGACTTAACACCCAGGTTTCAGTTTAACTTTTTATTTGACGTTCTGTCTACTCAGTTCCCAAGGAGAGCAGTTATTTATACAAAGACCCGTGCTTCTTTTGAGAATAGCATACATCCTGTCCTACTGGAAACGGCAAAGAGCAAACAATTACTGCTTCGTATAATGCACTGGAAAAAGAAATGTATAAATACACGCTGTGGATTTGGTGTCATTCAAGCCCTGTTCAACTTCGAGAGCTTCTGTCTACCAGATTTTACTGTACTAAATGCTATTTATGACTAACTGCAAGAGAAACAGCTCCTGGATTATTATTATTATTATTATTATTACTGGCTGCACAAAAGTTGAAAACAATGCTTTTGTTTTTTCTTTTTAAGTACTCAGCCACTGAACTATGTCCTAAACTCTGGAAGAATTTTAAAAATAATTCTTAAATGTAACATCTTGGTCACTATTTTAAAGTTAATAACATGGGTCATTTTTCCTGTTGGGATTCTGAATATACTTTTGAAACTACTTTTTACTTCCATTTTAAAATATTCAAACAGACAAATGAAATTACACTTTATTCTCTTAGCAATAACATTTGATATATATATATATATATATATATATATATATATATTCAACTGCATTTTTCTTCTCAAGAACTTTTCAATGCATTTAAATATATTGACAAATGTATTGCTTTTATTGAAATTTGTAGTGATCTAACTGCTGTTATTATGGCCCATGAGTTATTTGTAATGTCACCAAAGTTAAGAGTTTAAATTTAAAGATTTATGGATGTTTCTATTTACTAATTGGTCAACAGGCCAGAGAAACACAGCTAGGGTGATAAGATTTACCCTCCTCATAAATCACAGCTTTTAGGTGATCATTTTATTTTGCAAATCCTACTTTAAGCTGAAAATGATTTTGAAATTTTGTCATTTGTGCAGTGCAAAAATGTAATCAGGGATTTGAAAGCTGCATGTATTTGTCACAACTGAAAACAAACTCTTCCCTGGAAGAGGTTAATGGAAAAAGAAATAATAGGAGGTGGAAGATAAACTGCTTCTTTGAAAAGCAGAGCTGCAAGCAGCATCCTAACTAATTCAGATAAGCAGCAAACATAGTTGTTAGGGGATATTTGTGACAGCCACGTCCGTGTGACTGCACTGAAGCATTAACAATGGCAGCCGGCTTTCCAGAAAACACATCTTCAGGAAAGACAGGTAGATATGTGACTATCAATCATGAGGACATGTGAATAATTCTATACACTAGCCCATGCGCAGTGAAAATCATATTCATATATACATATGTATATATGTACAGAAAAGCCTGCTACTTGTGGTAGCTAAGTAATTGTTAATTTTAAATCTTTAAACTACCTGTGTTCACATATCATTTGGGAAAAAAAAAAAAGAAAAACTCCAGCAGTTCTCGACAGATTTTTATGACTGTATTCTAATATAAACACATTGAGGTTATATTTAGGCTAATTTATGACTTGTTATTTTGCCTGTCTTCTAATTAATTGAATGAGACCCTGGAGTGACAGAGTGATCCCATCTGGTAGTGCGTAGATTTCTCAAACCGTAGTCAAAGGCTAGGCTCATTTAAAAAGTTGACCTATTTTTGCTTTGTTTATGTGTATGTGTGTGTGTGTGCAGTTGCTCTAGGAGGCCTGGAGAGGGTGTCGGATCCCCTAGAGCCGGAGTTACAGGCAGTTGTGAGCGATCTGGTGTGTGCTCAGAACTCAACGTGGGTCCTCTGGAAGAGTAGCAAGCGTTCTTAACTGCTGAGCCGTCTCTCCAGCTCCTTTATTTTAGATTTCGGAAATTTTAAATGATCCATGCAACCACTGTCTATTTAAGTGATTTTTGAAAGCACAAATAGAATAAAAATTCCAACCAAATAATAAAAGGGGGTTCTTTGTCTTACACTAGATTTGCATAGCTTCTATTTATGCTAATGGAAGTTAAACACCTGTTCTGAAAAGGAAATAGGCCCCTATCTGTGAAAATAAATACGTGCAGTAGATTTCCAGATACAATGCTGAAATCAAACAAGCAAAAATGTATGCTATACAAACTCAGCATCAAGTAGCCTGACTGAAAACATGACTGTTTTATGTTTTACTTCCTGAGTTACTGGCCCTGAGATATTACTCATACTTTAGCCTTTTAAATGTAACAAAAAAGTAAAAGAGGTGGGGGTGGAAAAATTCAACCTGTTGATTTCCATGAGCTCATTTACACTCTCTGTTTACCTCTTCACAAGTTCCTGGTAAATTGCATCAGTAAATCTGGATTCAAGCCACTGCTATCGTCATAAGAGTCACGAAGGATAATTGTATGTAATAGAGAAGGACATGATCATTGGGGCTCTGTGCTGGGACTCCCTGCAGCAGCTGTAGCCCCAGCTGGGACAGATGAGCAGGTGATTGCTAGCAACTGGTGACACCGGACTCCTCTGCAGTGCCCTTCTTGCTGGACTCACATGGAGATGGAATGGTGTTCACAGGCAGTTTCTTAAAAGTGGTGACCACAGTGACAGCTCATGCCACCCTGTTTCATCTCATAAAGCAGTCATTATACAAATCTTTCCAAAAACTTATTCTAAAATGATAGACTGAAAATGAGGTTGTGAGGAGGTATTGTAGAACTCTATCGTATCTTAAGCACTACTCTTGGGCACCTTGTGAGGTTTATAATCTAGAGTCTTGTAAGAAATAGGTAAAAGAATTACATAGCGTGTACTCTATTTAATCACATTTCTAGAGATTTCCCTTTCTTTTTTCCAACTATCTAGGTCAGAGCCAAATGTTTTCTTTATAATTTGTCTTATGGTCAGTTTTCCTGGGGACAGCACAGACTACATAACACATGGAGCCCATTACAAAATAAAAAATGGTGCATCTTGCGGACTACCATTTACCAAGTGCAAGACAATGTCAATGGAACATCCACCTCAGCTCAAAGCTCTGAAGCACGGGACTCTGACACTGTACAAGTCCCACACAGTGGAACTAGATGCACATGTTGAATAAGATTCTTGCACAAGCTAGCAGTTACTCTCTTCCCGACTCAGAGAGGCCTTGGGCAAGTCAGCAATGGAGAATGGACACAAGAGAGGGCTTCTCACAGACAAACACCTCTTCAGTTTACTGAGGTCTCCAAGGAAAGCAGATCACCCTCGAGGATTCTGGAACCTACCATTTACATTCATGCATAGACTGCATTTTAAGAGTTATCCAGAAGTGTTTTATTTATTTTTTACCATCAAGGCTTTCCAAAGGC
Source organism: Cricetulus griseus (assembly GCF_003668045.3). Taxonomy (NCBI): domain Eukaryota; kingdom Metazoa; phylum Chordata; class Mammalia; order Rodentia; family Cricetidae; genus Cricetulus; species Cricetulus griseus. Next base: position 218,913,837 of record NW_023276806.1, read on the forward strand.
CAGCATGATGCTGGTGAGGAACTCAACTTTAATGAGGACCAGAGACTGATTCTGAATGCTGATCATGGTGACACAGCCTACTGACAATTTGGTTCTCAATGCCATATATTTTTCTTCTTCCTCTATAGTTTTTCTATTTAAACTGCTTCCTGCTCAGGCTCTCTGCCTCTCATCAGCCATGTACCAGCTTTGGGTTTGACCTCTCTAATTCTCAATGGGCCAACTTGTCTTGAAAGCACCCCAGATGGCTTTCTGCAGTGGAAGGGAGTTAGAAGAATGTGAGGGCACTGTTTGGAGTATATCCCTTCATCCTAAGCGTATCCCTTCATCCTAAGTACAGTGATGCTCTGTCAGTTCCAGGCTGCTGAATGATGTGATAGCTATAATAAAAATGGCAGCAACTTCCCAGGACACATCTACCATTTCTAAGAAGTGGGCTTCTGCTAAACCTCAACTGTAAGATTCCATGGTTCCCATCAATACTCGGTGCCTCAACAGTTGTGGTCCTCAAAGGTTTAAAGCTGGCTTACAGAGGTCAGCAAGGAGAAACAGAAATGACCCTTCACCTTGAAAAAAAAATAAGATACTTTACAGAAACACTTAGGAAAAATGACAGTTAGTCTAAAGACGTTGTTAAGTCTGAGCTAACCACTGCTTTGTGTATGATCAAACAATACAGAAAGAATTGTTCAAGTTTTGAAGCCTACCCTGGTTTTCTCTCATTCAGAGAAGGGCTGGAAGATTGTAACATTACCTACGCTCAATAAAATGGTATATTCCCCTTTCCTCTCCTAGGAGTGAATTTGTAAGGATAAACAACCCTACAAATTGTTTGGCCTATTATATGTCACAGAGATTTTTCTATAGCCTGTCTAGACTCCAGACAATAGGCGAGACTAGCCTATAGCTGCAGACATTTCTGTAGTCTGTAATATCACTTAGAAAAGCAAGGGCAATAATACAAAAATGAAAACCAGCCTGACCTGCAGTGTGATAGTAGACATATGAGCATAACAACACTTCACAATTTAGAGATGATGATAGTGGCCTAGGAAGGAGTTGAGCAGCCATATGAGCTGAAGCAACTTTTGTAAAAATCACACATACTTCTCAGATGGAGTCATAGTCCAGTCATTCTAGCTATAAACTACCAATGGGTCTTATTGCAGAACATATATCTATGTTGCCCTGCTTGCTCCTCTTATCCAGGATATGTCTACGTACCTATGTAATATTTCTGTAAGTGTGAGGGTCTTTCAGGAGGCCTTTACAAAATAAACCAGATTATTACACTAGTTAGAACAAAGGAATAAAACAACTAATGGCCACTACCTGAAAAGAGCTAATGGACATTATGCATTGAGTAAGACAGAGAGTTTTAATATTTCATCTCTCTTCTGCTATTTCCAGACATTTTCCACCTTTATGTTTCTCCCCAAATAACAGTTGTTATCAAGAAAGAAAGAAAAAAACCCACACAAGTCAGAGAGAGGAAAAGAAACCTTGTTTGTTTAAATTGTCCTTTACTTGATTTTTTAGGAAACAGCTCAATAATGAATATTTGTTTTGTTGCTTGGCTTCATTTAGGTGAAGACCATGAAAAAGTACATCAAATATGAAGAATATTCATCATAGAAAATATGACTAGAAAACAATGGATAATAAATATTTCTGACTCAAATGTCAGCCTCCCTCCCAGACTCCAAGCTGTGGAGCACCTGGGCATCTGGAGCTTCTCCATGCAGGCCAGTGTTGATAATATTTGCCATGATGCTTGTCTTAACTTGTGGCAATCAGGAGTAACCATGGCAGGGAAGAGTGTCTAAATACAGGACAAACAAGAGATGCTTAACTGTTTTTCCTAGCCCTTTGCATGCTAAGATAGAGAGCTTCCTCTCTAAAGTAATAACTTTACTTCTATGCCCAGATGAAATCTGAAAACAACATCTAGCTTGTTTAAACATAATCAGCTGTAGAACACCACAGAATGTGCCATCAAAAGCTCCACTGCTGAACAAACCATCTGGGATTGGCAAAGTCCCAGGACACTAACTGGTCAAATAGTGGAGAACCTTTCTCAGTCTGATCAGGTAAGCTAGTCCACAAGGTAGTCACAGAGGACTTTCCAGGTCTTGGACACTATGCATACAAGTATGGTCTATTTCCTCTCTGGAATACAAATGTTAGATTCAAATTATGCCTAACTAACTTGTTTTTCTGGTAGTTTCTTTGTCTTTAAGGGAAAACAAACAAAACCAAAACACTTAACCTCATCTTTTTTTCAATACTTCATCAAGAAGTAAAAGAAAACACACACACACACACAGAGACACACACACACACACACACACACACATGAAAAGTAAAGATAGGCCACAAATTATTTTCCACATTGATACATTCCATGATATTCACTGCACTTTACATGTCATATAATAAGATGTAACAAAACAGGCAGAGATCTCACATGGCAATATCATAAATGGTATAAAATTTGATTAATTTCATTCTTTTTTAATTGGCACCATTGTACTTAAGTGCTGTGATTATTATTATTGTTTTTTTTTGCTTTTTGTTTTTTTGGAGAAAGGCTTTCTCTGTAGTTTTTGGAGTCTGTCCTGGAACTCATTTTGTAGACAAGGCTGGCCTTGAGCTCACAGAGATCCTCCTACCTCTGTCTTCCGAGAGCTGGGATTAAACATGTACACTACCACGGCCTAGCAAGTGCTGTGATTTTGACTGAGTACACTAACTACAACTTCTCAGAGTAAATGGCAAATTATTTCAATTTCAATCTTCACATTATGAGTTTGGCAAGCGTTAGTGTGGCTTGTCATGCTTTAGTCTGGTAAGCAGGGGTTTCCACAGCACAGATAGGAGGAGTCTAGATCATTAACTAAAGTGTCCTGTGCGTGGAGACACAGGCCAAATTAGGCTCCAAGGAGGTGTTTACAAACTCCCTCTGAAGTCAATGGAAATTTGCAAATGCAATTGAGAGGGTTCTTGTGGCCCAGAAAGCCTTGTTAATAATTTCGGTAGGTCTTTAAAGTGGATACACAAGCCAATCTCCTCTCCCCAAACAGAACAACAAAACAAAACAAAACACTCTGAACACATACCTCTCCAACATCATAGATCCAAATGCGGCCTTCTGAGTCCCCCACAGCAACTTCTTTGCCACCTTGTGCCCAACGAACACGGTTTAGGGCAGATGCCCCCTCAATGGCCACACTTGCTGTTGGCACCTGCCCAAGGGGTTAACAACACAAAAAGGAATACGACTTTAAGCATACTAATCTACAGTGGTGTGTTTTTCTCCATGAGTCACAACCGCCTTCCTGTGCACGAAGCCCCATCTATCCCTTGCACAAGAGTGAACAGGACTCATTGTTCTAGAATCATATGCTCCACTGACCTGAGGGGTAGAAAGGAGGGATACTAACAAAGAAGGGAAACAGGGACATTCCTTCCCACAGTCAAGGTAGGCAGCGACAGGTATATCTGTGTGGACTCGTCAGGTGTCTGTCCAGCACTCGAGCATGAGAGCTACACATGATGCTTGACCATCAGGTTGTGTGTCCAGGGATGTGTCCAGGGGGTGGGGAGATGTTCCTGTTTACTAGGACTGAGGATCTACAAAAGGCCAGGGTGTGGGGGAAAACAGCAGTTACTCAAGTAACAGGAGTCTTCAAAAGAGTGTAAGCACACAGGCACCGGTATTCTCCCATTTATCAACCTCACCAGGGAGTGGGTGGTCAGAAGAAAAGACACGCACAGGAAAAAACTGGAAGTGTCTTGAATTCTCCCCTTTCCTCCTTTCACTTTCTTCTTTCTCCAGATGGCGGTACCGAGATAGATATAGAGCCCAGTCCATAACTTTAGCACTGCCCATACGATGACATCTTGTTAAAATGTAGCTACCTATGTGTACTATGCGTTTTAGTAAATACTGGAAATCCAGAAGCACGGATAACTGGGCTAAGAATCATGATGACCATGAACCAGCAGTGCTGAAGTAGAATCTGCAGTCATTTATTTATTTGCTGCAAGAACCTTCGTGTGTGGAGGAAGGATTTTGAGTCAGTTGACCTCTCTTTTCCAGTTTGTGTACTCTTGTCTTCAAGGTTGGAAGTTTATAACTGTTTAGGGCTCCCGGGCCTTCTTCTATAAGAATGTTGGATAGGAAATGACAACACGCCATTAAGAAAGAAAACGGTCCATGTTAAAAGAAAAAGGGAAAAAATGATTGAAAGAGGGCCACCAAGAACATCTCCTGCCACTGTGTGAGACCTGTGCCCAATAAATGCGATTCACCAACATGGAAACATGACATGTTCTGTGGCTTAGCGCCCCAGCACTCAGCTGCTCACGGATTGAAACCATCTGTTTATATGAAACTATTGAGCCAATACCTATCTTTAAAATAGCAATAAAAACTCCATCATATGTAAGAATCTATGTTTAAACTTCATCTTGAAATCAATAAAAATTCTTTTCACCTGCTTAAATCATTGCATGTCAATTGTGAACAAAAATGTAAAATGAAAATCCCCAGCTCATTTTTTAAAAATACTCAATTTCTACAATAAAGGTGCCTGCTGTGCAAGGCAGAGTCTGAATTTTTAACCAAACCTTGCAAAGAATAAAAACAATGTGAATTTAGATAGACTATAATTCTGTCAATACACTTTATTATTAGTTGTGCTGGCCTGAAAACAAATTCATGACTCAGCTCTGGAACCTTCAGAGTTCATCTTTAACACTGTAACTCAGTAGAATCATACAGGATTTTCCATGTTCAACATCAAATTTTACCTTGAATAATCTAAAAGCTGAATAAAATGCTTAATCTTCATATGAACATAGCTAAAAAAAATTACTCAAAAAACCCCTGACCATCTCAAACAGTTAAAACAATGCCTAATGTGTTTCTAAAGAAGTTAGTTTATCTGAAGTATAAGGAATATAGCAAACTAAAGTCTGATTTAAACAATATCCAAAATGCTTTCTTTTCATAGCTGTTATAAAAATACAACAAAATATAAAAATAAATTAGGTTATCACAGCCTATAGTATATGCTAAAATTAATGAGTACCTGAAGAACAAAATATATATGCATTTATTTAAGTGGTATTTGAAGCCCAGATGTGAATGAATGTGTATTAAAATAATCCACCTGTCCTATGCATGTTTCTTACTTTCAACTTTGATTTCCTAAGTATTCTCACGTCTTTAGGAACAGTCATTTTAAATGCAAATACAAGATGTTTATAGCACAAATTACTAAGCAGTAAAAACCAGTCACATCAAAGGTAAATATGAGCCATTTTTGTACAGGAGTAGCAGGGACAAATCCATTTAAATGTATAATAATTTGAGGAACAACAAAATGGGCGGGGAATTTAGGCTCCCTCGTTCTCTCTCTCTCTCTCTCTCTCTCTCTCTCTCTCTCTCTCTCTCTCTTTCTCCCCCTCTCTCTGCCCCCCCTCTCAACAAATGTGACTTATACCTGAAAAATAGTACTCAACTTGCCTAAAGATGAAAGGGGTAGGAGCGCCTTAAAAGTGTGAGGTACTGGACAGAGTCAAGCTCGGTGTATTTTTAGTGTCAGTGTGAAAGCAGAACCGTGTTTGTCATAGAGCCCAACTGCATGTGTGATCAACTCTAAGTTTTTAAATGTTAACCATAAACTCCTCTGTGCTTCTCTCTTTGACATCCACAGAAAGAGAAGGCAATGTCAAGACATCAATTTCTTTTTCTGAAAAAAACAAAACAAAACAAAACAAAACAAAAACCCCCCAACAAAGTTAGATGGGAGGTATTAAGGAGGGTGTGGACCACTCCATCCCTTTGTAGGCATTGGAGCTGGATGTCACGCAAACATCACCTCAGCTCAGCCTGCTTTCTGATACAGCAAACTCCCGAATCAATCTGGAAAGCGTTTGTTTTTTGGTTGAGTTTCTCCTAGCAAATAGAAGCAATATGATTTTAATCAACAGTGATGAAAGACTTTGGAAGCCATTACATCGTAAGGTAATAGCATTTTACTATTAAAAGCAACAATGTTATAAACATTTCAGCATCCAAAATGATGGGCATCTCACTCGTGCCTTTTGGTTATTTTCAAAGATGCTTCATTACATAACTTCATGTAGTTCTTGGAAGTAAAAGGGAAAATAGGCTGCAATGGAAATAATTTTAAAAGGTAGCTGTTTGGTGATAGTTGCAGGTATCCATGCCCTTAAAGATGCCCAGAAGCAACACCACCTGAAGGGAATTTCCATGCGGCTCCACAAAAAAAAAAAAAAAAAAAAAAAAAAAAAAAATCCTAGCCTCGTGTGCTGCTCCTTCATGTCCTCCAGCTGTAGGATCCTTAATTAAAAAGGCCGAACAGCTTCCTGCTCCACACACTTCAAAAGATTTCCTTGACGTATACTCCTACCATGTATTCTTTACCTGGAGATTTGCATTTATGGAGAGCTCTCCAATCCAAAAACCAAGAAATGATGCAGAGGCCATTTTAGGATACATAATATTCATGTAACATGTTCCTCGGATAACAACAACAACAAAAAATCCAAGGGCTTTGATTTAGACCCTCAATAATCTTGAGGACTGAAAAAAGGAACAAAGCAGATGATATATACTTTAAATATAATTATTTAATTACCAACTTTTTTTTTAGAAATAGGCATTCTTTTTCACTTGTGAATGACTTTAAATGTGACATGTTAAAAATCCCACTTAAAAAAATACTTGTGTTTTGTATACATGTTCAAAGTTAGACACTACTGCCTTTGAGTTCAATATTGTAGACAAGGAGTATTTCCTTGGTAAAAATTAAATGAGCAGTAGATCTAAACAGACAGCCATGAAGAGAATAATCTTTTATGGAGTCAAAACAGGAATTGTACAAATAGCCAACATTGACAGAGTCACCCCATTTCAATAATCCATCTTAAAACAGCATCCACAAAAGCTTTCTTTTCCAAGTGCCTGCCAACAAAGTTATTTCAATACTGTGTGTCCTGTCCCTTAGGGAAAGGTGTGAATACACCTTGTGCTCTTGAAAAAAAAAGTGTGTGTGTGTGTGTGTGTGTGTGTGTGTGTGTGTGTGTGTGTGTGTGTGTGTGTGCTGTGTGCTGTGTCAGTAATCATCTAAGATCTTCCACAGTTGAGGGATAAAGTGACATGGGGTTTTGGGCAAACCATCTCCTGGTTCCCTTCTGGATAGTCAAGAAATGGGTGGCGGGGTGGGGTAGGGGAGTGAAGGGTGCAGCCCAGAGGCAATTGGAGGGTCTGCCCACAAAAGGCCGTTTGTTTTTTTTTTGTTTTTTGTTTTTTTTTGTTTTTTGTTTTTTCAGGAAGAATCAGACTGCAGAGTGGCCCCGGGTGCCCCCTCCCAGACCTGGGCCCGGACGCCGGCGCTGCTCACCTCGGTGTCACTGTTGAGGTTCCAGAGGTCCAAGCGCCCCATCCCGTCCACGCAGGCAAAGAGCGCGGGATGCACAGGGGACCACATGACATCGTACACATAGTCTGCATTGTCTTCAAAGGAGTAGAGCGGCTTGTTGTGCTGTAAAGCAGAGAGACCGTGAAGACTTAGTGGCGCTGCCGCCGCCTCGGGCTGTCTAGAGAGCCTAATTAAAAACTTTGCACATTCACCAAGTGTCATAAAACTTCCCGAGATGAAAGTCCTCGAGAAGGTGAACCGGAGCTTTAATGTGACTACAACTGTCCAGTGGCATAAATAAATCCCGGGGGGTGGGGGGTACACTGAATGGGCCGGGGCCGGACCTGCGGAGTGAGGCGGTTTCAGACACAGTTGTAAGCGACATTCCAGACAGGTGGACGCGACTGCCATTAGCTTAGAATTCTTGCGGGGCCAAGCTGTGCAAGTCGAAGGAGCCTGAATCCAGCAGTGGTCCGAGGGGCTTGGACCCGCTGGGATGCTCCGAAGCTCGGGCGGTCCCTGGGAGCCCCGGTTCTGCAGCGAAGGCAACGTCTGCCACCTCGTGGTCCTCGCTTGTTGCTGCATCAAGGACGGCAGCTTCCAGTCCAACTACAGGCCAAATTCATAGTTTAAGGCTTCCTTTGAGGCGAGGAAAGGGAACACATACCTGTAAAGGGGTTTCAGCTTTTACAGGAAAGTGGGAATCTCGCCATTCGATACCCTAGCCTCCCTAACCTTTAGGGTTAGTTTACCTGAAGCAAGAGGAGTGATGCAGCTCATTGCAGAACCGCTGAGCTTACACAGAAAATATGCCATCCTTTCTAAATCACTAAGGATTTCTAAGACCCCTAAAGTTGATGTTCTGAGGGGAAACACTGAACATTCTTCCACTGCATACAAATGCCTCCACTCCAGTGGGATATAATAAATTAAAACGGCACACTTGATTTCCAGCGAATATTGTCACATCAAAATAGCGCAGAAGTCAGAGGCAAGTTTGAAAGTACACCAGAAATAAAACGTAATTGGACTTTATGAATTATTCATTCCATCTGGCTTGTCTTATTCTAATTTCTGCATAATGGCTTTACTAATCCCTGATCAATTAATGTAAAATGAAATTTAAATGATAATGAAAGCCCCAGAGATAAAAGAAATTAACTATTCTTATATCCTCTGACAGAAATCTAAACAATGGGAATTTTTGTCTTCTTCCTCTAGTCAGCTGTCTGTAGTCTCTTCTCGGGCTCTATGGAATGCCTACACAGGCCAGGGTGGTAAGATCAAGAAAAGATAACACACAATATAACAATCAAATCCTTTCTGCTTTGGATATTCAAAGAACACATCTGTAGGGAATCAGCTCCAAATATCAGAGCGAACTGCCAATGTGTGCTGCTTGTGCATGCAAAATGCCCAAAGTACATGCGCTGAAATTGAAGTGAAGAAAATCAGTGCGAACCCACAGTTCTTTAACCTAAATACAATGCAACAACTTGCTATGGTAGTAACTATAATTGATTTCTTTCCGTTATTTGCATTTTTTGACATTGAAAAGTCACTGGCTTGATGCAAACAAAGTTTAGATAGATTGGAGCAACACAGGTTGGACCAGTGAGTATGTGTGTATGTGTGTGTGTGTTTAGAGTGTTTCTATAGAAGACAGACACATCATATTTTTAACTTCAAAACTGTCTGTGAGGGAGTGTAAATTGAAAAACAGTATTTATCACTGAAACACTATAAAGGAATGAACTAGACATTTGTCTTATAGTCCAGCATATTATTACTCTATAAATTTTATGCAATAATGTTTTAAATTTCATGTCTGCAATATGGTTAGAAGCCAGAATTATTTGCTTATCAGTTACTTATTTACATCTTCCTCTCATTGTTTGTATTACATAATTCAAAAATTTTCCAGAAAATCCAAGTGCCAAATTATTACCTAATAGCATGATTGTGTCATTTCCTCATATATATGCATATATATATATATATATATATATATAGAGAGAGAGAGAGAGAGAGAGAGAGAGGCAAAGAGTCCTTCTCTGACAGTTGTATATATTACATTCTAATTTGTTGCAAAAGAGAAAAATGTTAGCGCAGACTCTTGATTTTATAGCTAGTTGGTCACTATTAGAGAACACAGCGCATTTGTTTTAAAGTCAGTGGCAGCTAAGACAAACCTGTTTTAAGAGTGGATTCTCAGTGTCCTCTCTCATTCATTCAGCCAATAGTACAACTGAGCACACAGAGCTGTTGATATGGATACTCATACAGACATGCAATAAACACACAACACACCTGCCATTATTGTTTTGATCAATTAACCCCCCCCCAGCTTTAAACAATCACTCTCCAAGGAGCTGTCATCAGAAGACATGCCAATCCCCTTAATAAGCTATTCTGTTAATTTTTATAGGATGCTTCCTCTTTTTCTTTTTGATATTTTCTTTACTGAGAAGTTCAGTAAAAATTAGGGTCTATCCTGGAGACATCACTTTGAAACATCTGGAAATAACTTCCCCTTCTCAGTTTTTTCCCTGTTCATTGTGTTGATTGAAACACTATTCTTGCTTTCCTGAAGTCTCTTCCTCCCCTTTAACCCCCAAGGCTGAACCTTCTACTAAAAAAGTCACTGTGGAAGTCATGCTTGGCTACAGTAGGTGTGTGCTTGGGAAAGGAAGGAGGGTTTGCATTTTCAAAGGCTGTTAACCTTGATAAGTTCAAAAGCTGGGAAACCTACTGAACTCATTACTATTCCATCTGGGCTCCTATCTGTGGACCAGTAGGTCCCATGTCCTGCATAGGCGTAAAACGCAGGTACTGAAATGCCACTTGTACACTAGTGCTATGTTGAATGGTAATTACACTTTGTCCAATAAAGTATTTTATCATTCTATTCCATTTTGTCTCCAAGGATAACATCATTAAAGATCTGCTTTAAATGCTTAATGTTTTTAAAATGTATGACGAACATTAGTATCATGAAACATTAACATGTTCATAAAAATACATTGAAAGCACAAGAACGCTGCTTTTGAGTTTGTGAAACATAAATTTCAGAGATCACCAACGTTTTATGACTTATTAGGGCCTGAGTATTGATTTTAGAATACCACAGATTGTGAAAAGACGGGATGGGAACAAACACCGCCAGTGATTTTGAGAAGGACTCTCACAGTATCCTTTGTGTATATCAAAGCCACAGAGGCTTCGTATTTTTAAACATTTACTCTAGAAAATACCCGAGGTCGTTTAGTTAACTAAATATTGCTCCACAGCGTGCTGCCGTAGAAAGTGTTTTGCAAAGCAGTCAGATTTCACTAGACAAAACCCCCTTCACCTGCATGTTTCCCTTGCAAACACCATGCTCAAGCATCAGCAATGTGTGGAGAAAGGAAAAGGAAAATGTCGTCATCCTCAACCCATGCCAGTGTGGCACATGCCACTGAAATAAGACCCCAAGCCCCCAGGTTTCCTTGGGTCTCCAGGTGTGTGATTCCAATAGAATGCATGAAGCAATGCAGCCCAGCTTGGTTTCAATTTGCTGACGTTCAAACAAAGCTAGTGGTCGACCAGCACCAACTGATGTGAAGGGCAGGAAACAAGGCTTGCTGTGGGCCAGGCTCCACACACACATTGTCTGACTTAATCCACATAAAATTTCTGAAAGGTAGATGGTGTTTATGGAAAAGAAAATTATAGCTCAGGAAAGTAAGTAAGTTGTGGAGGGTGGGAGGTAGTTTTGGGTCTTAGGGTTTCTAGTTGTTAAGCACATCGTCTATTTGCAGGCCCTCTGGGGTCCTTCTACCTCGTCTTCAGTCTTTACAAAAAACAAAACAAAACAAAACAGTAAATCTATTACCTTTATTCTTCACCCTTCCATGCAATTCAACCAATATTTACTGAGCACACAGTAAGTGACGTACAAATAATTAAACTATTATTTCTGTTTTTCCCCCTAACCTAGTTATTAATGCCATTGAGGATATCACCCACACTGTGAGGGCTCTTTTAGTGGGGAGAAAGGAAAATTTTCTCCTACATACTAGAAACAGGATGGGAAAGTGTCCTTTAGCCAGAAGAGTATAGCAAGGCTGTGCCTTGGAAAGTAGAATACAAAGAGCAAGGGGGCAAAGACTCAGCTCCAGTTCTCTGACTGGGTGCCTCTGGTAACAGCTACCATGACAGGAGCTGAGAAACTGGAGGAACAAAGCTAGGACCAGGCAGAAAGGTCATGAAAGACAGTGGAAAGCTGCAGCACTTGGAAAATTTCACCTCGTGCCTTTAAATGTCAGTTTTCTTATGTGTAAGATGGGCGCTGGTGAGCTGATGGCTAGGTCCTCCTTTATGACTCTAGGATGATTCTGCTATGTGCCACGTTACTGAGCAGCAAGGATGGACTGAAATACAGAGTGTGCAGACAGTTGGGCTTTCTAAGGGCTGTCCGGTGGCACCGTCTTACTTGATGTTCGTAGAACTTGGATCACAGTCTATGAACAGTTCAAACTATTTTAAATGTTTTCTAAACTTTGTAACTTAGTAAAATAATAATGTAAAAGAGAGAAATTGAAATAATGGGAGTAGTAACAGTTTTTCTCCTTGGTCTATTGAAAAATATGAAATACGGAATTTGCATTAGAGAGTCAGGCAGTGAAATCTGTTTAAAGGAACTAAACTTCCTAATATGCAGCATTCTGCAGTGAAGAATCCAGAACCAGGCTATGCTTTATAAGCAAACAACCAGTAGATCTGCCTATTCTCCAACCTGCTAACTCAGAAATGACTGCCACAGGGGTGGCTTTCTTTTCTTGACACATGCTGAGATTACAGAGACTGACATGACCATTTTCATCTCTGTTCTTTGTCTTCCTCATTTATGGGTGACCCCTAACCATCCCCACAGATGTTAGTCCTCCGAAGGCTGGGGAATAGAAAGGTTTGTGTTAAAATATTTCCCAACAGCCAGGTTGGGTTGGGTTCTAAATGATGAACTTTCCAAGCAGACACAGAAATGGGTACCTGACCTGTAAACATTTCTTTTGTTGGGAATGGGGTATTGTGTAGGGGATGCTACTCAGATAGATAGGGAAAAGGGCAGAAACCTAATAATACAGTTTCTAACCCTGAGTTCTTAAGCAGAAAGAAAACAAATGGATACCACCTAGAAACAATATCCTCTTGCAGGAGAAAGATGATGACTTTCTAATACAAGTAACATGAAAATATTGTGAAATGATTAAAAGCCAGTTCTTCCAAGAAACATTGAAATATGAGACTATAGTATCATTTTAAGAAAGAAAAAAGCCACCAAAGGACCCTAAAACTTCAGGTTCACACAAAATGGATGTCTCTACCATAAAAAGAAAGTTGTTAAACAGATAAGTAAACCAAAAACTCACAAACCAAACCAAAGAAACCAATGCTCTTGAACCCAGAGAGGCGTTGCAAAATCAGTAACAACATTGGAAAATTTCATGTGCAACTTAATTTGAGGTCCTTCGAATGCACAAAGTACATCTTGACTTCTGTGGCTTCTTTTTAAATAGCAATGCATTTGACAGCTGCCTGGTGACTTGGCTTCAGGTGCAGGAGCTGAAGTTTAGACAGCAACACTTTGGGTAAACTATTCTCAACAGAACATGTAGAACAGGCCAGTTTATTAGTTTTGAAAAGACTTTGGTATCAACTAGTTGATTTAAAACAATTTGAAAGGTGACTAAGGACATCTAGGAACTTGATGTTTGTCTGTCTAAATGTAGTTACCTGAGAGCTGAAGGGACATGAAAGGCGTTCTTTGTTGCTCTGCCTTCCTCTCCAGCTTATTTGCATGGAAGAATCCTCCTAATCCAGGAGGCGCCACCAATAAAGAGCCCAATTATCCATAAAAAAGAATGTACACATATTCACAGGTTTTGACTAGTATGTGAGTGTTCAAAGCTACAGGGAAAGCTACAAGCTTTGCTTAACTCATAAAGGGAGTATTTCCCACACTGACAGTTTTATGAATGTCAGCTTGACCTCAAGGTTCTTTAAAACTGGCATTCTAGTGGCACACATTTTATGGACACACTGTGAAAACATTCAGCAGTGGAGCTGCGGGGTGGAGGATTGTGTCTCCAACACTGGGGGCAGCTGAGTTGCTTCATTCCTTCAACAGCTCTTCTCCCCAGCCACATTCTCTTTCTCCTGGAAGAATTGTGGAGCAACAGAAAGGGGAGAGCAGATTCCAGAGTCCCCTTTATTGGTTGCATGTTTTCCAGTTCTGTTGCTACGGTATTCAGCATCATATTAATTAGGCAACAAAGCATCCTGTAAATCCATGAGGATCAAGGTGATTAGAGAGTTCCAGAAGGATGGAGAGAAGATTTGAGTATCTCTATGAAGGATTGGAGGAGCAAGGGAGAGAATGGACCACACTTGGAAGCAGCTAGATCTGTGGTTGTGTCTGTGCCTGGAAGTCATGAAGAATTAGAAGAAAGCAGTCAGACAGTGTCTGCCAGCCTGAGTTCTGTTTGTTTATTATGACTTGAATGTCATGTTGTACAACTGTATTTTACTAGCTGGTAGGCTACATGGCAAAATATTTCCACTGAAATAGTTTTAAGTGCTGATCTCCACTTTAGGATCCAATGTTTGTGACCTCAATCTTACAAACTATCCCAGACAGAAACACTGTTTTGTTGTTGATCTTGTTTGAGGCAGGGTGTCAGGTAGCCATGGCTGAACTGGAACTAATTTTGTAGTTGGGGATGACCTTGATCTCCTGCTTCTCTGGTTTTATGCAGTGCTAGAGATGAAACATAATTTTATGTTTCTTCCAATTGACTTATACCATCAATCATACACAAATTTTAAAATCTATTCTTCAATAATTTTATAAACACAGACACAAACACACACACATAAAATACTAGCATTATCTGTCCCCATTCATCTCTTTTACTCTTTGAACTATGTCTTCTTCTCACAAAGCCCCCTCCTACTTTGATGTTTTTAAAACATTTTTGGTGATCCACAGTGTTTAATTAGGGTTGCTTACATGAATATAGGTGAGGAGTTACTCACTTAAGCATTGACAACTTAGGAGTTGCTACCCCTCCCCCACCACTGGAAATCCAGAAACTATGAAAGTCTAGTAGCTTCTTGGGAAGGGGGTGTCTCATGAGCCCTTCTTCTCCTGTTAGTGATGTTTTTCTGAGAGGCTCAGTCTTATTAGGTAGCAACAGCTAGTGAGAGTTCATGATGAATGTTTCAAAAGCACAATTTAAAAATATTAAATTACAAATCTAGAACAATAGATTCTACTTTGATTCCCCCATCATATTTATTTCTGACATGTCTAAGTTGGTGTTTGCCAATTACCAAAGTTAATCTGATATTGATGAGATGAGTTCACTGCATCTGAATATAGCATTTAGGTGTGTGAATGTGCTTGTCCGTGTGTGTGTGCTTGTGTGCTTGTCCGTGTGTGTGTGTGTGTGTGTGTGTGTGTGTGTGTGTGTGTGTGTGTTTGGGTGTATTTTCAGAGGAAGGGTGAAGTTTGGTAACTCGTCTTGTGTATGTCTCCTATTTTAAATTACTATATCTTTTGTATAATATTTAATACTAATATAGCTGACATATTTATTTTAATTTTGATCAGAACCAGAATGGAGAAGACTAAAAAGCAGAAGTTCAAAACATTCTGCTTGAGTTAGCCATATCTTTGCAACAGATTTGACTGTTCTATTCCCACTTTGCCAAACTGGAATTACTTTCAACTGAAGAAAGCAAACATGAACTAAACATGAGGTCAACGTGAGGTGAGATGCTCTTGTAAATAGCCATGTGATTATTTGGATTACTTTCTGTCCTAGACAATTTGCAAAGTGAAGAAGTCACAGAAGGCTGGTCAAGATGGCCCTATATTTGTTTGATCTTAAAACAGCTACATTGGGGTAAAAATTAGTTCTAATTTATCTTACAATATTATATAAAAAGTGATAATTAATTCAGGGTGCCTGGGTGGGGGGGACCTTTAATTTAATAAGTAACTGGTGTGCATCTCTCCACACCCGACAATATTATTTAGAAAGCTATGCTTGAGGAGGTAACCTGTGAAGTATATCATTAAAATACAGGCTAACATTTCCCTTCCCTGCTGACTAAAAGAGCAAAAGAAAGGATTTACCAAGCCTTTCCTTTTTGCACAATGAGAAAGCCCAGTGAGCTGGGTGAATTTTAAGTCCCCAAAGTGTTTGTAGTTATATGAATTAGTCACACATGTCTGCATAAATATTCAGCAGCTCAAAAGCATGTGTTCATGGATGAGTGTTGAGGAGGGCCGTGGAAGCAAAGGACAGGAAATATGCATACAGGCTGAGTTGGGACACGGCTTGATGATTACTTCTGTGGTTTCCTTCACAGTTAAAGTATTCTGCATGGGAGAGCTTTTAAAAAGGGATGCAGCAAATGTGTGGACAGGATTTGGTGACAGCACAGGCACTTTTATCAAAAGCCAATTTTAATGTTTACTGTCTGTTGCTAAGAAAGGAGACAAGAAGGGATAAAAATGATAATAAAGTAAAAATCAAAACAAAAAAAACACAAACTAACAAAACAAAAAACCAAGTAAACCAGACACATCCTGGATATTATGTTTATCAGAAAGGCACCAAGAGACCTTTGGAGTTGTGGGGTTCTGTTATCTGGTAAACCTTTACCAAGGTGGATCTCTAATTTTGTTCATCTGCTTGCTTGTAAAAGTTAAAACTTTAGTTTTTATTGTGTGTGTTTTCCTTCTGGTACTTTGGACATTTAAAAGCACAATAGCAGAAACACACATTGTTAAAATGACATCATTTTAGAAGGCATTCATCCCACTTGTAGATGCTCTAACTTTCACAGAGACATATTTCAGGTAGGATGTTGGTGATCTACTGGGAACAGAATAGGGCTGACTACCTTAGGCAATCACGGGGGGGGGGGGTCAACATGGGACTCAGTTCGCAAGCACCAACTATCCAGATAGGAAAAGGGGGATCTGAAATGAAAATCATGTGCTTGGAGATGTATTTTTACACTTTATTCCAAGAAATTAAGAGCCAACACTCAGCAGAGAGCTCTAACAGGGACAGGAAGACTGCATAGCTGTGCCGCCATCCTGATAAATGGTTATTGCAATCTGAAGCAAATCCAAGCAGCATGAAGAATAAGATGAAAGGGAACAGACCAGAATTACAAGGAGGTGCAGAGATTGCACTGTCTGAAGAAAAGAGAGATACGAATTCACCCTCAAAGACACATTCCTAGGTAAAACTCAACAAGGAATTTACCTTGTGTGAGAATCTTCAGAAAACAGAACGGCTGCCTGTCTTGTTTACGTTAAATAAAGAGAACAGGTATACAGCCGGGTGTTGCCTTTGTCAGGTGCCAGAGGAATTCCAAGACTGACTTGCAGGCTGCCCTCTGATGTGGTCCAGGAAGGTATTAGCTAGCACAGTAAAGGAGGCCTACTTTGAAAGATGCAGAGACACTGATGGACAGGAAGGCAGTCAAGTGGTGAGAGCAAAGCATGCCTGGTCACATACATCAGGGTGGCATTCCCAGTTAGATGTCAGGGTGAGAGCTGGGGAAGCCCTAGTAGGCCTGAGCATTTGCTTACATAGATAAAATAATAATTTTGATCATGGGTATATTAAGACTTCTTTATATAAACAATACCTGCTAGTTCATTGGATATGCGTTGATAACTGTGCCATGTGCTAAATACATCTTAAGATATCTAACATCCATGTGAAAGTTTTCATCTTTTCTAAGTGTGGATGATACCTGTAGCTGAATAGAAGATGAAAGAAGTAGAGCAAGGGGTTGGTGCATTTGGGCCTAGCAGTGACTCTCAAATTCAACAGCCAATAGAAACAGAGATGGAGTTAAGGCAGGACAGGAAATCGTTTACAAGACGTGTTGAGGGACAGGAAAGCTGTCATCAAGAGAAAGAAGGCCACACCAAGGTAAACTGGGAGAACAAAACCTAGGCTGGAAGAATGAGTCGGGCAGAGTGCTAGACGATGGCTACTAAGACGAAGCCCTTGCACTGTCAGTTCAGGGCTCACTGATGGCGCTAAAGACAGACACACAAGAGGAGTAATTGCGTTGTTTAAGGAAAGGCTGGGATGCACAGTGCTCAGTGCTGATACACTGAGTTTTCAAGAGCTTCTGCCAGCTGGGCACCTGACAGGAGACTAATATCTGGAATTTGGAAATGACTCAAAAGTGAAAGACCAAAATCCCAACCATCCAGTCGATAGGTGGGCAAGGGATTTGAGTAAAGAGTTCTCATGGGAACTACAACTTTCCAATACAGATATTAAAAAAAAAGTTCAATGTTCTACCTGCCAGGAAAATGCATATGTAAATTACATCGAGATCCCATCTTATCCCATTTGGAATGGCTACCATGAAGAAAAAAAGAAGAATGGTGGCAAGGGTGTGTGTGGGGCAGAGAAACCCTCACACGTTGCTGCTGGGAATGTGAACCAGCATAGCCACTCTGTAAATCAATGTGGTAAATCTAGCCAGGAATAGTCTTTATACCACAGAAAAAGAAATTAAACATATGATGCATTCTATCCTATTAAAAACAGATGAAAATTAAAACATCTGTATATATCCATAAATTCTTTGTAAGTCCTGCATTTCAAATGATTTGTGTGTATGTGTGAAAGACATGAACTCAGCTCTCCTGAGGTAGACCCATGTGTTTTTACCAGGAAGAACAGTGAAACCAGGAAAGTGAATGGTACAGAGCCTGGATCCAAATCAGCACTGTGTGACAGCTGGGCATGGGCAGTGTATCAGTGAAGGTGGTACCCCTGGTTGAAATGGTTTTTTTCATTCACTATCAGCAGAGTCAACTGCCTGAGCAACCTCATTACAGCAACTGTACTTTCCCTGAAGGTCCTATCGGCCCTGGGTCTTAGTCTTGGAGAGACTGTAGCACTCAGGTACTAGGAGCCAGGGTGGTGAAGAGTGTCCTGTGAAGCAGTGATGCTAACAGGGTTGATTTCTGGTCTATAAGCAAGGGTGAACTAAAGTATCCTCAGTTTTCATTATGGGAAGAACTGCATTGCTTTCAAAATTAAATCCTGTCCCCAGTACCTTAGAATGGGATTGCTGTCTTTGGAAATACACCCTTCTAACAGGCAACTAGATTTAAATTTGGCTTTGGAGAATGTAATCCAATGTGAGCAGTGTCTTTATAAAGAGAGTGTAGGACCCAGACGCATGCAGGAGGAAGACCACTTGAAGACAGAGGGAAGACTACCATCGATAGGTTACAGAGAGAGTCTCTGAGAAGAAACCCATTTTCGTGGCTCTTTGGTATCAGAACAGTGAGGAAATATGTTTCTGCTGTTGAAGCCTCTCCATGCACAATACTTTCTTCAGGCAAGCTAACAAACTCATAACTTAAAGGGGAAGCAGTTCAAGATTCCATTTTCCTCTCATCCATAGATGTCCTGTGGGGTTTATCTACTGACAATTCTGCCTCCGTGGAAGGGTCTCTGACCATACTGGACACTCTGCTTCTGAGCAGCCACCTCTGTCTTTTCTGAACACGTCCCTTTGCAACCACTGACAGTGGCTCCACTGTTAGCTTTACTGAGCCTTCTGGTGAAAGGAACAAGTTAGGGAGAATGAATATAAATTACGTCCCCCAGTTCTGGAGACAGCAAAGCCTTTGAAAATTTTCAACTTGGCTTATGTAATTCCCATCACACTCCTGTGACATGTGAGCAGCTAATGATAGGGAAAGGGACATTCTGTGGTCTCCATATAAACTACCCCAGGGATCTATCTGCCTAACCTTAACTAGGATATGGCAGCTCTGTCACAGTAAGTCAGTCTCTTTTGCCTAGGGTCAGAGTTGTTTTCTCTTTATGCTTAATGGTTTTGTATGTGTAGAGTATGCATGTACATACACGTTCCTATATGTAAGTATATTTGCCTGTGCCTGAACATGTGGAGGTCAATAGCAGATACCTTCTCCCATTGTTCTTTCCCTTACTTTCTTTGAGACAGGTCTGTCTTTGAGTCTGGAACTCACTGATTGGCTCAGTTGGTTGCCTAGCAAGCTCCTGGGATCCTGCTGTGCCTGCCTCCCAGATGGGTGCTGCCAAGCCTGGTTTTGGACAGGGGTGCTGGGGATCTGAACTCTCGCTGACCACAGTAAGCACTTTGCTCATCGAGCCTCCTCCCAGGTCACCGGAGCCTTATTTAGTTCAGCATTTATTTAGGTTTGATCTTGCCACTCCCTGCACCCTCTGCCTCAACTTGGCTTTCTATCAGAAAAGAGGTTCAGGAGGTAACATGGTATACGGTGAGAGGGTACGTAGGGGTAAGCACACAGGGCAGAGCTGGTGCTGGCGTGGATCCTAAAGCTGACACCCTCTCACGCAGGGCCTGGGGTTCACTTTTAGACTCAAGAGCAGCCCCCTGCCAAGCTCTCCTTAGCAGCCGCCTTGAAGGCTAATTACTGCTGAATGCGTTCTCGAAGTTGGAAAAATTTCAAAGAATTTTTGAATACATTTCTGCAGTTCTCTTAACAATGGGATCTATCAAACACTAGGCGAAGGCTCTGCTTAAAGCACAGACAGGAGATCTGAAGAATGTGTTTGATTGCCAAAGTGACTAATTTATCTTTGCACAGTATTAATGATGCTACAATAACCAATATCTGTAGCTCAGTTTTGACAGTGTACTGCAACGGTTCCTATTGTTTAAAAAAGAAGAGAAAGAAGGGGAAAAAAGGAAGAAAGAAAGCAGGGAAGAAAGAGAATGTTTTATTTCGCTACATTTCAATTTGTTAACAAGACTCCACATAAGCAAAACCAGAGGTCATTAGCAAACAACCAAAACATGCCTGTCTCCAGAAGCCTCCAACCCCCTTCATCATTTAAAATATAGCTCTGTCGAAAACCCGGCTCATGACAAATCCTGAACATGAAAAATTCAATGCAGACTCGAAACCACCTGACTTTGCTTTGGGCTTGTACTCTTTAAAATTACCTAGAAAACACCATAATCTTCTCTCCATGAGGCTGGCGGTGGGCCAGAGCCCTGGCTCCAGAGGCAAAGGGCAGAACTGAAAATCATGTCTCCACAGACAGCCCCACCCTCTCTCCCAAGTCCACTTGGCCTCCTGACAGAAAGTGAGGTCTGAAGCACATTCATCCTGGGCCTGGGCTTTTTTGGCCTAAACTCAAGACTCTTGTAGGACAAACAAAATGAAATCCCAAATGTTATCACCCTGCCTGAAGAAGTCAAACGGGTTGAAATGAACGCCCCGCCTATGGTGAGCGGCCCACATCTGCAGTTTAATAGGAAACCAACAGAACGAGAGGCTAACGGGGCGTTCTGGTTAGGATACGAGTGGTTAGCTGAGATTTTGAAATTCCAGTGTGAGGTTTGAAAACGGGGGGCAGGGAGGACTGAATGAATTTGAGAGGCAAGTATATTGCCATGCCGGAGACCCGTTGAGAGTGACCCACTAAAGGTCACTTTAGAGAGGATGGAGGGCCTAGGACTGTGCTGTGGGGACATGCTCGCTTGGCACCAGTGTACCCAGATCTGCGTAAGCCTTCCTGCGCCCTTCACTCTCCTTCTCTGAGGGCTGCAGGTCTTAAGGACCCCCTGCGTCCTGTACCCACCCACCACTCTGCATGCCCACTGGCTCTCACGCTGAGGCTGGGAGAGAGCCAGGAGAGACTGTCAAGTAATTTTTACCTCCTGCCAAGCTAGTGACAGGCTTAGTACAAATAGCTACACTGAGAAAGTCTCATGACACAGATCTCATGGCCAGTGCAGCAGCAAGACAGGCCAGGGTGCAAACATGGCTATCGATCTCACTGGGGAAATGGCTGGGCCAAGCCTTTTGAGGGATTCCTCTCCACCTGTAATTACTACAGTGTGTTTCAGCAAGCCGGGCTTGTTCACTGCCTCCTCCACTGTGCTCTTTTGGGCACCATAGCTTTATTATACTCTTGAAGGACCTACTATTCCCTTCCCTGATCACTGTCCGGTCATGCCATCACCTTGGAGTCCAAACATGCCATGAGCTGATCTCAAACATTTGCAGAACTTTTGAAAAATTCTCTTCTTCAGCTTCTAGCTTCTTTTAAAAAATTTCTTAAGCTTCTAGTTTCTTTTCACATGTATGTATCCATGAATGTATGCATGCATGTGTGTATGTATGCATGTGTATATGCATGTGTGTGCATGTATGGATGCATGCGGACGTGTATGTGTGTTGCATGTGTGAGGAGTTGGTTTGCTCTCTTCTCCCAGCATATGGGTTCTAAGAAATCAACACAGGTTTGTCAGGTTTAGTGCTAATCTCCGTTACTCACTGAGTCATGTCGCCAGCACTAGCTTCTTTTTAGAAATTGTCTCAGCACACTCTGGGAGTCTCTTAAATAGTTATGGTTAGCTATAGTCTTATTTCATTACCAAATACTCAGTTTTCCATGTAGCACTCTGCCTTTCTGCTTCAGTTCTCAACATGTAAATACAAATATCTTTGTGTCTATTGAGTGTCAAGTTTTTAGCATCTCTGTTGCTCGTTGGTGACTTTTGCTGCTCAGAATGGCCAAAGGAGTAGTACTAAGTGCCATCTGGTATTCTAAGCTGCACTAAACTACCAGGCCCCCTCCTACAACATGTATGTTTGGGAGAGATTCCTTCACGTAGGTGCTGTTGACTGGAGCCAATGTTAAAATGAACCAACATTCTATTGTAAATTTATCCTAATTTGTAATAAATCTTTCAACACATCATACCTGGATTGCTTGATGAAAATATTGTGATCCAGGTTTGCAAAAACCTAGCCCTGTATCCCCTAGAGCAGTGACCCTGTATTGTCTCCTCAGTTTTTATGATAACTTTACTCCTGTAACTGTGGTGAATAACATGAATGGATTATTTGCTTCTTTCAGTTTCCACTTTCCATCAGAATTATTGCTGCAGTCTCTGGGGTGTTTTCATGTCTTTGTTACATGGTACACCATGGTACTTTGTTACATGGTACTCCAGTACATACAAGCTTTTAGTAAATAGTTGTGTGTTGAACACATACATACTTTGTTCTGCTCCATTATAATTGCATTATAATGAAAATGAGGCAATATGGGATACTGAAAACCCTTGTTCTTTAAAGAATTTACAGGCCAGTGTGGTGGCATCCACCTCTAACCCCAGTGCCCAGAGGCAGAGGGATGCCTCTAATCCCATCCCTTAAAGGCAGAGGCAGGTGGATCTCTGCGATTTTTGAGGTCAGCCTGGTCTACATAGTGAGTTCCAGGCTGGCCAGAGTGATGTAGGGATACTGTGTTTAAGAGAGAAAAAATTTCCATTCATTATTTAAGGTCAAGTAAGAAGATGTATAGTGAATCTGTTGATGTTAGGGACTGGGGTTCATGTCTATCTTTGTTTCAGCACCTGGCAGTACACTAAGAGCACATTAAGTTTTCCTTGAGTGTTGATTTCATGCATGAATAACTGGCTAAATCTAATTGTCTTTTGAGTAGATAGGGAAAGCAATACATGTGTTCATTTTACAGTAGTACCTTAATTCCATTTTCATTGTTATTTTTTGCAAGTTTCATGATGCTAGTATTGTAGATAAATAAGTTAGTTCATAAGTGTTATGAGCATAAGTGAAACCCATGCACATGAATGGTTGGGCAGAAGGAGACAATTAGTAGGGCAGGGGGGAAAGGTGATAGGTGCAAAACGAAGTAGAGATGAAATACCTGCTGTGTTTAAATCTTTAAAGTGTCCACCTAGGCTAGACAGAGATATCTTTGCAAGCCCACCGGGAACCAGTTGTGTTTAAATCTTTAAAGTGTCCAAGTGAAAGTTGAAGTACGTTTGCAGTAAATATAACAGTTCCTAGTTTAGCTTATTATTAATCTGCAATCAGTCAATACAACAGTCGACATATATCACAGCAGAATGACAGCCCCACTGAAAATTGTAGGGAAGAGAGTTTCGATATAAAAGATGGCCACTGCCCTCAAGAGGCTCAGAGCTCAGTGGCAAAGAGAGAAGCGGCTCATAGGTGAATGAAAGTCATTGGCATTCTATCGAGGTACTATGAGTGTCCCTGAAAATGACCAACCACGAAGCCATCAAATCCAGCGAGCTGCTCAAACCTGAGTCCACCACTAAACTGTAAATAGTGGTAGGTGGACAGCTCAAATATTAGCTTACATTTCAGGCATTGATTTTGAACCCAATTGTAATGAATTTGAGATGGAAATATGGGGCTAAAATCACAGGGTAAATAACTCTTTTCCATCCTTCTCCTGAAGCCAGTTTTCTTAAAAACAAAAACAAAAACAAAAACAAAACAACAATAACAATAAAAAAAAACCAGCTTTGAGGATTTGAAGTGGAGAACTTCAAAGTGCTTTAAGTTCGATTCTTAGACCTTCTTAACCAAATGTTCTTGTTGGTTGGTTTGTGTTGTAAGCTCTCTCTCCCTCGTCCCTCCCTCGCTAACTCCCTCCCTCTCTTTCTCTCCCCCCACCCCCGTCTCTCCCCCTTGTGAGTATGGGTGATCAGAGACCAGAAGCGGGCATCAGGTTCCCTAGTTACAGGTATTTGTGAGCCATCCTACATGGGTGCCTGGCCTTTTCGTGGGTACTGGGAACTTAACTCAGGTCACGTGAGCTACTTTCCAGTTTTTTAAGTATTTATTTATTCTATATACACAGTGTTCTGCCTGCCTGTATTCCTGCAGGCCAGAAGAAGGCACCCAATCTCATTACAGATGGTTGTGAACCACCATGTGATTGTTGGGAATGGAACTCAGGACCTCTGGAAGAGCAGGCAGTGCTTTTAAGCCCTGAGCCATTTTTTTCAGCCCAGGGGAATGGTTCTAATAGAAAATAACAACAAAGGCCAGTTATTTGCTGACCTCTGTTAAAGCAGGACAGGGAGAAGGAGGCTGGGGGATTAAACTAATCAGACACAAATGATGTTCACATGTGGGTGGAAGCCAGGCGTGTCAAGCATCACTGGCTTAGCATTGGTCACTGGCTGCACCCTGCAGTGCAGCTGGGCCTGGCAAAGACGTGAAAGGGAATTCTGGGGAAGAAGATGGTCACAAGAACTCTTCTAATTTCAAAACAGTTAAAAGAGTCAAAACAGAGGAGGAAAAGGAGCACAATGCAGAAGGGAAAAAAGAAGTCACAGAAGACAAGAAAGCCAAGGAGGAGAAGCCAGAAGCCAAAGAGGTCAAGAAGAGGTCAAGTTGGCCTGATCAAAATCTGTGGCTCTGGCCTCTCCCCAAGTCCCCTGCTTCTTCCAAATAGCTCAGATTTTATATTTTCCATTCCTTGGTATATTTATATAAAATATATTAAATATAATGTACCCAGGGACTAACTAGGACCCAGAGACCAGTGCCTAGGGTAGTGGTGCTGGGGAACTCTTCCCAAAGCTACCCAGTCCATCCTGCCCCAGGTCTGAGTGGAAAGAAAACAACCAAAAGATAAAATCCTGAACTGCCAAGTGCCTGCTTAGGAAGTCTACGTAGATGTCCTTATTAAGCTTTCTGGAAGGGGTGACTGGGTCTTCCAGGACCCCTTATTTTCAGGCTTAGTTACTGTCAGCCATTTTAGATTGGTTCTGATTATACCTTCCCACTGGTTTCAGGCAAGAAGAAAACATCACATTGCCCTGTCTTCCCCCAATGCTTCAGGTGGAGATTGTTGGCATAGCATCCTCTCTGAGACTCTTTATAATGAAACAGCACATTTCTTAAAAAGAAAAAGTCAAGTTTTTAATCATTATGGAAGGTCCCAAGTGAGAAGGAAGCTAATGACCTAACACAGACACTGTCTTGCTTTGGACTTGGGCTTAGTTCAAGCCAGTGAACCAGGGGACAGGAGACAAAGCTATTTCAATCTGTCGCCAATTCCACAACATTCCTTTCCAGAAACTTCCACAGAGCTGGTGAGCTTCCAGTAGTAAACACAGAGGTTTGGTTGCCCTGGATTTTTGGGAAGGCTGGTTACTCTACTTTGGAAGAAAAAGGAGATTTATTATAGATTAATTATATTTATTTTTCCACTACAAGTTCCATTTATTCTTTACAAAGCCCTGTAAGAATGAAATAATTTTCCTATGTGTATTGTGTGAAGTTGATAAAATCATAGTTTCTCTTACTGAGCAAATTGTACTTATTTTATATTTCATGTGATATGGGCAAACTAAAATGAATCAAATACAGAATGGAGTTAAAGCAATATCCAATTAAAAAAAATAATGTGTAATTGTGTACTAAATAATCAAAAAGTTAAATATGCAGCTTCTGTAAATAGAATTGAATACTGGAATTACTAAGAATAAAATCCTTACATATACTTCTTGTAGACCTAGGTCAAATGAACATTACCTTTCTTCCTGCCTTGTTATATTTAAATTCCTTTTGAAATAGCAGGATTTGTAGGAAAAGAAAAGGGGCAGCTTTGGGTGATAATAGGAAGTATGAGCTATAACAGTTTTCTGGAACCAGGAAGGATGAGGAAAGGAATCCTCACTCAGGTCTAAAGCTAGAAAGAAATTCTAAGCTGATATAAACATTCAATAGCAGATATGTTCAATTAAAGCAAGCAAGCAAGCAAGCAAGCAAGCAAGCAAGCAAGCAAGCAAGCAAGCAGAAAGCCAGCAGAGAGATCCAAGGCCACAGGGAACCAGCCATGAGATGAGGCCACTCGCAGAAGCCACCACAGAAAGCCATAACCAGTTAGTATGCAGAGTTGTGGAGTCCAGCCCCAATGAACACATCTCCAAAACACTCCCACACCCAAGGCTCAGATAACACTACAGAAGAGGAAGCAGAAAGATTTTAATTGCCAGATGAACAGGGAGCTCACTGTGAGATTGTGTCTTTTAGTAACATCAGAAGCTACACTCATAAAGTATCACCAATATGACTGCCCAAATGTGAGGTGAACAATGACACCAATGGACATGTCAAATTAGATAGGAAAACCCCCTGAGGCCTCAGGGCTACACCAGGAAGTATAGGCAACTGAGCAAGGCTGGGAGCAGGAAAGGTGGTCCTCTCCAGGGAAGAGAACACTAATTAGCTGTCCAGTGCTTAACAGTCAGCCTTGAAAATCATACATATAAGTAACATTAGATGAATTCAATATCAATCTAGGATGCTGAAATATGTTTTAGGACTATATACATATATACATATGCATGTATATACCACATATATGTATATTTATGTATATATACTACATGCATATATTTATGCATATGTCTATACTATATATGTGTATTTATGCATGCAATAACAATTGATGGAAAAAAGAGGACATGAATTTGAAGGAGAGTATGGAGCGGTATAAGGGAGAGTGTGGAGGGAGGAAAGGAATGGGGAAATGTAATTAAAACAACAATCTCAAAAATAAACAAACAGAAAGTAAGGTCAAATGGTATTGTATTTCTAAAATTGTGTGTAAACACCACTGGTGCAATGCCAGTCATATAAGCATCCAATTGAATGTGGCTTTATTGTTGATGATAACCCAGTTTCATCAGAAAATTAGTAAGTGGTCAGTTAGAGAGAAAGTCTCTGGAAGGATTCAGAAGCGAAGTCTATGAATGGATCAAATAAACTACCACGGACGCAGTGGAGCCGTGAGAGGGCACACAGTCACCACACGTTAAATGCAAAGGATCTAAAGTTGGAAAGCCAGTGTGGAACACTGTACAGCTGATGAGAGTTATGAGCCTAGCACTGTGCCGGGATACCGGAGAGGCGCGATGCCCTACATACTCACTGTCACCCTGCATAACGGAAAGCAAAAGACACTGCGGTCCCACTCTACTGTAAGCTGTCATCCTTGCCATTCCCATCAGAAAGTATACAGTCGAATGACACTTCAGCTCTATTTTGATTCACAGTTATGAGGTTCCCAGTTGGCCCCATTGTTTTGGGCCTATTAGTGTCTGAGTGGGGCATCCGTCATGGATGGATACACACAGGAAGAAATCCAGTGGCCCTATGATAAGAAGCATATAGGATAAAGGATTGACTAGAGCCCCATAATTTCCCTTAGGGAGAATACTTCTGATGACTAAGGGCCTCCATGTTGGCCCCACCTCCTAATAGTGCCATCTTGGAGCAGATTTTTAATACATGCACTTTAGAGGACATGTAAGATTGAATTCTAATACCTGCTAAATCACTTTAACATCCAAACCCACTAAAGCAATCACTGTTTTGGCAACAACGATGGTAATAATTGTTGCTACCTCTTTTAACACTTTCTGTGTGCTTGACCATGGTCTTAAAGCTTCACTTACACTAGCTTGTTTAATCTTCGCATGCTGACAAAATAGTGATAGGCAAATAAACTGCAGCACTAAGAGGTTAAATAATCACTATAGAGTCAATTGCCCTTTCCTATTTCTAACTCTAGCTTGGATGTCCAGGCTTTGAGACATCCATGAGGATCTCCCTTCCATTCCTTCTTCCTGTGAATCGCATTTGTCCCTTACGGACTACAGTTCAGACAGGTGCATGGCTCCATTCTTCTCAAGGAACAACAGTGCACAAGAGATAGATTTCCAGAATAATCTTTAGGAAGAGCACTCCTGCTTGTAAGAGGGCTGCAACCTTCCAGGGAGTGATTGTCCAGGAGCAAGCATCCCAGACCCAGACACACTGGGAGCCCACCTACCTCCATCATTGGATGAGTGTTCTAGAGTGAGTATACAGTCCAGGACACACATGATGCTTGATCAGAGCTTTAGGTCTGGTTTCAACAGGCAACTGCAGTTCTACTCACTGTAGAACTTAGCAGGTAGCAAGGAGTATCAGAAGGATGCCACTCTACTCCTGGATGGTTGCCTGAGGATTTTTCACCTTCATATTATTATACTCATTTAAATATCCCCTAATCAGATTCTTAAAGCTTAATGTCAGTTTTATAATTATAATACATGTAAATTATAGTTATGAATTTTATCACTCCATAGCACTCTTAATAGAGCATTTTTAGCAATATCTTTAACATGCATCTTATAGAAAATTAGGGTTTATATATACACATGCTAACCCAATGATTTACTAAGTGTTTACCAGACTGTAGGTGCTATGCCAGGCACTGGGAATATAAATAGAGAAAAAACGATACAAATCTCTCCTCAAGGACCCCACAGTCTTCCTTGGAAGGGAGGACATTATAGTTACACAATCACTGTGATTCAGGGGACAAAAGCATTTTTATCATTGTGGTACATTTACCTACCATAAACATTTATTACAACACATAATCATTTTTAATTAATTCATCTAAAGAGAAAATTTTAAGGAAAGGCTCTTTCCGATCTTTTATTTGAAACAATTTCAAATTATTATTCTTTTCTAGTAACTAGGAGGGAAGGCAATCAGTTAAGAGAGTCACTTTGCATTTTATCCCTGGCAGAGGCCATACAAATCAGGTAGACCTTACTAGTTTTTACAGTAACTGCTTAGAAATTGAGTTATTAGTGTAAAGTCATCATCTGTCAGTCACTTAGAACAGTGTATCCTCAGAGTCACTGCTTTGTTAAAATATTAGCAGCTAGAAATGCATTTTAATTACCAGGACAGATTATACAATGTCAAGATAGACCCAAAGAGAGGGAGAGATTTCCACCAATCACATGTGCATCATGGGAACTCCAGGCTTGTGTTCAACACTGCCATCAAATATCAACATGGGAGTTAAGTCAGGCCATATACTAGATCAGTCAATATAGGGGAGTTAAGTTTCAGAGCTTTAAAGTCTAATGCAGAAGGAATTTAGCAGATAGTGTCAATACAAGCAGAAGAAACATAAGCTCTTGGAAGTTCAAGGAAAGGAACCGACCTGGCAAATACATGAACAGTATCAGGAAGCTAAATCCTTAAGAAACTGTACCAAGACCAAAATAAATATTAACCTAATGTTTAATTGGAATCCACTGAAACTTTCCAAACTGGATGAAATGATAAAAAGTCCAAAGACTCATAACTTGTCTAGCCACTAAGCTAAACAGCAGCACAGGGAAAAAATTAGCCCAAACCTCAGCAAATAGAGAAGCAGAGTGGAATAATGAATGTTTTAATCCAGCCAAGAGTGCATACTTTATTTCTGAGCATCAACCCTGGCCTTTTTGATGGATGGGAAATTTAATATGCTAAGATACAGTAAAAGGTAAGGGTTGGTACTCAACAGAATTATTCAGGCCATGCCTCTTTTTTTTTTTTTTAACTTTTAAAAGGGTCATGAAGCAGAGACTTAAAGATGCAATATTTTACTCCACTCCAAGTGGTGCCCACTCTCTGATGCTCTCTGAAAGGCTGCTGGGAAGGACAAGCCAACATTAAAGCAACAAAGTCATCAAAGGAAATGAAATTGGCAAAATGACCCCTGGAACAGATAAGAGGGTCAGGGTGACTTTTGAAGGAGGAGGTCCATCAGGGGTCATGGGGACAGAGGGAGGTTGTAGATGCTGATGCTGCATGCTGGCAGGAAAGGCAGGTGATGGACAGGCCAGGAAAAGGAAGCAAGGTTAAGGATGGGCGTTTATGCTTTGCTTTGTTTCAGTTAATGGGAGGGAAGGGAAGGGAAGTCAGGTAAATAGAGAAACAGGACCAGGTGAAGCTGAGGGGACACAGGATGAGGTCCCATGGTGTGGTCCCATGGTAGAGCATGCGCTGTCTGGGCTCTCCAAACTCTAGTCAGTACACAGCTGACTGCTCCACCATCCATTGAATTCTCCTGTATTTTGTGAATAATTTCACTAACCATAACAGTATTTCTAAATCTATTTACATTTTAATTCTTTATCTCCTGGGGTGAAGGTCATACCATTTGTTTCGTTCACTCCTTCATTATAATAACTGGCAAAGAATTAAGGCCAAATATGCTGATAATTAAGGTAGTGAACAAATTATATTACAAAAAATAGGCACATCACGATGCTTACAAATAAAAATGAGATTGAGTATAGCCTGTGTGAAGTCCTAGGTTCAATCCTTAGTCCTATCAGAAAATTAAATAAATAATAAATATAAATCAAATAAGGTCAAATGATGTCAATAATTTTATTGCCTTTACTGTCCAACAGTCCCTAAATGTATCTATAGATGAACTTGGGTGATTTCCCCTCTTGTTTCTTTCTCTTTTGTAAATCTCTCTAAAAACTCATTGCCAATAAGATTAAAAAAATAAAAATAAAAACAAAGCAAAGCCTTAGCTACAAATTATTATTTTGGCCTTTATTTTATCTTTTGCTTGAGACAGAGTCTCTATGTAGCTCAGGGTCACATCAAGCTTGCGATAATCCTCCTCTTCCTTCCAGTCCAAGGCTGGAATTATAGGTGTGCAGCACAGCTAGCTTGAGAACTATACTATTGGTAATTTCAAAATAAGATGAGTTTTGTCATTTAGCTATTTTTATAAGGATTATTTGCAGTTATAGTTTTGAGAAAATTTAATAAGTAAGTTTTAGAGATACTGTTACTTTTTAAAAAACTATTTCTTTTTTCTTCTGTCTCTCCCACTTTTTTTTTTTTTAAGATTTATTTATTATGTATACAGTGGTCTGTCTGCATGTGTCCCTGCAGGCCAGAAGAGGGCACCAGATCTCATTACGGATGTTGTGAGCCATCATGTGGTTGCTGGGAATTGAACTCAGGTCCTCTGGAAGAGCAGTCGGTGCTCTTCAACTCTGAGCCATCTCTCCAGCCCCCGATACTGTTACTTTTTAAAACATTTTCTGCCTTTTCTGGTTTAAGAGAGAAGTGTTATAGTTGTCAAGTTAGACTTGACAATTGATTTGATTGATCTGAGAAACACCCAGGAGGCCATTAAAACACATCTCTGGGCACATCGAAGAAAGAAGTTTCTAGAGACAACTAGATCGCTAGAGCTCTGACTCAAGGGAATTGGCAATCTGATAAGATTCTGGTGAGGTGATAGGCAGAGGTGGGGTCTGACTGGAAAAAGTAGGTCACCAGGCAGGCATTGGGTGTGTTCGCTTTGCAGCTGCCCCCCTGGATTCCTCCCCTTGCTTCCTCAATAGCATGAGATGAACGTCTCCACTCCCCATTCAGATGGATGAGCCATCTTTGCAACTGTGAGAAAAATAAATCTCCCTTTCTTTCAGTTGTCACTAGTCAGTATAAATAATTGATTCATTTTAAAATTCTTCCAAGACCACCTCAGAAGGCCAGAATCATTTGGGTACCAAACTCATTCACAGTATAGCCTCCCATGTATGAATTGTATCAGAAAATGTAGTACCAGGCAGAACTCTCTTCTTACCGTCTTGTAAAGTTTATGTTAGCTTCTGTATTGAGCCTCGGCTGGGTGTCAGGTCTGCACAGTTGGGGCATCCTCCAGGGGAAGGGACTGGCCCTTACATCTCTCACAGTGTGGAATGAGCATGCTTTCTCTCCCTATCGTATCCCAGTTCTCATCGTGGTTAGCAGACCACTCAGTTCCTTCCTGTCCTCTCCACTCTGCACAGCCAGTTAGCTAGACCTACTTGTAACAGCTTATCCAGTCTCATACATGTCCTTTTCACCACCCTCCACCAAATACCTCTTTCCTACAACCCTAACATCACATTTCTCCATGTTTCAGCCACACACTGTTTTATTGTTTGTTTTGTTGAGACAGGGTTTCTTTGTGTAGCCTTGGCTATCCTGGAACTTGCTCGGTAGACCAGGCTGGCCTGAAGGTCTGCCTGACTCTGCCTCCTAGTACTGGGATTAAAGGTGTGCATCACCACTGCCCAGCTCAAGCGCCCACTATTAATCCAGATTTTTTTTTAAAATTGTCTCTTCTCTTTAGACCCTAAGATATTCAGGTTCCTAAAACAGTGTAATGTCTGCATTCTTCTATAGTCCAACCTTTCCCCTTAGGCTTTGATGTCACACAAAACTGAGTTTAGACTTAGTTTCCCCAATTATTTGACAAGTATACCAGTCAAGTCATTAATCCTTCCATACCTGTTCTATAAAATAGGATACTATCAACTCAGAAACTCATGGCGAAGATTCAATGGATCAATAATACATTTAAAACATTTAGTACAATGCAATATTAGCTCAATACGTGTTGAGGTGGGCTGCCCGTGAAAATTAACCTTTCTTTTATCACAAAATTCCTTAAATTAAATTTCAATTAATTACAACCCCATGGCTAGCCATCACCTAATAAAATAAAAATTAATATCCAGTACAGCTACTTTCTAGAGCCTTGTGTAGACTCCTTTCTAGGCCCCCCCTTGTCTATGTCCTTTCTGGACCCTTACTCTCTAGCCTTTGGATAAAAATGTCTGCCAATGCAGTGTTGACTCAGCTGCCTGGAATGCAGCCTGGCCCTCTGTTTATGAGGAAAACCACTCCAACAAAGTTTCTGCTTCCCAGCGAAGTCTTCCCTGACAGCGGTTTACTGATGGAACTTGGTGTGGTCAGGGCTAGGATTGGGGCTGGATATGTAATGTGTTTTAATGTCCACTCCCTTCAAGTTGTCCTCATTCTGCTAGAATCCCATCTGAGCTTAAGCCCCGCCCCACTTACTCCCTTCTTTGTAGGTTTGCACAGGATTTTTTTTTTTTTTGTAGAAATTTCTATTAGTATGTATCTCCCCTAAGTCAGTTACTCACAATCCCCTTTCTCCAGATGCTTCCAAGGTGCTCGGCATCCCTGTCACTCATTTGATAAGAGATGCTTTTCCTTGCGTCTTCTGTCTTCCAGTTGGTAGTTCTCTCTACTGCCTGTCTCAATGGAATCCTAGACTGATAGAAGACTGCCTGTGTTAGTTAAGCTGACTGTGGTCAAGTAGCAGCTGTTACTATGTGTGCTCTTTCCAAACAGTGAGTGGAAAGGCTTTGTCCTTGCGTTTACTGCTTCTCAGCTCCAGGGAAAATCCTGGTTTTTTTTTGTTTTAGTTTTTTGTTTGTTTGTTTTTTTGTTTTTAAGGCCAGCCATCCTCCTCCACCATTTCCTGCCTTACTGAAGACTTAACCACTGTAATGATCATGGTCTCCATTCTGTGTCACAGCCCCCTGGCCTTCTGTCTCTATGTTCCCCATATTTCTAATCCACCTCCACTAGATTTCAGCTCTGGGCAGATGCATGCTTAATGGCTCCTTAGAACTCACTTGGAGCCAGGCGTTCATGAAATACTAAATTCAAACATCCTACTTTCCAACAGTGATCTCACTATCGTCTTTCCCAGTTCCTTCCTTCCTGCCCATTCTTCGATCGTCCTGGGTTTCCAGTCCCTCATTCCCTTTTCTTTTCCTGTCTCTTTCTATTTCCTTTCTGCACGAATGTATAATACCAAATGCCTTCTTGCTTCTGTCTCTAGGTTCTATGTTCCAGTTTATTTCTATCACATTCTGGCATAACTCCAGTCCAGAACCCTCTTGCTCCCCTGTCTATGTCCAAATTTGTACTGCTGACTTCTGTTGGTGAAAAGCTGGTTTGAAGACAGACGCATGACACTACTTTTCTCCGACACAAATGGTCTGCCACCTTGCCTGGAGCCTCTTGTGTTTTGTTTATACGTTTTTTTCTTATTCTCAAATCTATACTAGCTGAAATTCGTACTTCTACTTTCACTCAACAGAGGACTGAGTCGTCTCCTACCTTGTTAAGAAAATAGCCATTATCAGTGTTTGCATTCTCCAGTCATCAAACCTGGTGAATTGTACTTATCTCATCCCCTACTTCCTGTCCCTCTGTTATGACAGAATAGACGTCATTGCTCAAATTTAAAATCCATTGCCCTGCCATTGCTAGGCGTACTGTCTATGCTGACATGTTGACTACACTTTCCTCCAGCTTATACTTACAGATTTCATTTTCTTCCTTTACCAGCTATTGTATAAGAGCAACATCAAGACGCATCTTATAACCTTTAAACATCTACAACAACAACCACCACCAACCATTGTGGCACATGCCTGTAATCCTAGTCCTAGAGAGGCTTGTGCAGAAAGCTCAGGAGTTCAAGGCTAGTTTGTTATATAGTGACTAAGAGGTCATCTTGGGCTACAAGGGATTCCATCTTAAAATAAAATAGTCAAAAGAAATAAAAGCAAAGGTCCTTGGCTTTTCAGTTCCTTCTCACTTTGTAGCCACTCCTAGACCTCCTGTCATTTGCACACCTTTAACACACTTACAAGAAATTGTATTTTCCCTGAGTACTGATGGCTTATGGCTTGTTAAATACAACAGGCATATTACAGCTTTGAATATTTGTCAGTGCTATTCACTATTATTCTTTATTTAAATGTTTTTAGAGGAGACTTCAAACATGTCAAACATATATTGATAAATGGACTAGTGTTGGGTCAATCACTCACCTTCAATAATTACCTATACCCATCCAATCTTATTTATCTTTATTCATAAGCCCTCCCTTGCCCAAATGGCTTATTTTGAATCACTGGCATCAGTAAGTTTTCTGCATTTGGTCTTAACCAAACGGTTGAGAAGCAAATGATATATTTTATATAAATGTTCTGGTTTGCATCCCTAAAACATAAAGTCATGTAAATTATTATGTCATAATCATATTTAAAAATTCATGAGTGCCATTAAGTTGTAATCATATGTCTTTGACAGCTTTCTAACCTCTTAAACAAACTGTCAATTTTAGCTAAGATCTGTGTAAGAGACCTACTTTGAGATTATTTGAAAAGTCTCAAGTTTGGTTTTATTCTGTTTTGTCTTGATATACAATTTCCACTAACATTTGGTTTTTGTTTGTTTTCATCTTTTTTTCTGTCTTTCTTTTTGTTTTTTAGTTTTGTCCTGTCAATTTCCCCACAGCCTGGCGGGGCTGCTTACATACCTGTGGTGTTATTTAACACATGGCGTCTGTGTTTCCTTTTGCATCTAATCTCAGGGGGCTAAAGACTGATAAGATTCAGGACTGATTTTGTGTGTGAGTCCTCTACATGAGTGATACATCTGCTATCCTAATTACAGATTCTTTCCAATTTTCACAATTTATCACCCATAATTATTACTGCAATCATTAGGAATTATAAAATGATAAAATTCAAATTAGTTTCATGTTTCTGTATTGGTTAGAATATATCGATAAAGGAAAACTGCCACCAACCATTTAGTAACCCTCAAGCAGAAATCTTGTGGAAAAGGTAGGATACATGTTTCATTCTTTCTCTTACTCACCAGTTTTCAAAATAATGAGCTTACTTGTCTATTCTTTTCCAAAAGTGACCAATAAAGATTTTATGTTGGTTAATGTTCTTCAATGCACTACACATTCTTAAAATTTTACCTGTATTGATATTTTGGCCAGATCTTATTCAGCATGGCTTCCAATCCTTTGACAAAAACACTGTAGCTTGGGACACAAAATTATTTTGTAACCTACTTCAGAGTAGGGATCAGAAAATCCTGCTGGGTCCCTGGCTCCTGGCACTTAGGGATCACAGGTAGAGGTCAGAAAGGTCTTAGCCATAGGGGTGGTCATAGGTTCTAGATTGTTCTTGAACATAGAACAATGAGTACATTCCTTATGTAAAAGATAATAAACACCCCAAGTTGTTACAGATACTTCTCGATCAGGAGTACTAGAGAATTGTTGCTGCACTCCACACCTCTGTAGCTCCCAGCAACACACCTGATTACATCTCAGTTCTCAATGACAGTAACATGTGTTTATTTTTTCTTTACATACAGACTTAATAGCCAGAACATTGGTAGCCAACACCCACCATTCACATTAGTACTACAGCTGCCTTATGGCTGTCGTTTCCCCCCCACACACACAGGTATTTTTTCTTTGAAATATATTCCTTTATGAATGTATATCCAAATCTGGGGGAATAAAGCCACTTCAAACCATTTCTCAGCATAGAGATTTTTGCCATCATTTTGAAGCATGCTAAAGTGATTCATAACATGTTTTTTAAAATTTGTTTTTAGGAATCAATTTTTGAGTTTGTTTTAATTTTTTAATTAAGAGAACATTTAAATGGATCCAAATGTACAAAGCAGAGTATATTCAAAGTAGTGCGATTATTAGTTTTGTTAAGTAGATAACGTGTGTACGTCATTCTCCAAAGTTTCAAAAGTATATAAACAAATAGAAGAAATGACAAAGTACTGTTTACATTTCTTTCTACCTAGTTCTTCTCAATTAGATATAGTTTTTAGAGATCAGCTCATAACAGAGTGGAGAAGTCTTCATTCTTTGCTACTCTTCTCGTCACAGTGGATTAATGAAGACTTCTGGAAGTTTTCAGCCATTTGCTCTTTGGTTGGTATTTCAATGGCTGCTCTTCAGCAGACAGCCTTTGTTATTTGACTAGGGTAGCTACAGCATGGATTCCCTAATGTGAGAAGGGCTTGATAGCGTCTGCAGTATCTTTAGATCTTTCCAAATATTCCCCGGGATTTTGTACCATTTTACATTTTCTGAAACAATGGCTAAGAGTAGCTGGTTGCTTTCAGATAGGAAATTGTTAGATTTCTTTTTTTCACCTGATATTTGTAAATAGATTTTTGAGTGTGGGATTTCATTTGAGTTTCTCTTATAAATGGGGCTGTGGGTATTCCCAGACAATAAAGGACCACTTCTGTCATCCTAACTTTCCTATCTCCCTGAAGACCCATGAACACACACCCCAAACCCAATTCTCTTCTGTTCCCTGAATTGCTTTCTGCTTCTTCTCTGGAGCCCCATCTCTTGCCTACCTTCAAGGCACTCCTGCACTGAGTCTCCATGTTTCTTGCCGGATCCTCTCCTGTGACTACGATTGTCATTGCTCTTCTGACGGCTAATAGATGTGCAGCTGCAGCCCAGCATTCTCCTCCCCCTCCTGTCCTTCTCAGCAAATGGCCTGCTGACCGCCCTCCACTGCACCTTACAGGCACCCTAAGCTCAGTTTATACAAAGCCCTTCCCCCACAGGTCCTTCCTCGGGAATGCTTCACTGCATGTAGTGAAAGCTACCATAGGTCACCAGGTTCTTTGGGTGGGGACATGTCTGTGTGGATGTGTGCATGTATGTGTGTAAGTGTGCTCACTCTTGTGTGTGCTTGTGTGAAGGCCAGGAGTTGATGCTTCTTGTTGGCAAACCTTGTCCATCTTAATATAGAGGGTCAGGCCCCTGTTGAACCCAGAGCTTCCCATTATGGGTAGATTGGCACCTCCCCAGACTCCCTAGGTTTTGCTGACTCTTAACTTACAATCCTTCCTGTCAAATCACCAAGCCCCCGTCTCTGTGGCTTTCATCCCTTTTGTCTTTCGTTCTGTGCCACTTTCCATCTCTGCCAGCACTCCTCAATCTCTGTGCCACCACACCTTTCTTTCGGATGGACTTTGATTCTGTTTTGAAGAACACCATCTCTTTATGGTTTGTCTTGCTTTTTGAGACAGAGTTTCTCTGAGTAGCCCTGGCTGTCCTGGAACTCCCTCTGTAGACTAGGTTGGCCTTGAACTCAGAGATCCACCTGCCTCTGCCTCCAGAGTACTTCAGTTAAAGATGTATGACACCACTGCTCAGGTTGACTTTTTTTCCACAGCACAAGTTCCATTTAAACTGTAAGTAACACAGGGCCATATTCCAGTTCAGAAACCTCCAAAGGCTCAAGAAACCAAAATAGACCAAAACCAATCAAATAATGTGGCAAACTACACATTTTTTTATCATAGCCATGAATGTGAGTAAGTAAATGCTACAGAACCCAGAGAGATTAACAGCAAGATACAGGTGGGTTAACATGAGTAACATTTGTAAAGGAGGACTTTGGATTTATCATTACTTAATCATTTGTGTATTTTTTTTTTTTTACAATTCATCTGTTTTCAAGTATAATTTAAACATTTACAATAAGTATGGACTTCAAAAAGACCTTAAGGTATTATTTAGCTCCTGGACAGATGGAGTTCTCCAGTATGTTGTCTGAATCTCTATGCCAGGTACGGTTATTCTCTGCAACTCCCCCAGGGGGAAACATCCTCATCCCCTGTGTACTATAGGACAGTTTCTATCCAGGCATCCTTACCTTTGTGGTCCACAGTTTGACGGTCCAGTCAAATGAGGATGTGACAAACAGATGAGAAAAGTCGATGGGACCCACTGCCATATGGCAGTTAATTCCCGTCACTGGTCCTTGGTGACCTTCAAAGACTTCACCAATGCCTGCTTTGCTGCAGAGAGCAAACACACATCATTTCAGTGATCTTTGCAAAGCAAAGACTGATTAAATATAACAGCGCTCACCTCTGTTAGAACAACCATACACGTAAAATGAATAAAAAACTGAGCGGTTCATATTTAGGAATACACACATTTATACATATTTGCCTATAATCACGAGTAATAACAAAAGAGGCCACAAATTTGAAGGAGAGCAAGAGGGGGTATATTTAAAGTTTAAGA
The DNA here is from genome assembly GCF_003668045.3 of Cricetulus griseus. NCBI lineage: Eukaryota > Metazoa > Chordata > Mammalia > Rodentia > Cricetidae > Cricetulus > Cricetulus griseus. The sequence continues at coordinate 218,952,772 of NW_023276806.1, forward strand.
GGGAGAAATGATGTAATAAAATTATGATCTCAAAAATAAATGAAAAAATGATTAAATAAGAAAATAATCATACAAGATCAAGAATAAAGCCATTTTCACAGCAATTTTGACAGGGAAAACATTGACAGTTAAGAAATCTTAAGACTTAAATAAGAAACATTTTTATCATTTGTCTGTTTGCATCGACCTTACAGATTTCTTTGTTTTGGAGACACTACTGCGGTGAAACAAATGTGCTTGAGTCTCACGAGATTCTTATTTATGATGCAACAACCCCTGAGGTGTTCAAGCCCCATTTGAGTGCCCTCTGAGGACTTTACTGGCTATACAATTCAATAACTCTTTGAATGAATAGTTGCATAGTCCTCCAAGGAAACTTCTTAAACTAAGTTGACATGTCTAAAAAAATGTCACATCTGATGAAAACTGTAGTTGCTTCAAAATAATTCACATGGTATCAATAAAATATAGAAAAGAGATCTTTCCATTCCATTGGAAACTGAAGGGAGATTAGAGATTCAATTTGTAAATTCCAGAAGCAGAGCTATCTTACATTTCTTGTTTCCAAGTGTCTAATATACAATAAATACTCTATAAATGTTTGTTGAGTTAAATTACAAAGGAAAAAAGAAAATTTATGCTGCTTAAAAGAAGCACACTTGAGAAATAAGGATGCACATTTTACAAGTCTTCCTCTGGCATGGATTATTTAACTGAACTGGGATTATTTCCAGCCTTCTCTTACTACGTAATAGCCTACATGCAGTCATACACAATTAGGCAATGCTTAGAAAATATACCCACAATATTATATTTAAAAGATTCACATGCATGAGGCTGTAAGTATGACAAACATGTAGGGATTGTGGAATCTCAATATTATGTCACTAAAAGCAAAAATGAATTCAGTTAGTAAAACATTTGGGCCCTGAGCACCAGTGAGTGTCAATGTGCTGAGTAAAATTTGGAATCATGAGCAAAGCACTGCTGAGTGTCTTCCGTGTAACCAGCCATTCCTCTCAGTAAAACTGCTAACAGGGCTTCCAACGTGTGCTCAGCAAAATGTGCCCTGGTGAGCAGGAACAGCAGATCTGTGAAGTGGCCCCTGGTGGGGTTCAGCTTGTTCTTAGCAGCATCCTGAGAGGCTTTACAGGGTGCAAAGTGAGGATCTCCTTTAATTTGTGGAATTGGATTTGCACTTTACATTAGGTGAAAAAATAGAAACCCCCTAGCTCTCCCCTGCAGCCCTAAATGACCTGTTTAACATTATTACAGAGCCAGCACTTGCTACTTTATGACCTTACCAAAATTTGCATTTTATAGTTCAAATGGATGGACCAATGTCAAAAGCAAAATCAGTAAAGGCATTTGTGGTGTGAGTCAGAGGCACATTCTTTTGAACAACAATGCAAAATACTCTGGGCCTGTTTGCAATAGCCACAAAATAAAAATAGCCTTCATTTAGATGGTGACTCACTTAAGAAATCTGGAAGAAAATCAGAATGTACACTCCAGCTCATAAACACCCTGAGTATGCACACCCAGGCTGTAGCTGAATTGGGTTAACCAAAAGGCTGTGTTGTTGATCTGAGTACACACAGAGAAGGAACTGTGGCCATGCGTCTGACTCATTGGATCTGTGTGTCACATACCAATTATGGCATCTTTATGGGTGCTGCATGCATGTATGCACGTGTTAGTCTCACTGGCATCAGTTTCCTGACAAGAACCAGGTTTAGCCGGGTGGTGGCGCACGCCTTTAATCCCAGCACTTGGGAGGCAGAGGCAGGCGGATCTCTGGTCTGAGTCCGGCCTGGTCTATAGAGTAAGTTCCATGATAGCCAGGACTGTTATATAAAGAAACCCTGTCTTGAAGCCCCCCACTCCCCGCCAAAGAACCAGGTTTAAACAGCACCTGTCTACGTCTACGTAGAGCATTCAGCAATACACTCTGTTGAGAGGAGGCGAGCAGCAAATGTCTGAGCAAATGAATAAACTGATCCTATCTTTTTGTGTGTGGGTTTAGTCTGGGTTTTATTGTTACAGAGATGCTGGACATGGACCTAACTTCCCCAGTCATCTTTAAATCCTATGAGCAGGGCAAAAACTGCTTCTCTAGACACAAAAACAATGGGACTATCACAGCTTGTGTTATTAGAGTGGAAAAATTCACGTAGCTGAGCTTAAACAATTTGTAATTCCTTGTTAAATCTAAGTAGCCTGGGATGAGTGCAAGAGATGAAAAACTCATTGGCCAAGAACTATGAAAGCGCAAGAGAAGTTAAGCATCAGTGTGGATGCGGGGATCCTTTCAAAGGATGAGAGGCCCACCTGTTAAGTCCGAGTGTCACAAATCCACTTTGTTACAGCTGACTTCAGAGGCATCCACCAGTATCTCGTGGGAGCTACTGCACAGTTCTATGTGTGTTTCACACTGTTTCAACCTTTCTGACTTGGAGGATCTTTTGTTTTGTTTTGTTTTTGTTTTCAAGATAGGGTTTCTCTGTGTAGTCCTGGCTGTCCTGGAACTTGCACTGTAGACCAGGCTGGCCTTGAACTCATAGAGATCCTCCTGCCTCTGCCTCTACAGTTCTGGGACTAAAGGCCTGTGCCACCACCACCCCGACCACTACCACCTGGCTTGGAGGGAGGGTCTTAAGGTACTTCTTTCATTATTTAAATACTGTCATTTCTTTATTTCTTATTTAAATTTCAGCCCTTCACCTATTAACTATGTACCAGGTTCTGGGGCAGGAAATCAAAGAAGAAATGGAAACAATTTAACCAGAGAAATATGGCAGAATAAGGACTGATGAAGACTGATGGAAACAAAATGTGATGGATACTATTGCAATTGTATGCAGAAGAATATATAAAGTAGCCAGCGTGACTGGCTAGGGTTCTCTCTTGCTTATCTAACTTCAGTTGCCTTGATGGTTCTTAAGCAACTATTTACTTTTGCATCAGTCTTTACCCTCAACAAGGACACAGGTACCTTGCACTTTAGTATATTCTTATGATGGTATCTGATGCTAGACCAAGTAGAAAACAGAGGAACTGACTCATGAAAGCACGCAGGGAGGAGGCAATATTTGGGGGTTGTTAATCTCTGAAGGGTACATGGTGGGAGCCTGATGGTATGTGTGAAAAATTAGTCTGGCAAGGAATAGGGAGTGTGATGGGCTCCGTGAAGAAGTCGAACATTTTCTTCAAGGCAATGTGAAGTGTCTGAAGGTTTGTAAGTCACCAGGGCCCCAGACAGATGTGTGCTTTAAGCTATTAGATTTGAGGTCGTACATTGTAGTTCTTCAGAAATAACTATCTTGCAAAGCAAGGTGGTTATAATCTAGATGGCAAGAATTTGGAACATGAAGACCATGTCATCAGAAAGAAAACAGAAAAATCACCTTCCATGACGACAAGCTGTGTAGACGGTACCTTCCTCACTGCCAACCACGAAGTTGTTGACATCTCCCGTTGGGAAAGCCATTCCAGTAACAGCGACAGGCTTGGACTTATTGTACACCAGCTCCATGCTCTCCTACCAAAACATGGTGTGGTTACATTTCCATCTGTCAACTCCTCGCCATGCCAAAGATAGCATGGAAAAATCATTTGGCTAAATCGTGTTTGCTTTTCACACAGCGCTACAAAAGACCCCCACTGTGCTAGAAGCCAGGCTCTACTAGAAGCCCCTGACATCCATGCTGCTCCATGTCTCTGGTTTCAGGCCGGCTGGATTTCATCAGCGTGTGCCGCCGCTTCCCCAGCCAGGCAGAGATGACAGGTGAGAATTTTGAAACTAATGGTGCAGAAACTAAAGATAATACTGTAATGATTACGCTTGTCAGCTCCAGGCTTTAATAAAACACACAATACCCTTGTATTTACAAACATTTTCAAAATCAATTGTTCGTGAGAATACACGTGTATTAATATCAGATGTACTAAACATATTTGTCATAGAGGCACTGTGGGTCCTCCATGAACTGAGAGACCAGGAAATTGTCACTCAGGTCATAGAAATGAGAATTCTACAGGAAGTAGACCCCGTGAAGGGTAGCTGTTGGGTGTACAGGCTCTGAACTCACAAAGAAAGGCATTTAAGTAACTGCTTCAGATAGTACATGAGTCTTTATTATGGGAAAACTCTCTGTTAAATTTAGAGAGTATGTCAAAAGACACACATGCTTCTGGGGGCCGAAGAGATGGTTCAGTGGTTAGAGCACTGAGTGTTCTTCCAAATGACCTGGATTCCATTCCCAACACCTGTGTGAGGCAGCTCACAATTGCCTGTCACTCCAACTCAAGGGGATCTGATCCTCTGACCTCTGTGACACCTCCACACACACGGAATCCACTCACACAAACACACACGACTTAAAACAAGTGTCTAAAAAAGACATTGTGTTACATTAAGTTTAATGACAATGAAGGGTAATAACAACACCCCTCATTGTTCCTGGCTATTTACATCAAGCAGTCCATTTTGTGTATCTGAAGGTTGGCACAAACTATAGGTGGACTTATACGAGAACTCAGACTTTCCTGTGCAAGTCAACCAAGCTATTTTGGCCAGAGATTTCATCAATTGGAAAACCATGAATTGGAAATCCTTGCTGACAGGGTATAGTCCCAGCGACCCTGAAGCTCCATGTAGTACTGACCACTCATGATACCTCCACATTGACAGCGTTGCAGCAGGCTGACTAGAGGGGAGAGTGCCTTGACAGGAACATAGAAAACAGGAACGTCCGAGGTTCTGCCCCATCTCTAAAGTTGGTGGTAAGGAAGGAAATGAATGTTGGTCTCTCACTGGGATGGGGGTGGCAGGGGGAGAGGGGTAGGCAACTGAGGGCACTTATCCCTGCCCTCCATGGAGACAAGACTATGAAATACTCCATCTCCATGCAGAGCCGGACATCTGTGGGCATGCTAACAATAATAAAAAGCGGGCTCGGGGCTCCCACACCACTGACTTAACCTAAACAAACACATGTTTAATCAGCAAAATGGGCAATTAAAAATTCTCAAATAGAGGGTTTTGCTCTGGTATCTGTTTATAATCTCCAGGCTTTTAAAAGAAAACAACACATGGCTGAGAATTTTAACACAAAACCATAAACTATCCACACACAACTCCAGGCCTGTCTAAAACCAGGAAGCTGAATTGTGACCTGTTTATTATTGCGCTCTCTCTCTCTCTCTCTCTCTCTCTCTCTCTCTCTCTCTCTCTCTCTCTCTCTCTCTCTTCCCCCCCCCCCCCCCCCCCCGCCCCTAACGTTATGTGAAAAACTTAGCGTTAGTTTTGGCTACATCAGTAGAGACTTAAATGGAGTCTTTACAATTTCCACATGTCCTTATATATCTTGAAACTAGTCCTCTTCAGAAATTGAGTGGGGAACATTATAGTGCTATCATTCCAGGGGAGGGGACAAGAATTGTAAGACTGGGGGGTAATTTTCTGGATATTTCTCATATATTCTCCAGAGACTATTCCAATGTACTTTCCACATTTTAAGTTGGGGGAGAATGTTACATTTTTTCACACAGAGACATGTGGGAAGCATGAGCATGTCTTGCACACATGTGCTCGCACGTGTGCATGCACTCAGACGCCTGCCTCTAGCGTTCTTCTCTACCCCAGTCCTTTGTTTGGCTTCTGTTGCTGTGATCAGTAGTGGTTTGGAAACACTGGAACCTTTTCGTTTTCAACTTCTCACTTATTGAGCAAGGAATGGCAGGAGCCATGTTCACAAACATTCCAGAGAGGGAACACAGGCGGTTGTCTAGGGCACAGGAACAAGCAACAGCTTGGGTTTCTGTTTTGCTGGGATACTTTTCCTTAAGGCCAAGATCCCAGAAGGTGTTGCTCTCCAGAGCTCCAGCCTCATTTGCATTGCTTCCCAACACTCTAAGCTGAGTACAATCCACACTACAGGCAACTTCTATAATCACTGTGCTTTAAGATGGATTATTTCATTTTCATCTGAAACTGACCTAAGGATTAGTGTATTATAATAATGACATAGTTTGTGGTAGAGGAAATCGGTCTTGGCTTCATGAGCAGACTGCAGAAACCAGGCCTTTGGGCCTGTAGGAGGCATGTTCCTAAGCAGGCTGGTCTTTGAGCCAGCATGCTGTATGTGTAGGTTAAAACAGACACACCTGAGGGGTTGAAAGCATGTCCAGGCTCCAGGAGCACATTTTTCCATCCGTAGAGACAGTGATGAGGTTGTGAGCATTCTGAGTCCCAACAACATTGACACAGTACACAGGATGCTGTAAAAACATCAACACGGAGGGTCAGGCGCTGCTGCGAGGGGGAAATGATTGCATTTGAGTGTCAAGCATGTTATTCTGACAGGCGTACATAGTGACATCATCTCGCTAGCATAGGACCTTCCAGTTATTTGCCATTTGTGAGCCTAATTTTGTAGAAGTTGCGAAGTGGAAATACTTACAAAGCTTCTCCTTGAAAAGTCTGATGCAGGGCAATAGAACTGAAGGGAATGAGAACAAATGAGTGTTGCTGGGATAGGAGCAAGCATGGAGGGGCATCTCCATTACATGAGTACATCTACTACACAGCATAGCTTCTTAGCTCAACGTGAATATGAAAAGTGACAGTCGTCAAAGGTATACAACTATAGTCTTGGAAGGACTGTATTACTAAATCTGGAGCTGAATGCATTCTAACGTTCTAGCCAGTGCCAAACATTTGGTAGCATTGTCTTTAAAAAGTGGCTAATACTCACTAGTTTAATTTGAGGAGGGGTAGATTAGTGGCAGACTTACTGTAACAATATACTTAGTGAAATAGAATTAGGGTTTTCTTGTCTGCTATTTCAAAGTCAGAGATGAGAGGTTTACTTTTCAGAACACACCAGTTGGAGTTGTATGGAGTCTTAAATTTGGCCTCAGCCCTTACAAAGGTCATATATACATCCTGGGAACTAAGTAAGCAGCACTGGCATCTGTCAGAACTCTAGAAGCTTATCCCATTCTGTAGACTTCTACGCAGTAGGCTAAAACCATTTGCAGCTGCTCACAAAACATTAAATGGAAGGTTAGAATAAGCAGAACCTAGCAGCAATTTGGGTTAGATTTCAGGCATCTCAGCTGCGAGTGGCCAAACCACAACTTACTCGATGCGTCTCTGAACAAACAGCTGACAGTTGAAGCTAGACTCTTGATGAGTTAGTGTCCATAATACCTAGCCACAACTACAATGAAACAATCTTCAATACTTGGAAGCTGGTATTACAGAAAGGATGGTTCTGAGACTATTATTATCATATAAACTCCTGGTCAGAAAGAACAGCAATAATCATTGAGTGTAGCTACTTGGCTGCCTCTTCCTAGAAGTCATCCAAACTGGGCTACAACACCTTTCTTACAGGGCAGCCAGTATGAGTATTAACTGCTGAGTTTTCCTCCAGTAGCTGTGATAAAAAAAAAGAAAAAGCCTATGGAGTTACTCTCAGTGCATCAAGTCAAAACAACACAACTATTTGAACATTTATAGATTACTCTTTTATACTCCCCCCACACTTTTAATTCCCAAATCTTGCTTTAGACTAGCCATCACTAATTCCTTCAAATCTTTCTTGGCTACCTAGCTCTCAACATTTTCTTCATTTCAATCATTTTCTGTTGAACGCACTGTCTTTTATCAGAGTTCCCTAAGGGTAAAATAAAGTTCTGAGAATAATGCAGGACTATCTACCTACATTTTGACCTCACAGTGTGAAAACATGTATAGCAATCATTTGTCATTTTTAATACATTGAGATATAAGCCACATTAATGCATCACTAGAGTACTCATTGTTTTTGAACATTCTAGCGTCTTCTACTCATGTTGATGGAGTGGCAGTTAAGTTCCAACGTCTTTTCCATACCATGTTCCTACTGACACCTTCTCATGTATTGGCATTAGTAGATCCCCCCACAATGGTTAAGTACAGCTGATATTTGATATCTGCACATTTGTAAGTACAGTAGATATCTAAAATTGAATGGTATTTTGATCAGGTCTCTAAATACCAGAATGATTGGTTGGGGTTGGACTGTAGCCAACAGTCTTTTTCAGGTCTTTGGTATTTTGGAACCCAAGGTACTGTGTCCTCAAACGTAAGTCACAAACTATGTCGCAGGCCAAGGTCAGAGAAGAGATCAAATGGAAAATCGATGTAATAGATTCACCTAAAACTTCAGGGTTAGTGAAAGTGATGAAGGTGCATGAATGAATATTGAGAAAGCTGCTATTGTGGCGTGATGGGACTGATCTGAGAAGGCTCTACACTGAATTCAGTTTTCTTTAGGTCTTTAGTAAAAGGCATGGCACATTGCTGCCAACTTCAAGGCTACTTGAAGGGTTATTTTTTTTTCCCAAGAGTAAATGGAACTTTGTTAATAACCACCAAGAATCAACACATATAACCCCAACTATAATCAGTTCAGAAGCCTCAAGGTGCAGGAGGGAGAGGGGATGGGTCAAGAAGAGTCATAGAGCCAAAGGATCATGCAAGTGCGTCTCTACTTAATGGAAAGAAACAGGCAAAAAGGCAACAGTACAGATCATTTTTCCCAATAGAAATGCCAGCTTGTTTTTATTTATTTTAGGAATAAACATGCTGTGTGGCAGAAGGATTTTGTTTTAATTATGATTTCCTGTTGCCCCAAATACATATGTGTGGTGGGTGTGAAAGGAAATTAACAAGCCCTCTGTGGAGAGACTTTTTTTTTTTGTTTGTTTGATCCTGGCACCAATCAGCCAGGCAACGATGGAAGTTGAAAGACAAACACAAAACAAACTGTACACATTGAGCTATGGATTAGACAAAACACAGCAAGAGAGAGAAGAAATGTACGTGTGTTTTATTTTCTAACAGAAACAATGCCACTCAGCTTGATAATAACAACACTTAGCTGTAATGGCCATGTCGTTCATTACTTGGAGAGGAAATGGTAAGTCTTCCGAGAACTCCTGAGTTTGGAATTCCCTCAAAAGCTTTTTGCTAAATCTTGTAACAGTTAGGTTTATAATTTTCTAGAAATTGGAAGCTTGTTCACAAATGCACCAGACATCCACAGAGAGCCAAGGAATGGTTTTGAACTACTCAAGGGGACACCTGCACTGGGCTGGTCTTCTCTTCAGCCACAATTTTCTGTTATTAGTTTGGAGAAATAGGGTAGGCGAGATCAATTTCCCAAGATTCCCAAGAACCATTTTTACCTGCATGTGTCTTTGGCCTCAGTCAATCAAAATTAGGACTGGCTTGGAATTTGCCATTTCCCATTGTCAAACTGAACAAGAGTGGGAGAATTCCCCTCCTTCTTGTCTCAGTGAAGCGGCAAGCCACCCATTTTCTAAGCTGGAATGGTTTTGTGGACAGCAGATGAAACAATGCAGCAAGCGCATTAAGGAAATTGGAAACAATGCTGGGGCTGTGTCCTTGGGCATAATTCTGGCATTTCAGAGAAGGAACATCAGCTACCCTGAATGTCAAGGTAGTGGTGATTGATGGAGACATGCCTGTCTTCTTGTCCCTCCTAACAATTGCTCTTCACACCTGTCATTCTCTTAAAGGAAATGACAGAGCAGTTGTCTTGTGAACACTATGCTGAACCTCTTCTGCTAAATTATGGGTAATGGTTTTGAGATGTTGACTTTTAACCCTGGGGATTATACTGTCACTGTAGACTTCATGTTGAGACACTACACATTCCAGAATTTTAAAGTCATAGTACTCTTTCAAATTGCAAATGGAAAAGGCATGTTGGCAAATGTCCCATATACCATCACTAGGGATGGTACTTGCTCTCTGTGGTGTGTCTGAAAATATGTTTGCATCTCAAAATACCAATGTGAAGAGGTTCTTCAGGGAGATAATTACAGGAAACCTTCTTCACTGGTGGCTTCTGAACATCAAAGGAGATCTTCCCATGTGCTAGGACTTGAAGATTATTAATATGCTTCTTGAAAGTCAGTGTGTTTTCTTATGTGGCTCTGGCTGGCCTGGAGCTCAATATGTAGACCAGGCTGGTCCAGATCTCCTAGAGACCCATCTGCCTATGCCTCCCAAGTAAAAGCCAATGTTTCTTTAGCCCACTGATTTTTGGAGACAGGTTCTTTCTCTGTAGTGCAGGATGCCCTCAAAATTGGAATTCTCCTGCCTTAGCATCTAGGCTTCTAGGTTAGAGGCATATAGTGTCACACTTTATCTGCTATTCATTAAGCCATATTATAGTCAGTTAGGATGCAGTCCCTATAAATTAGTGTGACTAACTCAGTCATACTGCTGTCCTGTGAGCTGCTTCCTCTCTCGGGGCTTGGGTAGGTAACAGGGGTATGGTAGAAGACTGACTTACTGTATGTGCAGCAGCTGACAAGGGGGTCCGCTGGACAGGGGTCCTTCGATGACTTCGATTGTCCCAGAGGACAATCTGGCCTGAATAGGTGCCACCAACCACCAAATTAGGATGAAAACGGGCAAAGCAGACTGACATCACTGAGGACTGTGTGGGAGGAAAGAAACATGGTGAGTTGTCATTGAGTTGTCTCTGCTTTTTTCCTGGATAGAGCACAGCTCATCAGACAAGTTCAACAGCCCCCCCTCCCCCTGACAAAGGACACAAAACAATGTTAATCTGACTTGTGAAATACACAGTAGGACATTTTATACACTAACACAGGACTTTTTAGAGGTCAGCCAAGGGCTTACCCCTTTGAAATCTGAAATTTGAAGTCTTGGCTGTGTTGTCAAATAGGCATAAAACCTATCTTAAATACATCATTGTTTTGTGGTAGAGGAAGTTTGTATTGTAGACATTTTCCGTCTCTTGAGTAAAATTGTGACAGAAACACTATTAATTCCCCAACCAAGCAGTTTTTTATGCCGAGTGCAGCACAGAGGCAAAGTGATTCTAGCTTCAAGAATTTTAACACTGGTGTTTTTTCATTTTTTGTTTGTTTTTGGCATAATATAGACTTCTAGGAAGCATCCTGACCTCGGAAGGATCCAACCTGCTCCTACGGAAGTTCCCTTACCTCTCACGGGCATTTTCCATGCCCTTTTCCTGCCTACTTCAAACAATTCTCAGTGTTACCCTTTGCCTATTTTAACAAGCAGTCACGAATGGACCTCAATCCAACTTGACCATGTCCTGTCATAATGTCACAGTGTGGCTTCTGAAACCCCATGAAAGACTACTTGGCACTGCAGCTCATGTGAAACAACTTAGCTGAGGCACTTGAAGCCAGACAACTCCCACGTCTGCTGCATCCCTTGTGATTCCTGAAGCACTTCCCATATTGCATTTATAAGGCGAAGTAGTGTTTTCAATAAACACACATCACTCCTTCATTTAAACTCAATGAGCAGTTACTGAACTATGTAGAAGGAAGGCATTATATCAAGAATGGTGTAAATAAAGGCACAGTGAATGCCCCAACAGATGTGAGCTCTACTAACCGGAAGGGAAGCAACACAGGTTCAGATGAGCAGAGGCACTGCTAATGGAGGCAGTGCCTTCATGAGAAGTAGAGAAAGGTGTCCCTTGGCATAGATACCACTGTGAGGGCAGTCACATGCCTTGGCAGAGAAAGAGGATAGTGGAATTTGCTTATCTGGTGTGTCTTGAGTGTACCCAGCTTATATGCTAAAGGAGTAGCCATGATTACAATACTGGATGCCATTAAACGTGTGTGTGTGTGTGTGTGTGTGTGTGTGTGTGTGTGTGTGTGTGTGTGTGTGTGTGTAGCAGCTAAAGGCTCAGGGAAGATTAGTTTTAGTTAGAGGGAGATAGATTATGGAAAAAGCAGGGTGCTTATAAAGGTTTCATGGAATAGGATGTATCAGACCTTGGTCTTTGTGGAAAACTGAGTAGATACAGAAGAAAAGAAATGCATTTCACAGTGGTGATATAATAAAAGAGGACTGGAGATTGCTGAAGAATAGTCTGCTACTTGACTGGGCTGGAAGGGACCATGGGAAAAGCACAAGCTTTGAGCAAGCAAGCATCAAAACACTATAACGGTTAAACAATTAGAATAGTGATCAAGGGAAACTGTGACTTGCTCTTGACTGGAAAGCTAAACTTCCCCTCCCTCCCTCCTCCCTCCCTCCTCCCTCCCTCCCTCCCTCCCTCCCCTCCCTCCCTCCCTCCCTCCCTCCCTCCCTCCTTCTCTCCCTTGCTGTTTCCTAACTTTCTTTTCTTCCCTTACTATCCAGTTTCTGTCCTCCTTCCATTCTCTCTTTCTTCTCTCTCCCTTCTTCCTTCTTCCATCCTCACCTCTCTTTCTGGGTGGTTTTTTTTTTTTTGTTTGTTTTTTTTTGGTTTTTTGAGATAGGGTTTCTCTGTGTAGCTTTAGAGCCTATCTTGGCACTCGCTCTGGAGACCAGGCTGGCCTTGAACTCACAGAGATCTGCCTGCCTCTGCCTCCCGAGTGCTGGGATTAAAGCCATAGACCACCAATGCCCAGCTCTCTTTCTGGGTGTTTTGAGACAAGGTCTTTCTCACTATGCTGCCCTGGCTGTCCTGGAACTCACTATGAAGATCAGACTGGCCTTGAACTCATAGAGATCTTTGTGTCTTTGCCTCACAAGGGCTGGGATTAAAGTTATGAGTCACCACATCTGTCCATTTCTTGGTGACAGCAAAAAATAAAAGCTGCTGTGATCCTCACAAGACTCCCCAGTCAAAAAGAAAAGTGCCTTCTCTCTCAGGCACTCCAAGGTAAAAGAAAGAATGTAGGCTATTTTTCAATGTCATGTTTTCCTAGTTTGAATGATTTTCAGTTCCAATTCCATGAACACAATTCGACAGAGAACATGCCCATGCCCTGATCTGGTTTTCATAATGTCTAAGAATAACTCTGAATAATGACGCTGAATTAAAGAAAAAGAACATAATGCTGGTCAGCTTCTTGTTTTACACACCCCACAGAAACGCTTCTTAGCTTTCAACTGATGAAATTCTTATGCTCCTTGAGCTATGTTGGAAAGTTTAAAAAAAAAAGCTTCAGAGAGTCTTAAAATCATCCAGGTGGTATCACCAATTGAATTTACCAAAGCCCAAATCAATATGGATAAAGGAATGTCATTCAATTGGAAAAACCCGGAATTCAACCACTTGATTGCTTCCCTGTTTCTGTTAAGTCCCAGCAATTTCTCCTGCAAATCTCGTGCAGTTTGTTGCTGGAATGAACTGGAGGAGAACAAGCAGTAAGAGGTATTTCTGAAACTAACAGACAGAGCTAACAATGAATTGAAATCCACTCCATGGGCTGGAACTAATACCTTCTTTCCCATTCATTTACTGGTTCCATCTTCATTCATTCATTCATTCATTCATTTATTCATTCATTCATCAAACACTTAGCACTGAGATCTGCTAAATCACTTCAGAACTTTCCCTGTATCCTAATGTCCCACTTGGGATCCAGAATTCTATTTAATTTCAGTAAACAGTCAAGTGAATGCCGCAGAAGAATAACCCCATGTTGAGGTGTGGTATCAATCACCACAGTTAACTTTGTTTTTCTGAAAAGCCATTTTGATGACATCGTTAAGAGGAATAAAAGCACATACTCTCATTTTCATCTGACATTGTGAAAATGAAGTATAATCACATTAATCAATTTTATTCCTAGTGAGCACATCATATCAATTATAACACAGTAACATTATGTGATGAGCTACATAAATATACATTCTACCAACATTCTGCCTTCTTTGTGCATCCACCTCTATTCACACAACCAATACGTTTATGTACAGAAAGTTCAGCAAACAGCTCCAGGGTTTGCCACACTTGATATTTGGGGTACTTTGCATAGACTATGATCAGAGGAGGGTCTTGGAGACATCCACATCCCCCTGATTCTCATAGAGCTACTGACTTCACTACTGCTGCTGCCTGTACTGTCAAGGAATTTACTAACTGCCAGTGAAAAGCTCGAATGGTGGTATCATCCACCCACTTACAGCTGTCTGGTAAAAAGGAGGAAAATGCGTCTCAGGAAAAGCAGTTGACATGTCTAAAAAAAGAAGATGGGGTTATTATTATTATTTTTTCCTGCTCTCATTTTTAGCAGCATATTTTCCAAAGACAATTATCTTGGAAAGCATTTTATTAATATTAATGTTAGTTTAAAATTTGTCACTTTCCTAGGCATTAAGGTCATGTGTTAGCTTAGCTATTTAACATTGTAATAAGGCATTATTAAATTAAGATAAGGAAGCTTAGGCAAGTAAAATGAATTGGATTCAGGATGTTTTCTTTTTCCTTTATTTTCCTGGGCTCTATAAGAATACACATGCGACCCATCACAGGGTTACATGCTTGCAATTCCAGCAGAGGCTCGAGAGTCAGGAGTTCAGGGCCAACCTGGGCTACATGGCTAGAACAAACAAAGAAATCAAACGCATGTGTATACAGATATTCTTACATTTGAAATTTTTTTTTTTGTTTTTTTGAGACAGGGTTTCTCTGCGTAGCTTTGGAGCCTATCCTAACACTCCCTCTGTAGACCAGACATTTAAATTTTTAGTTATTATATTTTATTCTTTAAAGTGTTAGGGCCTTCATTTTGAAACAAAATATATGGATAGCCTTTAGAGTGGGATAGCCTAGGGAAGTAGTTCCTGTGAGAGACAAGTCATGAAGTTGGTGAGAATGTTTGCACAACGTTAACTGTTTCATCCGAGTAAATGCTCCTGACACTCCAGTTGAACTCTGTTTTCACAAAGCTCATGATTTCATTGATGTGGCCATGTTGTTGGCCAAATCAAAGGCCTAGAAATATGATAAGCCTCGATGTTAAAAGCTTGATGTAAAACTGGTGATTCTGAATATATTGCACACAGAGGCAGTGCTACGGGGGTGGGGTGTGTGACGTGGAGGAAGTCCTTCCTAACAGGACACACAGCACATTTTGTTTATTTAAAAAGCCCAGTTTCTCCCAAATCAGGACAGGGCACATCCCAACACCGTGTGTGAGGAAGACACCGATAAGCGTTGGTGTCTTCCACAGGTGCGCTTGCTGAGAGACTATTGAAGACATGTCCTACTTTTCAACCTGGAGCAGATAGCCTAGTTACAGGCATTTCTGCAAATCAGCTTCAGCCGTATTGTCACACGTCCCCAAACGGATGCACCCATCAGAGAGGGCTACACATCCTCTCCTCTGTTTCAGGAGAACTCAGGTTGTTTTGCCCCATTCATGGGGGAATTCCAGAGGGCGGAGACTCTACTTTGAGTGTCTTCCTTCACTCATGGTATACCACTACATTCAATTCAGTCAGCCCCAAGCCTCCTTCAAGTGGCTGTGGAGGCTGTTTTACATTTTATAGAGTTAATCTAGGCCAGCTTAGGAATCAGACTCCTCCTTAACCACAGACCCATATTCCGAGGGTGAACAGTCTTTGGTCACTGCCGTCTGGGAAGCTTGCCCCCTAGGTTCATATTTGATCTCGTTCCCCCTGTCCTTCTGTGGGTGGCACTCTGCCCACTCCCTAGCCACCATGCCTGGGTGGGAGGGATGGAGGTCCTGCATCCAAAAGCCTCTCCTATTTCAAGTACCATCTCTTCTGGGGGAGAGGTCGGTCCCCAGGGATGGAATGGCCATATTGCTGCCAGATGCTGTCTAATGGTGGCTGACATTTTATTTGCCTTAAAGTAAATGCTTAACTGTCAGAAGGCTGTGAGGCAGACAGATCGGATCCATCTGCTTCCCACTGAACTAGTGTGTGTGTCTGCAAGGACCACCCCCCCCACAAAAAAAAAACCTCACAGAGACATTTCTTTTGTTAATGGAAACACATGTAATTGGAGAATGTTGCTACCAAAAGCTCATGTGTTGAAGGTGTGAAGGTGATGAAGCCCCCGGGAGACATGAGTTGACACTCCCATGGAGATGGAGGGAAAGGATCCATTCTCCCCATTCATGTCCTCCCTCGAGTTCTGACAGTCTGTCCTGGTATGTACGCCATTATTCCAAGCTCCAGGAGTGACCATGTACACCAAGTCGTTCCTTGATTGGTGCTGGGATCTCTTTGGCAGAGACTGAGTTAGCTGTCCTGTCACACACACACACACACACACACACACACACACACACACACACACACACACACACACACACAAAGCAGCTGATTCTAAAATTTGATTTCTTTAAAACTTGGAAGCCAACCATCCCCAACAAGCTAGTTTACAATTCCTTGGAATTGGCATGGCTTTCACTAGCGAGACCCTTGCACATATACAGCAGGGGCTGCCCAGTGACAACACAAAGGGTAGGGGGCAAACTACAAGCATTGACTGGAATGTGGGGAAAACGGAATGCTCACTAAACTGCTAGTGGGCATGCATGCATGGTGCAGCTGCTTTGCAAACTGGTCTAGTGAGACTGAACAGTTACCATGTGACCCGGAAATTCTACTCCCACGTGAATACCCCAAATCACCAGATACTGATGTTTCCTTGAAAACCTATGCACTAATGTTCATAACGGCACTGCTAATAACAGTCAAAAAGCAGAAACAACTGAAATACCCATCCACCAAGGAGGGGCACATAATATATGACAAGTCCTTGTGAATGCTGGTCAGCAATGAAAGGGCAGGAAGCACTGTGTGGGATGTAATATGGATGAGGGCTCAGAGAGTTACCTATGTGAGAAGCCACGCAAGGATAAGGGATAGGCACACATCTTTGGAAATTTGTTAAAAAGGCACAGAGCTGGAGATGACAAATGTGGATGTATGGTACATTAGCCAGGGTTCTCCAGAGGAGCAGAACAAATGGGATGAATATACATGTGTGTGTGTGTGTGTGTGTGTGTGTGTGTGTGCGCGCGCGTGTGTATGGATTTCCTGTCACATTTAAAATAGTAACAACAGCTAAAATTATGTTTAGGAGTCTGAGAACCTGGGAGTTAACTCAGTCCTTGAAGCTGAATGCCTTCACAGTCCTAGTACTCCCACCACAGCTGCCTCTCACTTGGAGTGGGTGTGTGACAACCAACAGTTACTCAGTTGACAAAGTGGGGTGCCCCAGTAGTGCCAATCTGGACCTGGAAGCCTGGAAGTTTGCAGGACAGCGGCAGTTCTGTAGCCCATGATGGAAGACTGGAAACTGGTTCACCTGTCAGTGAAGGCATCACCATCACCACCACCACCACCATCAGCAGCAGCAGCAGCATCGATGGGGTAAATCAACTCCTGGCAGGAGGGAAGGCCAAGAAGCAAAAGGCAAGATCTTCCTTCTGTTTTCATCTGGGCTGCTACCAGGAGCCTACAGTTGGAATGGGTCCTTCCGCATCAATCAAGGCAGTTAGACAGTTCTTCAGGTAAGGCTCCCTGGAAATTTGTGGTGAGTTGACCCCAAAACCAAGCATGATGTACAGTATGTGAAGTATGAATCAATTTTAAAGTGTGCAGATATGTTTCCAACTTTGTGGGCTTACCAGTCCTCTTATCTTTGGAACAAACATCTGGATCACTGTGATTGCTATTTGTTCAGGTAATTATTCATTGCTCTTGAATTTTTTTCTGAGCATCGCCTCTGGTTTCCATGCCCAAAGAGGCTCTGATATAGAAAGCAGTATTAGCAGACGTCTAGGGCCCAGATCTTGGCCATACATGTTTGTGGGTACACAGTATGCGGAAGCCAGAGGTCAACAAAAGGATGTCTTCTTCAATCATTTCTCCTGATTGCTGTTTTGAGACATGATCTCCTTAGTCTGGAACTCACTGATTAGCAGACCTGGCTAGCCACTCCAGTCTCTGCCTGCAGGGTTCTGGGGTTATGGACACACTCCGTTGTGTCAGGGGTTTTGCATAGGTGCTGGGGATCTAAATTCATGTCCTCAAGCATGTGCATCTGGCATTTTACCAACTGAGAATTTTTCAGCCCTTGTTTTTGACACACTTTAAAATTATTTATTTAAAAGAATGGCAAGGGCTAGAGAGATGGCTCAACGGTTAAGAGCACAGGCTGCTCGTCCAGAGCACGTGGTAGCAGAATATCCCCTGGATGTCACGTGGTAGCAAATATAAAATTTCCTTCCTTTTAATGCTGAGAAACAATCAGTTGTCCTTATTGGTCACATTTGGTTTATTAATTTAGCTACCACATCACACTTGGATTGCTCTTTCCTTTCGGATTTTGTGAGTAATGTTGCCATGAACATGGCCATGAAGATACTTCTTTGGGATGTGATTTTAATTCATATAATTCATAATTAGAATGGCAGGATCTTATTGAAGTTCTATTTGTAATTTTTTTCTGGAACCACTGTATTTTTAAAATGGTTTTACCACTTTAAATTCTACAATGAAATACATGGTTTCTACTATTTTCATATGCTTTTATTTCTTCTGTGAGGTTTTGTTTGATTTCAATAGTAGTCACCTCAATAATTGTGTGCTATCTAAACATTAATCTTTATTTACTCACCTTTGAGATATTTTCTTGCTATGCAACACAATGCTTGCTATGCTTCTAACTTGCCATCTTCCGGCCTCAGTCTCCCAAGTACTGAGATTACAGGTAGACCTCAGCATTTCTGTAGTAATTGTCAGTTGATAAAAGGAGTGTGACAGTTCTCACCCTGAAGACACAAAGGGCATTTTCTTTGTCCTACCCCAGTTCCTGGGCAATTAGAGTTCACTGAAACACTTTGAGGGCATTATAAACAATATGCCCCACATATAGTTAGGAATGTCAGGGTTTCTTTGTGTGGCTTTGAAGACAAGGCTGGCCTCGAACTCACATAGATCCACTTGCCTTTTGCCTCCCAAGTGCTGGGACTAAAGGTGTGCGCCACCACTGCCCAGCTAGGAATGACTTATCTCTTGATCTGAAGAAATATCTGCAAACCTAATGACAATCCAGAGGAGCCCTCATTTTGGTCAATGTATCTTTCTCCCAATCTTTATCATAATCCTTGGTCCAGTCTTAATGACTTGAGGATTCTTATCAGTATTTGTTTTATAGCTTAAGTCATTTGAGTTATTCTTGACAACTAGATGTCACATCAGAAGTATAATCTACCTATCTGTGACATGACTTTATATCTGATTGTTGATTGCTTGTCATGTACAGGTACCATTCAAGTTATTTTCTAAGTCAGTGTCATTCCAAATTTGTACGTATTTTACCATTAAGCAGAGAACTTATAGGAAAAAATAATCACCTATGCTTAGGCTACATCCTATACTCAGCATTGATATTTTTAAGAAGTTTGTTGTATAGTCAAAAGTGGAGAGTACTTTAAATCAATTTTCACATACATTTGAATATTATATATTCTGTCTGTGAGGAAGGTTATGGATATGTTGATTGAATAGTCAAAGAACACACAATTTTACTGAGGCAGAAGAAATCGAAGATCTATTTGTATATCCTCGTGGCTATAGCTAATAATATATTGCATATTTGAGAATTGCTAAAGAGTGTATACATGTTCTAACTACATAATACACATTAAAAAGTAAGTACACGAAGGAATGCATGCTAGATAGTTTGAGTCTGCCTCTATTGCATTCACGTATCAGCCCATCATGTTCTAGACCACAAGCAACCTTTTCTTAGTTTAAAAAAATAACCAAGCAAGTGAGCAAGCAAATACCTACAGATGTCTGTGTCCAGGCTTGGATATACCAAACTAGAGGGAGAGACCTGGTGGTCCAGGTATGTAACATGAGCCCGGTGTTCCTATCACAGAGAGATTTGACACAATTCTTAAGTGAGTACTTTAGTAGGGTGTGGCTCTGCATTCTTGTGGGGGTGACTGTATCTTCATAAAATGTAGAACAGTGCCTATGGTATTTCCTTTATGGGAACACACATCATTTTAAAATTTGGGCTACCTGGCTGTGCGGTGGTGGTGCACGCCTTTAATCTCAGTACTCGGGAGGCAGAGGCAGGCAGATCTCTATGAGTTCGAGACCAGCCTGGTCTACAAGAGCTAGTTCCAGGACAGCCTCCAAAGCCACAGGAAACCTGTCTCGAAAAACCAAAAAAAAAAAAAAAAAAAAAAAAAAATTGGGCCAGCTGAGGCATCTGTTATACATTCCATCTCTTTCTTTCCTTCATTGTTGTTAGTTTTTATGCCCCTCTTTGCTTCACTTCTTCTCTGTAATGATCCCATGCTTAGACCATGATAAATGACTTTGATATCGAAGGGCCTAGCTTGTTTTTTGGCATGGCTATCTGTGAAGACAGGGACATGCTAAGTTTTTTGTTCATTATTGGGCAAGCTTACAAAAATTGCTATCACCGTACATTCCATAACTCTTTGGTTTGGGGACATCCTGAGGCTTTGATAACAAACTTAAACAGGTCTCAGACATAACTATATCAGTCCTGTTAGGTGGTTATTTCATCTTTGTGTTTCCAGATAAGAAAACATAGGCTCATGGAAGTATAGCCACTGACCTACAATCAAATGAACACAAAGTGACAAAGTCCAAGCTTGAACTTCAGGCTGGGATTGTTAACCCCTATTTCTGGGACACACCCATCTCTTTTTCATGCACTACACTTCTGATTTCCTAACTTCTGTGGGACAGGAACCACGCTGAATCTTGTGCCTCCCCACATGGCAGAGAGGACTGGTTGGGCCCCCTGCCTGCTGTAGTGAGCGGCCTTGGCAGTGATCCCCAGATCCCTTTACAGCTTGGTTTCTGCTGGTCCCGTCAAGATAGTTGTCCTCCTCACTCAGCTCCCAGCCTATGAGCTGTGACAGGTGACAATTAGTACCAATTGTGGTGATATTTACCATGAGGTGGGTATTCCTGCTGAGAACTGATTGAGGCCAATTAATCTTTTCATGAGAGCCTACTGAACAGCTTGTCACCGCTGGGACACCGATCGGGGCACTCCTGTCAAGCTCTGTGTTTATTGCCACTGCTTTGGAAGAGCATTTTTTTTTTTTTTTTTTTTTTTTTTTGTCTTGTCACTGTGCAACCTAACCAAAACCATCATTAAAATTCCCCAAACTCTTTGTATGTCTATCCCCTCAAGATGCATTGTTATTTATTGTTATAAAAACAAAACAAAACAAAAACAATAGTCTCCCTGAGGATTTTAACAAACAAAGGAGTTTTCTCATTTAGAAGCATCTACACAAGAGCTGGGGAACACTCTTATAAACTCAAGAAACATGAAATGAAAATTCATGTATCTTTTAATTTTATAGTAGTCTCATGGGAAGACAGAATCATCTTAAGCAACATGGTTACTTTTTGGAAGTTGAAGACAAAGTTTAAAAGTTTATTCATTAAATATGAAAGAAAGATTTGAGTTGCATGTACCCAGAGAGGCTTCAACTTTGAGACACACACCAAAAATCCAAGTTTAAAATGTACACACACACACACACACACACACGCACACACAGAGTTTTGACATTCTTGCTGAAGTCTAGCTAGCAGCAAGGCCCTAAGCCAGTTGGTGACAGTGCAGTCATTCTTAGAAGTAACAGCCTCTGCCCTCCACCACATGATACACCAGAACTTAGCACATGTGAGGTGTCATCCTGTCACTGAGCTGCCATATGTCACAGAGCAAAACAGTTGCAGAATTTCCATTTCCTGGTTGTAAAGGCCAAATTTGTTTCCATTACAAAATTGGTTTACAAAAGAAAAAGTGGTTCTCATTCCTACTATTCAGTCCTCACAGCTGGTCATCGGAACAGCTTTTTAAAATAGGTTTAATTTTTTCTAGGAAAGCTGTGGAGTCGGTTCCCACAAACACCATGCCAATTTCCTATTGTGAGCATCTTGTCACCATGTTAACACAGAGAATTTGCGAGAACAGAGGAGACCATGCTTACATTCCTACAAACTAAAGCCCACACTTCATCCAGATGTTCTCTGCTTTTACATCCAGTTCTTTTCTTATTCAAGGACCCCATTCAGGAGTCCTCTTTACATTTGACTCCCATGTCTCCTTTGGCCTTTCCAGGCGGGGGCAGTTCTTGAAATTTCCACTGTTTTTGACACTCCCAACTGTTTTGAGAAGTACTTTGTAGCTATCTCTTGATTTGGGTTTATCTTTTTTTTAAAATGAGTCTATAATGAATCAATTGAATCTTTTGAAGTGGCATAAAATATTCTGCACTAAAACAAAATAAAAGAGAGCAAAATTTTTCAATAATGAACTCAGGTGGTGAAAAAATTTAACAGTAGCATCATGACTATTCTATCTATCTATCTATCTATCTATCTATCTATCTATCTATCTATCTATCTCTACCTACCTATCATCTATTTATTAATCTGTCTATTGTCTTATGATAAATTCACATTTCTTACACATTTATTTTTTTCAAGACAGGGTTTCCCTTTGTAACCCTGGCTATCCTGGATACATGTATTCTTAAATTTTTTACTATGCTAAGAATGGGGTTATGTCATTGTATCTGACAACAACGTCTCATGAAACATTCTCACGTCAAAGATGCTTTTTTCCCCTCTATGGCCTTTGTATCAATTACTAACTTTATTTTCTGTTTTCAGCATTAATGCAGCAGAAGTTGTTATCCAAGATTGGAATAGACATGAGGCACAAACGTAAAGCTTCCTTTTGCTTCCAGGGACAAAAATAATAAAAAGCCAGGAATACACAGATTACCTATGTATGCAAAAAGCACCAGCTTTCTTCAATGTGAATGTCTAAATCTTGCTTAATTAAAGAAGATAAAAATTTATATATTTGGTATGTGTTGACACTCATCCATTTTTGAGTATCAACTAGAGAAAACAGATTACTCTGTTCACAAAAGAGGAAGAGCTCTGATCGACAGGAAGCATGTAGGCAGTGTTCACTTCAGTGCTTGTTCAGACAGGAAGGATTAATAGGAGAAAGGGAGGGAAGAATTTTGCATGTCACCAGTTTAGTGTCTTCAAAAAATGCTTGGGGTTTTCTAGAATGGCTCACTCAGCCACATGAAAGCTATGCTAAGGGATTCAGCCACACAATTTCTCTAAATCTAGGGCTGGGACCTCTCCACTTTTACCAACCGACCATCTTCTTTGAAGTGTAGCCACAAATTAAATTTATTTTTATTGAAAAAGTGTTCAGTTCTTGCAAAGGGGCAAACACAGCATTCATAAATATGGCACGGTCCCTCTCCCCAGTCTTGATAGGACAGGCACATATAATAAAAAGAGTCAACTTAGCTTGTTACTCATTCCTTTCACTTTAGCTATAGAAGCCAAAGAAGAATGAGTTCAGTTATCAGTTTCCCTTTTCTTTTCCCTTCCCTTTCGCTTCTATTCCCCCTTCTCTTTTCTTTCTCTTTCTTCTCCCCTCTCTTCCCTTCCCACTCTTGACCTTTCCCTCACCTGTTTCCAAGCACAATCATAAATAGGCTAATTGTAGGAAAAGGAGGAAGAAAATATCACCTCCATATGCCACTCAACAACCGCTTATTAGTAAATTTAACTCCCACTTGGAGGATTCAGCCAAACAGTCACAGGCTATCCCACATTAGAGCATCATTACCAAGCCACTTAGGTCAGAAATTATAGGGGAACCATCAAGGAAAAAAATCAAAAGAAGAAACCCCAATTATTCAACCACATGTGGACTCTTTACATGGTTGGTCTAGGTTGCTGCGGTGGCTTTGCTAGCTGTGGTAGTTCTTGGAATCAGTGGAACCATTCTAAAGTTTGAAAGAAATCGGAATTGTCCATTGAGAGGAGGTCTTTCCTCATCTTAAACACTGTTGGCTAATGCAGACCCTGGGGAAGCAAATAGGAAGTAGAGTCTTGCACTGAGGTGGGAACATTTGAGTGAACCCAGCTCTGAAAATAGTTGAATATGCTTATTCTGAATGGAGATGAATCAGGTGACTGGCAGATCTCTGATGTTTCATATGAGAGGAGTGGCAATCTCTCCTGGAGGGCTCCTGTCTCAGCTCAGGTAACCCCCACTTAACACATTTATGTACACTAGTGGATAAATAGGAATCAAATTTCCTAGAGGTCAGCATGAGCTAATTTTAAAAAGAAGGAACCAAATAACAAGCAACCAAGAGACAAAAGTATAGTGAATTAACATTTCTTCATATGGGACCTTGAGAGGAGAAGACGAGGTCTCACTTAGGGGGAATAATAGAATTTGTGCGAGGCCTATTGGGGACAGGGAAAGGGAGGCCAATGAGAGAAGAGTGGGTCTGGGGAGGACAGTGAGGGAGAGGAATTACCCAAAACAAAGCACAGTGATATTTATGAACGAAAATGTCATAAAGAAACCCATCAATTTCTATGTCATCTTAAAAATTAAAAAAATAGATAAAGTTAAAAAAATACCTTTAGAATCAACTGATTAAATTTGCATCTCTTTAGAGGACATTTACGGATTAAACCCATTACTGATCCTAAGACATAGGACACACAAATTAAAGGGTATTTAGACAGACGTTGAAGTTCCCAGTTCTGGAAAGGGCCTGGAGCTCTATTAAAGACCATGTAGAACCAAGTCCTGACTTGACCATATTCTTCCTCTAATGACATAGGTAGCTAGCAGTGTTGACCATTGGGCATGTAGCCATAAATTTTGAACAAGCCACAGCACACCCACTGTGTGTGTGCGCCAGTCAGAATACCAACTAATTTTATGCAAAGAGTACAAGCAGATTTTACAGCAATCTGTGCTTTGTTTATAGGCTTGCAAGGAGGAACATTTTATCACTGATTTTAGAGTTGGAAACTGGTAAGATCATGAAGGGCCCAGGGTGATTTTCCAAGAACTGAAAAAAGAAAGATGCCCATTGCTGCTGGGTGAATCCGAAACAATGTGAACCCAGATAATGAAGAGTTAAGGAAACCTTCTCGGCTTGCTAATGAACTCCATCTTGCCCTGGTAAGACCACCCTCCTTTTAAGTAAGAGGTAATTTAATATGCATCGAACTCAGTTGTGTTTGGGCTTCGTCCAATCTAAGAGTATCAGTGTGATAAATTATAACGAATTGTCTATAATAGCCCTGAAAAACAAGATCCTTAAGCTTGATTTCTCAGCTCCCTTTGAATACATTTTGCCTTATTGGTCAGACCGCTCCAAAACTTGAAAATATTTTGTATGGCTCTCCCCACACCCTCTCAACTGAAAGCTATTATATATGTTCTGAGCCCCATTTGATGAGATCCATGGTTGTTGGCTGCCTCTATTAAATCAGACCCCACATTTGAAAATGACACCAACATATCCAGCCAAATAATATATCAAGAGAAGGAACGTGGCCCCTTTAGATTCCAAAGGGTTTCTTCACATGCTAATTTCCCTTTGTAATCCACACTGTGCTGGAAAGTAGGGTACAAAAGGCAAACTTCCCCATCAGATTCTGCAGCAACAGCTGGAACCGTGGCACCTAGTGTCTGTGAAGAGAAGTGACTGGAAGGGCTCAAAACCTCAAGTTCTGACTTCCAACACTGTCGCTTTGTTTCTGTGATTCAAATCCCCTTGCATAGGGTTTTTCCATTATGTGCCCCTGCCCTGGAGAAAGACACTTCTCTTGTAGTTATATCTTAAGCTGGTCCAGCCCCTTCAGGACCATGTTCTATAGATGGTTCTAATTCCCCATGAACAAAAATACTAGATTGGTATTAACATCATCCAGGGTAAGAGGAAGGCAGCACAGTCCTTGGTAACAGATTGTGTGGCAGGGTGCGCTCTCCAAGGCCCCATATTCACAGGATGCAGAAGTCATAGGGAGGTTTATGAAGACAGATTTTCCATGGGGAAATCATGCTAATTTTCTCTGGCTTAATTTCTTCCCGGGCTAAAGGCAAAGGACCTGTAGGACTCATGTACCTCAGTAGAGCAAAAGCTGGGTTGTTTTTCCTGGGTTGTTCCTAGTACCTA
This sequence comes from Cricetulus griseus, assembly GCF_003668045.3. NCBI lineage: Eukaryota > Metazoa > Chordata > Mammalia > Rodentia > Cricetidae > Cricetulus > Cricetulus griseus. Next base: position 218,978,656 of record NW_023276806.1, read on the forward strand.
GGATGGTGCTGAAGGACAGCAGAGGTTGGTATTAGTGTCTCACCTGTTCTGTAAGGGATTGCTACAATAGAGGCTTAGAACAACAGGGAGTCATTGAGTTTCCACTAGAGGTTAGAGTGGCTAAGATAGAGGGGGATGGAGAGAGTTTCATTCTTTCCTGCAGGCTCCAGGGGAGAATCAATTTCTGGGCTATCTGCTCAGCTTCTAGTGGCCACCCTAATTCATTGTCAAAGCCAGCCATGGCTGGTCCAGTTTGCTCCCCTCACAGTCCTCCGATGGTTTGTGTCCTCACTTTTCCTTCTCTGAGAGGATGCTCTTGCCTCATTTGTTCACTTGTAAATGTCCTATTAACCAGCACAGGATAGCATGCCCATTTTAAGATGCTCACAGTAACCACATTTCCAAAGTTTCTGTGCTATGTAAGGAGACAATCTCAGGGCTCTGATATCTCTGGATGCTCATTCTGTCTACCATAGTCTTCAGTAAATATCTAATAAATGTGTAGAAACTTGGAGAAAATGGAAAATTAAATACTTTGCATTATATGTAGTGTTAGTGGACTCCCATGGGTTATCAACAGTCCCATACATACTTGAGATTTTGCCTAGACACACAGCCCTCATATTGCCATGATATTTTGGTTAAAAATGAACATTGGTTCTACTTTCTTTTTCCTAGTAGAATATAATCTACTGGGACAGATTTTCCTAACCAGATTCTGTGAATTGTTCACTGTCCTCTCAAGACAGACAATGATGAAGCCATGCCAGAGAGTTAAAACTTCTTTCTACAAGCCCTTGGCAGTTAACTTAAACCACCAATGATGAAGGCAAATCCTTAGGTAGGAGAAAAGACATGGAACATTAGAATCCTAAGAACAAAACCTCAAACTGTACCATTATTAAATCCTTGCATCACAAATCTACCCCCAAATCCTTTAAATCTAGGTCATATTCTTTGACTGACTCTCTCAGCACCCAACCTCCACTTCAGTCAAAATCCATGGACCTTTGGCCAAAGCTGTTGAACTCTGTTGCCATGGCATTAAAACATTCAGCAGAGTGCTCCCTCCCAATGACACCCACTGAAGCACATAAGGTTTCAGGATGGTCTTGGCAGGAAACCTGGAGAGAGACATTTTCATTTTTAACTCATCGATTGTTTTGAAGCTGTTGGCACTTGATGTCAACTAGTCTGTGCAGTTTAGGTTTCTCTACCAGAGCAATTACAGGAGTACTGTTTTATCTTTAACTTAATGGTAGAACTCAGAGAAGGATAACAATCTAGACTAACCAAACATTACTTTTACTAGTATACCAGATATAAGGAGAGCAAAGAGAAGTTGGGAATAATTGAAAATTAATTGAACACTGTACTTAGTATGAGCACAGAAAGGTTTAATTATTGAAGACCCACTTGGTATGCAAACTTACTTTATGGTTGCTACCAGACATCATCTTATCTTAAACCTGACAATGACGTCATACCAGTTGCAAGCAAAGTCCCAGCTTGTCACACAGAGAATCTTAAGAACAAATAGAAAATTTCTTATCCTAGATAATAAAATTACCTTTGAAATATCTGGATACCTATCTAAAACTTACAAGGTAAAAACTCCACTGAACTATGTAGCTACCTACTGTTTGCTCCTAGAAAGGGCCTGCTGTAGGAATCACATGGCATATAATCTTCAGGGAAAAACAAAAATTTCTATTGAAAAATTTTGTTCAAGGGTTGAAAAAAATCTCTATTATGTTTTAATTTTTCTTCCTTACTGAAATTTATGTTCTTGAACATTCATCCTAAAATGAAAAGGAATGGGGTAAATTGACTTGTATGGAATCAATAATACTTACTATCAAGGAGTAGAAAAAGAAGCACAGAATGATGTGGATTTCTGAATTAGTTGGCATCTCCCAGCATAGGGACAGATCAAAACTTAGTGGCAATGATATCTTTCATAACGCAAGCCCAAGGTATGACTGATGTCCTCTGTGGCTATTATTTTTCAAGTCAAATTCGATGTTGAAGAAATCTGTAGAAAGACTCCCCGACCTCCTTAACTTAGAATTAAATTACTTTTTCGAAGGGCGATCATGCTAGGAAGGCAACGAGAGTTCGATTTTCTTATATAATTTGAGTAACTACCTCAGGTTTCCAACTCCCTTCCAAAATGTAGATAAGGGCTATGGCTAGCTATAAGTTGTCACAAATCTGGAAGACTATTTTAAAAATACATTCAAAATGTTTTGACTACACGATGCCAAGCATCTGGTAACACAAGCTTCTCTCAGGCAATTCTCTTCCTCAAATATTCCGCCTCGTGTAGACAGACACTGTGCCAGGGTTTTGAGCCACATTTTTTTATTTGTAGGATAACAAAAACATGTATGGAGAGGTAAAGCATTTCTTATGATTTTGATTAGGTGGATTTAACTTAACAGCATCAATAGAGTAGCCCATCATTTGTTCCTGTGTTATTGAATGGCCCACAAGCTACACTCTTTCTCCAGCCCCTAAAACCTTGCAGTGACTGCCCAAGGCCAGTCTTTCCTTAGGAATAGTGTCTCCCAAATGAATAGCACTCAGTCACTTGTCTGAATAGTAGCTGACTTCATTGGTTTCATTTCGCATCAAGGAGAAGAAGAGTGAGGCTTCTGGTTTTTCCTGCTAATAAGAACCAGTCTTAGGAATACCTGTGATTCACCAATCATCCTCAGGCCATTTTCAGGCTCCTGAAGTAGAAGGCAATGTATTCTACAGGTGAGGTCACCTCCTACAAAGTATGAGCTAGCTCAGTTTTCCAAAGGCCTTTGGTGCCAACCAAACAAACCATCTCCACGTCTACTCTGAACTCTAGTAAGTGCTCTTAACTCCTGGGCTATCTCTAGCTACTTTGTTGTTTTGGGGGGACAGACTCCTTCAAGGCAGGGAACAGAGTGTATTTGTCATTGTGTACTTAGTAGTTAGCACTATAAATTGCACACTAACCATCTGTTAAATTGTTTTGGGAAAATGTACTCTGTCCTAGCATTGAAGTGAAGACCATCATATTTGAAATAACAGTCTGATCATAAGCAGTTATTTATAATATTTATAATTTGGGTGGGCATAAATACTGCCATCAAGTGAGACTGGCCCATCAGAACTTCATTTTCATTCATAAATATTATATTTATTATGGATATTGAAGACAGTGGGTATCAGCTTGCATTGACAGGCCTTCCTTAAGACAGTACACACTTGGTGGGCTGAATAGCTGGGTCTCATTCTTTGTGGGGTATTCTCTGACTTGATTGTCTACAAGTTCCAGAGTCACCGAACTGCTCAGGGTTCATTGCTGTTGCATTGTCAACCATGACAAGGCTCTGGAAAATGGAACACAGGAGTAAAGCTTGCTTAGGATAGTGACATCTAGACCCACTAGTCTAGAAACTAGAGTTACTTCAAAATGTTTTTGATGTCACTGGCAGGTACTGGAATTTTATTCTTGAATACAATTGCTATTTTCTCTTGAAGCTTCCTGAAGAATAATCAGTAGTATTTGTAGAATCCAGAGCTCTAAGTTGGAAACAAATTTATTCTATTCTATTTATAGAACCTTATTTTTTTTGTTAAAAAAAGATTTACTTTTTTCTTTTTTCATTTTGTGTACGTGTGTGTGTGTGTGTGTGTGTGTGTGTGTGTGTGTGTGTGTGTGTGTGTGTTTAAGTACAGTCTTGGAGGCCAGAGGCATCAGATTACCTGGAGTTGAATTTACAGATGGTTGTGAGCCTCCTGATGTAGGTACTGGGAACCAAACCTGGGGGGTCATTGCAAAAGTAACCTGTGCTGTTTATTACTAAATAATGTTTGCAGACCACTAGGTTCTTATTTTACAAGCTCTCTTACATGACTTAGGAAAACTTGCATCAGATAGTTAAGTGATAGATGACAGATACATGATTGATAGATTATATGTAGATAGATGCTAACTATAAAAGCACTCTTACATGACTTAGAAAAACTTGGGTCAGATAGTGAAATGATGGATGACAGATACATGATGGATATGACATATACATACATGTATATGCATATATATTCATATATAAAATCAATCTGCTGATTTGAAACAGTATAGTATATTGTTCTCATTATATTCATTAAGATATTTAGCATTTTATGAATTCAATAGCATAAGCTATTGCTGTTTCATTTTGAATACATGTAACAACATATTTGTAATAGTTTCATAGTCTTTTGAAAAGAAAATTTGTCAAAGAAAAAATTAGATGGACTCCCAAGGGGTTAATTCTTTCATGGTGGAAAACATATTTACATAAATATTTTCCCCAAATATATTCTCCTATTTAGACTTTAAAAATAATAAAGATGGTGGCTAATACTCTTAATCTTTTGTCAGTTTTCTGTAGATGAGAAATCAGAATCAAAGATTATTACTTTTACAAAGAATATTTAGACATCCTGGTGACATGATCACTATATGAAATATAATTCAAATTATCCCGGTTTAACACTGACTTTGACAGTTAATAAAATCATTTAATTTTCTACTATGGAAACTGTTTTAATAACTTCAACCACTTTTAGATTATACCAATTCTTGGAGATGAAGTACGACGTAGAATCAAAATAATCTGTAAATTGAGCTCTATTGCAAAAAGTAATTTTCATTCTTTTGTAGGGATGCCAGCAAATGACCTTTGGCCAGCCTTTGGCTTCTATTTCTCTTTTGCTCTGCCTTGTCTTTCTCCCTCACCCAGACAACCCAGCTCCTGAAAGCAGACTCCAGCTAATGACCCCTTCCCGTTGTGTTCTCCCATTCTCTTTCATTCACATTCCCAACTCTGCATCTCTCTTCTCATTTTCCTTTTTTCTTTCCGGAGAATGACCACCTCAAAGGCCTAATTCAGAACAGGCAGCAGGAATGGTAACAAGAGTGGGCAAATCAGGATGTGGACTTAGAATCAGGGGTATTTTAGAGGAGAGGTACTCCAATTAAACATATGTTAAGAATCTGGGTTTGTTGTTGATGGCATACCTGCTGCCTGCCTTCCCACCCCTGTCAGATCGGCCTTCTCAGCACACCACACCCTGATGGAGCAGGGAATAAACACAGTGGCTATGTATTTGTGGACCTCAACATCTCAGGAGGCTGCCTTTCTTCTTTGTCTGTCCTCGATATTGGTTTACAGATGGTACTGGCTACTAAATTAGTGAAATGGACATATACCCTCTGGCTCAGCACCAGAGAGAAGGAGGTTCAAGTTCTAAGGAATGAGGCTTCAGGCATATAAGAACTCTGATACATTCTTTGCCATCTAACGGATACTTTGTGTAGGCTTATTCAATATCATCTTGTTATCTTGGATATGAGAACTAGGAATCAAAATCCATTGTTCTTTGCTGTAAGGAATTGTATAGGGAGACTCAGAGCATTTCCCCCTTATCTTTTTTAAAAATAGATTTGTTTTTATGACTTATCGGTGTGCATTTGTGTATGCATGTTAGTATGTATGTGTACATGGCCCCTGGAGGCTGTTAAAGGACACTGAGTCACTCAAACAAAGCTGGAGTCACAGGCAGTTATAGGTGCTGGGGACTGAGCCCATGTCTACTGAAAGAGCATGAAGGCTCTTAATTAACTGCTGAGCTGTCTCTTCAGCTGGAGAGTGCTCTACTTGGGGTCATCAGATTAGGACCTCCCAACTCTTGCTAACTGAAGGGCATACGTGTCTTCTTGCTACCAGAGAGGCACATTTGCTTTTCTGATGGAGCTCCCTCCAGTCACAAAAAGATCCCTAGTCCAGTTTTTATGCTTAATACACTTGCTTCAAATATGTTACTTTTCAGAGGTGTCAGACTTCCTCAAAACCTAGAAATGTTTGCTCAGAAACCTCTGGAGCTCATTTTTGCAGAGACCCAGGGAAAGCTTTGCCCATTTTCCCCTCTTTTTTTTTCTGAACAAATCCTATTTTGAAGCTCTCTGCTGTATCAGAAGTTTGAACACAGACATTATTGGTGTCAACAGTCATGTCTGTAGCTCCTGGGGATTTTCCTGAGGAACTGTGTAGGATAACAACATATAGTTTATGTCCTTCCTTCCTTCCTTCCTTCCTTCCTTCCTTCCTTCCTTCCTTCCTTCCTTCCTTCCTTCTTCCTCCCTCCTCCCCCTCCTTCTCATCCCTTTCTTCTTCCCATTTATTCCCCACCCTCCCTCCCACTCCCTCCTACTTGTCTCCCTCCTTCCTCGTTACGATAAATCTTTCCGCCAAAGCTGCCCGAGAACCACCGCCACGTGGGCAGTCTCTGCCAGCCGCCTGAGTTCTGCCTGCCGCATGGATGGACAAAATAATTCAGAGACATATTAGGTACAAAGCTGCTTGGCCAATGACTGGGATTCTTGTCTGTTAGGTCAGTCTTAACTATCATACATCTATGTATTTTATAAGACTTATCTTATAGAGGATGCCTTCTGCTGGCGCCCTCTCTTGCTTGTGGCTCACATCCCACCGCTGGAGGAGGCAAAGGGGAAAGGGGGCACTTCCTATTTCTCCTTTCTTAAATATGAGTCTCCTTGTTATGTCATTTCCTGCCTGGATCACCACTTCTCTACTACATTTCCCAGAATCCTCTTTGACTCCTAGTCCTGCCTAACTTGCTGCCTCATTGGCCAAACAGTATTTTATTTATCATCCAGTAAGACAAACACAGAAGCACTTCCCCCATCACTTCCTTTCTTCCTTCTTTCTCTGCTGTAGAGGATTTTGAGGTGGAGAACAGTCATGCAGAATATTTATGGCTTGAATTAATTCAATTTGTAGGTAATACTCAATTCTGTCAATGCAGGGTAAGTGTCTACAATATGAACAACGTGTAAAACAATACAAAGATTTCTTTAAAAAAAGCTTAATTTGGAATAATATGGGACTGAGTCCCTCACAGAGAACCCTGACCATCTTCTCTCTGGAACACAAGCACTGTCTTACCTAGCTGTGACATCATTACTGGATAGCAAAGGAGATCTGGTTTTCCTTTTTTTTAAATAAGAAAAATGAGTAATCGGTAGCTAAGTGAATAATACAAAGAAATAGTTTCTTCTTAAAATCCTGAGTTATTAGGTACACAACAAAAAAATTCCCAATTCTTGGTTAAAGTAGGCAGAACCCCAACATTTGACCCACAAGTTCAAGTTTGTCACATAGCATTATGCTTAACAATGTACCAAATTATCAGATACCATGTTAGAGAAACCAATGTAATGAACACTTAAATGTTCGAGTGTTTGAAGAAAGGACAATGTGGATGCTGCGGTTATTTTTAGAAATCAGTTTAATTACAATATCCCACGCCACCCCGCCATAGTGACCCATGTGTGGTTTAAGGAGTAGTTTTATGTTTGTTACCCAAAGTGATGCTCTTTTACAGAACATGGCTCCAACAGACGTTTTCCCATGAAGCCAGCATACTGTCAGGCTTGAATGGCCTCAGATTTAGCTGTTTGTTGCTCAGTCTTTCAGTATAGAGAGGTGATGAATGACTACGAGTTCTGAGAATCAGCTGAGCTATCATGAATGTGACCAAGCACACTGAAGAAAATGCCACCAGAAGAAAAAAACACAGGGGTCATGATCAGGTGTGTGGCTTGGAAGAAGGACATACACACCTGGGATCTATGAACTCCTTCCCTCAAAACAAGTTGTTTTCAACCATTTTACTTTTTTTCTTCCATTTTTAATTTAAATTAGAAACAAGATTGTTTTACATGTCAATCCCAGTTCCCTCTGCCTCCCCTCCTCCCCTGCCCCCCACTAACACACTATGTATCCCATACCATTTCTGCTCCCCAGGGAGAGTGAGGCCTTCCATGGGGGTTCTTCAGAGTCTGTCATATTCTTTGGGATAGGGCCTAGGCCCTCCCCCATGTGTCTAGGCTCAGGGAGTGTCCCTCTATGAGGAATGGTCTCCCAAAGTCCATTCCTATGCTAGGGATAATTACTGTTCTACTACAAGAGGCCCCATAGATTTCCTAGGCCTCCTCACTGACACCCACGTTCATGGAGTCTGGATCAGTCCTATGCTGGTTTCCCAGCTATCAGTCTGGGGACCATGAGCTCCCCCTTGTTCAGGTCAGCTGTTTCTGTGGGTTTCACCAGCTTGGTCTTGACCTCTTTGATCATCCCTCCTCCCTCTATGCAACTGGATTCCAGTTCACTTCAGTGTTTAGCTCTGGGTATCTGCTTCTATTTCCATCAGCTGCTGGGTGAAGGCTCTAGGATGGCATATAAGTTAGTCATCAATCTCATTATAGGGGAGGGCATTTAAGGTAGCCTCTCCACTGTTGCTTAGATTGTTACTTGGTGTCATCCTTGTAGATCTATGGACATTTCCCTAGTGCCTGATTTCTCTTTAAATCTATAATGGCAACCTCTATTATGGTATCTCTTATCTTGCTCTCCTCTATTCTCCTCCCCTCCCCCACTCAACCTTTCTGCTCCTCTTCTTCCCTTCTCATTCTCCTAGCTCCCTCTCCCCTCCCCACATGCTCCCAATTTGCTCAGGAGAACTTGTCCCTTTTCCATTCTCCAGGGGACCATGTACGCCTCTCTTAGGGTCCTCCTTGTTTCCTAGCTTCTCTGGCGGTGCGGATTGTAGGCTGGCAAAGTGTTGAGAAATTGGGAGAGACACATGAGCTCTCTCAAAGACTGTATCTTTCTCATCTGTCAGTCACCTCTCATTCCTAAGTATTGAAGACACAACAATAAAATGCTGTGTCCAGCTATCATGCTGGCATATATACATCATATTTGATTAGAAGTTATGATTCTCTAATACAGTGCCTGTGTTGCTGAGAAGAAGTAAAAATACTCACTATAGAAGGTGGAAAGACAGGAGTGGGAATGAAGAAAGGCTGGTTAATGGCACCAGATTAGAGTCTGGAGAAATATGTTTGGATGCTCTGCACAGAAGGTGGACTGTGATTACAATAGGGTATTGAAGATTTTGAAGTAGCAGACAAAGGGATTTTGAATGTTCCCACCACAAAGAATTGGTATATACGAGGTGACTAATGTGCTAACTTCCCAGATTTGGTCACTAAACAACACACATGGGTACCACAGCAACATGGCTACCCTGTTAATACAAGTAATTGTATGTTAATTTAAAAAAGGAAAGAAAATGCTGGTGAATTCAGAAGATTCTGTACACATGAGTCTCTCTACTTTCCTGCATTCTTCTCTCTCTGTGTGTGTCCTCGCTACTGGAGAGGAACATTTGTTTTGATTGTAAAGCTCTATTTAGTTATTAAAAACCACAACTCCAGTTTTTATGCTTGGAAATTCTCAAAGTGTGTTACTGTTACAGGGAACTCAAAGACTGAATTCTCGAATGAACATTGTCTTAGGAGCAGCTTTAGCATAAGAGCTGAGTGCTTTGGTTTGAGCTGCAATAAATGTGGCAATCTACATTCTGAATCAACACTCTTCTCTTCCGTGCTTTTCCAAAGAGTAGCTCACAGGCTATCCCGCTGTGGGATCAAGGGTGGCACAGTAGATTTTAGGCGCAAGAATGGGGACAGAGGGAACTAAGAGCTTGCAGGAGGAAAAGCTGAAAAAGCCCAAGGAAAATCTTGTGTATATGCTGTTCTTCTGCTATTATTAGCAAGGTGAGGGAATCCAGGCAGTACTTTGTGGTCTTTAAGGACATTTTGGTTTCTCTTGGCATCATGCTCTGAAATTATTTTTTCCATTTTTTCATGCTGCCTCTGAAACATGACCTCTTTACATAGTATATCTCAGGAAATGACAATTGGCTGTCGTATCCCATACAAATTGATTGGATATGACAGCTTAAAGGAATAACTCTTTGGCGAGACGAGAAAGTTTTTTTTTTTTTAACTTGTATTCTCCTATTTTAATCCTTTTTAAGGCTTCTTAGTTAATTTTACTATTTCAATTAGACCATTTAAAAGTCAACACATTACATACCAACCTCCCCTAAGAGCAATCATAAGATTTGATGTTTTTTTTTCTGATACACAGGCTAGGGTTTCAAATTTGCATTATTCTATCTACTGAATTAACTATGAATTCTAAACCAAACTAATGCTGCCATGTGCTTTTAAGCATCTCTAATCTGAACCATCTGTTGAGGCGTGGCTTTGCAAAGGCTTCCCTCCCAGGACACTCTGTGGATTCTGTCACTGCTTGAGGTTTTGGCCAACTATCAACATTACTATAATTCTCTTTTATGAAATATAGCTTTTGACTGGGATTTTTAGAATCTTGGGTGAGTTTGTGTGCATGCATTTATATGAACATGGACATGTTGAGCCCACCCTGTGCATATTTCAGAATGTATTTGTAGTAAACTTATCTTAAAGAAACCAAAGATTTGCTGTATATAAGGTACACTAATGTTTGAGTTCAGTTACTCAACATAACCCTGGATAAGTGAGCTTATGGGATAAATAAGGGTACACTGCTAATATAACAGTAATATAATATAATGATGATAAAATAGCTTATTATCATAGGCATTGAAATTTTTCTTAAAAAGTCAAGGACGGAAAACACACCAGCTTTAGAATCAGAAAGTAAAACTTGTAAGTGATGATACCAACAGTGATTTTATCATATAAGACAAACTATATTTTGGGGGACACAGCAGTTAAAAATAATCCAGGCACACCCCAGGCTTTCAACTAACATTAAGTGTTAAATATAACCAGTCTAAATCTTTAACCCAAGAGAAAGAGAACACCTCGCTAAGTTCTCTAGCTAGGAATAAGCATGCCATTGCAACACCAGTAATCAGTACACATGTGGGAAGAGACAAATATAGAATACTTGCTATTACAAAGGCTAAGGCTTCTCCTGGAATCCCAGAAGATAATTCTATTTTCACATTCTCTTTGATAACCAACAGTTTCAAAAACCAAGTTCTCCCAAAAATTTAGTCTTCTGCAATCTCTGCAATGTTCCTTGACCAAAGTCCCCTCTCCATTCTGTTCTCCTGGCCCCTTCCCTCTCCAACCAAATACCTTTGTCTGCCTTCTACTTTCATAGGCTTGTTGCAAGAGTGTGGGTGGGGGGCTGGAGAGATAGCTCAGAGGTTAAGAGCACTGACTACTCATGCAGAGGTCCTGAGTTCAGAGGTCCTGAGTTCAATTCCCAGCAACCACATGGTGGCTCACATCCATCCATTATGAAATCTGGTGCCCTCTTCTGGTGTGTATATATATATATATGTATATACATATATATATATATATGGAAGCAGAATTTGTATACATAATAAATAAATAAAATCTTTAAAGACTGTGGGTGGGATGTTATTTGCTTTAGCAAGGGCAAGGGATCGGCAGCCACACCACCAAGGCATTCTGTTGCCAGAGTTGTCCTGATGAAAGTGTGGGAATATCTGTGTGGCTGGGGAAACGTCGGTCTCTTCATTTGTTGGTAATGGGGGTTGGGGCATTCAAACAGGTCAACAATTCTGATGATATTAGGCAACTCAAGCACTCACACACACACATAGAGGGAAAGAAGGTACATTTTAGAAGTAGATGACCAAGAGGTAATTCTATTCCTAGACTACAAGGAGCCTACAGCCATGCATAGATGCGTTGTTATAGTTCGACCCAGGTTAATACTAAGGTAATCAGGGGGACAACCCAGTCACCTCTGCCTCTTCTAGTTCCATGAGGTTTCCTTTTCCTCATCCACCTCTGAGGGAGAACACTGTCCTCCTGAGGCTACTTCCCACCACACCACATGAAACTGCCGACACTCTTTTATACCCGCCCCTAGGCATCTGAATAAGGATAAGGAAAAAACGCTCAAGACTTCCCATGCATACCCATCTCTAGATGAGACTGCAAATGGCCAGCCCAGTTAATACTGGACTCTGGATAGCTACATGAGCTATGAGGTTCTTTTATGGAGCTGAGGGCCTTAGTATGAGAGTTAATCCAAAACAGAAAACAAAACAAAATAATCCAAACCCAACAAAACAATACATTTGTATCTAGCATGTGCCAGGAGCAATAGCAGGCATGGCTTTTAAGCTGTATTAATTCAGATAACTCTGTCAGCTGCTAGTAATTTCATTTTGCCCTCATACTAAAAGTGTCTTTTCCTGTGTTTCCTGCTGCCCAGCTGCCCTACTTCTTTCTTTTAGAACCCCATAGTCACAACCTTTTCCATTCAGAAACTAAGACGTGGTGCTCAAAGAGACCTGTACTAATGCCATTTAGGCAGCATATTTCGATTATTACAGATTTTTGAATCTTATTCTTGCACCTTAAGTAATAACTGTAGCTGCCATCTACTGGACACTTCAAATGTGCCCAACACAAGTGCCTTACATGCATTCATTTATTTCAGTCTCATTGACAAGTCTTTGACTTGCTCAAGGGATAGTTTGTAAGCAATAGATCTAAATTATAATCCAGGCTGGGTGGCCCCATAGCACATAAGTCTGTACTTAACTACTTCCCAGGGCTCGGAAACTTTCTCCTAGTCACTCAGTCAGGAAATACATGCTGGAATGATTGCGATGAGAGGACTCTGGAATTGTTTGGGCTTCCTCCTTCTTTGATATGTGTACAAAAAAGGCACACATTCGAGTCTAGGTTCAGGGAACTCCTAACTGAGGAGAGTGGGCCTGGTGATTAAAAAATCAAGTCTGGTGAAGATCAGGGAAACTGTCAGGGTTTTATGGAGAAGTGACAGTTACTTCCGAATTTCAACTAGCTGTTGCCTAGTGTGAATGGCCATGGTGGGTATTCCATGGAAGTTTGTTGAATGAATGAATGAATTGTCAGCTGAGTGAAACTTGCTAAAGATTACAGCCAAGTAAGAAAAATAAGAATGCCTAGCTCGGTTTCAGCTTCTTCCCATGGAACTATCTGTCATGCAATAATAGTGAAAGAAGAAAATGGACTGTTCTTTCACTTTTTTTGCAGTGGACTGAGCTGTGTCCCTGATCCTCCAAGTTCTTTATGCTGAAGCTCCAACAATGGATGTGATGACATTTGGAAACCATGAGTAATTAAAGTTATGACATCATGGAGGGAGTAGACTCTAATGTGATAAGTTCGGTGCTATTAGAAGACATATCAGAGAGTTTGCTATCTATCTTTCTCTTCTTCCACCATCTGAAGGCACAGAAAGAGGGTGACCATCTGTAATCCAGGAGGAAAGAACCTAGTTAGAAAGAGCATCAGTCAGCAGTTTGATCCTGGATTTTTCAGCCTTTAGAAATGTGAGAAATAATTGCTTTTTTTTATGCACCTTTAATCTTTGTATTTTGCTATGGCACTCCAAGCTGACAAACACATCTACATTATCTATTTTTACATAGTATTCATGTATATGTATGCAAATTGCATGCACACACAGGCATGAACACACATATTCATTTATGTACATGCATGCCATAGTGCTTGTGTGGCAGTCAGAGGACAATGTGCTAGAGTTGGTTCCCTCCTTTCACTATGTGGGTCCTGAAGGTAGAACTCAGGTCATTAGACTTGGCAGCAAGTATCTTTATCTACTGAACTGATCCCACCGGCTCCTTTATCATCACACTTATCTTTTATCTTTTATCATCACTGGCTCTTTTATCATCACAATTATCTTGAGAAGTAAATAGACCCCTCTCCCCATTTATCCCAGGCCACTCAGAACACTCTTCTTCACCCCCACTCCCCCAAACCAGGATTTCATTGACTCCAGTGTGATTGGGGGGTTGTCCTTCTGGATGTTGTGAATATACGTTTCTCTTATTGGTTGATGAATAAAGCTGTTTTGGACAATGGGCAGGCAGGCTGTAGCCAGGCAGGAAGTATTTGTGGGGCTACCAGACTAGGAGAATTTGGGGAGAGGACACAGAGGGTGAGTTGTGAGAGAGATGTCATGCAGCTGCTGAGGAGGAAAGTGGCTCAGGCATCACCTGTCAGCCAAGATTGTGCGAAAATACATAGATTGATAGAAATGGGTTATAATTAAGAGAGCAAGCCAATAATAATCCTGAGCCATTGGCTAAGCAGTTTATAATTAATAGAAGCCTCTGTGTATTTATTTGGGACTAAAAAGCTTCGGGACCTGGTGAGACAGAAACTGCCATCAACACCAGCGAACAGTTATGGAGGACACAGGGGCATGAAGATAGACATGGATGTGACAAGCCAGAAAAATTGTTCAAATTGCCTGATGTTATCAGTGCCAAGACCAATAATTCTTGAAGGCCAGTTTTTGAAGCACATATGGAGAAAATCCTATCAAGGGGCCTGTAACACAGAGATGGGAAGAGGAGGGAAGGACACTGAGGAGACTATGCGATTCTGGTGCCCACATCTAGATGCATGTGCATGCTAACGGGATTCCCTTTGTCATCATAACATAAATTTCAGCTTGATCATCTGTTCTGTGGAAATATGAAGAAACAATTAAAGACACTTTGCTCAAACCTGTATGCTTATGATGTGGTTGCATCGAGTTACTCACTGCTCTGGGTCACTAGCACCCAGAGAGGTGTACACAGCCTTTTATTGCTGGATTCAGACAAGGATTCCATCTCTTTGTTATAATCCATGCAATAACCCCAGTTTCCCAAGATCTATCTCAATGACTAATTCTACTTCTTACATTATTTGTTTGAGATTAGGCTCTCACTATACAGCCCTGGCTGACCTTAATTGCTATATAAACCAGGTTGGCATCACATAGAACTACCTGCCTTTACTCCCTGAGCACTGAGATTAAAGGCAAGCACCTATGTGCCAAGGCCTTGTGTTTACCCCCTCTTTGGAGAAGACCCAAAGAGCATAGATGATGAATGAAAGCTGGCATTCTTCTAGCTTCTTGGGCCAAAGGGAGAATGGAGTGCCTGCTGTTTTCTTTAATAAGAATCACTATCTAGCTCAAGCCTCAATCACCAGGCCAGTCTTATTCAGTTGCATAAAAAAGTGTTTCCTCATGTCTGCATTTCATTTTAGCATGCACATTTAAAGTCAATTAGGTCTTCTCCTAGAGGACTATCAGAGATAAAGATGCTGAGTGGCTGTTCCTCTCGTCTGGTCTATGGCATGTTAGTCTTTTTTTTTGTAAGAAGTTGGTTTTACCTTGATGTTCTTAGTACATGTAACCTTTAGTTTTCCATAGTTCTGTATTATGGAATGTGTGTCCTAGCTACAATAGAGTTGTTGTAGTCTCCTCTTCTGTTTTGTGACTCTGAGATGCATCAAATATCTCATTTGATAAGTGTTTGGGTCTCTCATTGGCCAACCTATTCTAGGCCATGGAATTTATTTTCCCATTACAAAGCATCTATGATATGTTTTCAGTTGAAATTCCAGGAGCTTACAAGGAATAGGAAGTGAAGCACAGACCATCAAAGAACCTTCTATTCTTTGTCCCCTTTCTTTCTTTCTTTCTTTCTTTCTTTCTTTCTTTCTTTCTTTCTTTCCTTTTTTTTTGCAAATCCAAGAGGAACACTTAAAAAATATCAGGTAGGTCATAAGAAAGTTAATCACTCTCTTATATTAAAGAAAAAATTACTAAGCTATATTCTAATACTTTAGGAAATAAATTTAAATTAATTTAGAGCTTGGTGTCCAACAATTTTATACACAATGTTGCTGTATTGATTTAGGCTATGAGCCTCTGTCTGGGTTAGAGGTGGGACAAAATTTGGAGAGAAATTGACTTCATTGGAATGAACCTCACAATTCTACCAAAGGCTGGGGAAGACCTCTCTTTATGGGACCAGGGAGCATAACAGAGCCGCCACAGCTCACTCAGGGTCAGCCAGCTGTATTGTTAGCCAGGAATGGAGATGCAATGTCCAACTTTCTGTCCCTGTCCCAACCACCAGCCCACCCTCTCCCTGGTTTACTGCGGCTCCTTACAGGCGGAACTCTTTTCGAGGTCATTGGGAACCTCAGCAGACCCAAAGGCTGGGCAGCTGAAGCTACCAGTTACAGTTCCATCTGTAATCTTTGTAGAATCTTAATGAGAAGTGAAGCCGCACATAGGAAAAAAATATAACTGAGGGGTTTCAACACTGGCACCCATAAGGTCAGCTGATATCACCCTGCTTTGCATTTTGCCTTCCTACTGAAACCGTGGAGGGTTAGCCACGGTCAGTTGCAGGCAATTGCCAGATGATCTTCAAAAAGGGGAGGCCATGAACAAAGAGGCCAAACCAGGAAAAACAGAAAAAAAAAAAAAACCCTCTGACCACACTAAGCCACTAAATAAAGCATTTTTTACTTACTTCGATGCAGATGATTCTAAGATATATATTTCTGATTCTCTTCATTCCATTTTAAAGAGAAAGACCACACCAGGGTAAGCAATGCAGGGTGGTCAGACATGTAATCTAATGAGAGTGTGTGAAGCCACTACAGAAGGCAGCAGGAGCATTGCCAGACTGGGATGGGGCCACATGGCTGATTTCTATGCAGAGTGCACCAATATTTTCCAAGTATAGACAGCTTTTATTGAAATGAAAATAGAAAATGCAGGCCCAGTGCCCACATGAAAACTTTAGTGTAGTAGACACATGAAGCCTCCCATGGAAGGAGAAGGTATTTGGCCTTTTCTCCTCATAATGGAAAAACAAGCTTCCATCTGAACGCTTTTTGCGATTAGGCTGAAAGCTCATTGGGCCCTGTAGATGGGAGACTGAGTTGAAGCTTGTTTACTAAAACAATAGTCTGTGAGCCACTGGATTTGTTTGTAATTATGTAGTGGAAACATATGAAGAATCCATGGAGATTTACAAGAAATGACTAGCTAAAATGATGAAAGTGTAGTCGTTACAGGACTTGCTCACCTTTTTCAATCCCCTCTTCTGTGTCTTTTTTTTTTCCACAGATCAAATGATTTATTATTATAAGTTACATTCCTGTTCTGTGTCTTAGAGCAAACTGTCCATCTAATCTTTAAATTACTGGAATGCCATAGGAGAGTGAGAATTCAACAGATATGAATTTGGTGAGTTAGTACCCTGAAAGTAACGGTTTTAATAAATGAAATTTGCCAGAGGTCAGAAACAATACAGGAGAGGAGTCATAAGGGAGAGCATTTGTTTTCTCATACATGTTTGCCTTTTGTTTGTTTTGTAGCACTAGCTGGCTTGGAACTAAAAAACAAATGTATCCTAAGATGGCTTCCAACTCACAACACTGGCTCCTCTGCGCCACCACCCACACAATCAGAGAGCTAGGACTCTGGGAGTGCGCTATAAGCCTGATTCCTCACATGAATTTGAATTCTGTGGGCTTCTGAATTTCCCTGTCAGGTTCGAAAAGAATAAGCTGATGACTTATGAATGTCAAGCTGCCAGAGAGAAACCTTTGGTGATCTTCACAGGCCCTCCTACAGTTCCCACACTTGCCCATCTATGCCCCGGATGAAGCAAATCAGAATTTCTGAGGATGTCAGTCAGGCCTCAGTCATTCTAAAAGTCACCCAGATGGCTGTAACAATCAGCTTAGGTAAAGGCTCAGATTGTTTCATTTCTCCTTTCTTCACCTTCCTCTCTCCACAGCACAAGGCCACACACCTATGTGTAGTTGCATCCCTGACTGGCACAGAATGACTCAGGATGTGATTTGAGGGGAAATGCCAGCTGATTCCAAGCTAGTGGTGCCATTCATGGGTACTTATCTTGCTTTAGGATTCTTCTGAGCCACTTTCTAGTCTGCAGACACTGAGAGAGCTTATGGGAAGGAATGTAAATACTAGATTCTTGATACCTGTATATGTTAGAATCTAGTGCCATAGGCACACCCCCACCCCAGGATCTCAAATATGTGTTTTGTCCTCTTCAAGGGATGCTCATATTCTCTTCAAGTTAAACTTTCCAGGTGAATTTATTTGTTTGCTATCCCAAAGTGACCTGCAATTACTTGCATTTTAGGAGTTATGAAAATACTGGTTTCCTGGATTGCTTTGGGTGAAATCAAAGTATTAACCTTGTATGTTGACTTGGCTACTCTGTGCCCGGTTTATGGGTGAAACAGTAGTCTAGATGTTGGTGGGAAGTATATTTAAATCAGTAAACTTTGAGTAAAGTGGGCTGCCCTCAGTAAGGAGAGAGGGCTTCATCTAATCTGCCAAAGATCTTCAGAGCAGATGCTGGCGTTCCCAAAGAGGAGATGATTCTGTTGGCAGCATGAAACTTCTGACTCGCTAGTCTGTCCTCTACATCTCAGCCTTAGAACCACAGCATCCCTTATCCCAGTCTCCACCCTCTGGCCAATTCTATAGATTCTGGGCTTGCCAGCCTCCACAACGTATGAGCAAATTCATTTAAAAATCTCTCTCCCACCTCTCTCAGGACACCTTTATGCCTTCAATATCTGATATGTATTTCCCATTGGTTCTATTTTTTTTTAGAAGGATTCCACATGGTTGTGCTTCAGTACCCTTGGGAGGCTGGTTTCAGGACCTCCCTTCCTTTGAGCATCTACAGATGCTAAAATCTTTGTGTAAAAGCGTGTAATATTTACATATAATTTACACATCTTCCTGTATACTGAAAGCCTTCTCGGTACTATTTGCAATACCTAATGCAATGCAAATGCTATGAAACTTATTGTTCTATTACTCACAGGGCAATGACCAAAAGTCACAGAGGGTGTGTTTTCAAATGTTGCCAGGCCACAGTTAGTTGGCTTCGTAGATACAGAAACAGAGGATATAGAGGACTGACTGAAATTGCTTTTGCTGTTACTTCCCTTTCCTTCTTTCCCAAGAAGGCTCAGAGCTCATTCTCTTCTCCTTTCATAAAGCTGGTTCTACAGTTTGCTCCCCACAAATAGGGACACAAATTAGACAGTACAGTGTATTCTGCAATTAGAATTTTTCTTTGATTTTTCATTTTTCCTAAATGTGTCCTTCATGAACATCTAGGTCACTTACATACACCAGCTATTTCATATCTGAGACACAGTTTTGCTGTTAAACATCTTCAAAGGTAAGTGAAAGAACTTTGACTCATATCTGAAGTCTTAGAGCCTGATGACCAGTTTTCCCAGTTTGGATTAAAATTTCCACCGGCTTCTGGTCACCTGATGAATTAAAGACAGTGGGGGCAATTTGGGAGATAAAGATATTTTATTCAGCATCTTTTGGTAACTCTTATGTGACTATCTTGTCTATGCACATACTTCTGGATTAAAAACTAAAACCAGGACTGTATTTTCTTCTAAAACACATATATTGGATCATTTAAAGGAGAACCTAAAACTAAAGCACAATAATTGCTTAAGTCGTTAGCAAATGATACCCAAGCCAGAATGAGAAGGAAGCAAGAGTGCTTGCTCAGTCAATACTGACATTAGCTTTGTGGCATGATGAAACAAATAATTTTAAAAATTCTGATGATTTCTAAGACCTTTCGTCCTTGCCTCTCCACTCAGTGTTACCATGATCTCATTGGCTTGTTGACTGTATGATATTGCAAATATTAACCATACTACCCACTATTGCCACAGGCCACCAGGACTCAGTTAATATAATTAGAAAACTCTATGTTATGATAAACATTATAGACATTGACTGGAACAGCATGGACTACTTCTGGGAGCTTTAGAATTAAAGATATGCTTTCTGTATATCAAAACAGCCTAAAAGGTCCTGGCTTTCCAAAATGTGCTTCCCCTTATCCCATAATCCTTACAGTATTTTCCTGGCAACTCAGCAAACCCCTTAAAACTGAACAAAATTAGGATTTTGTGCTTCTATGTTTACAAAAAGAGCCCATCAGGCTGACAAACTTGATAATCTTAAAAAAAAAAAAACTGTTCTCATTTCAAAGGTCTAGAAAATAAAGGTTATTTACTACACAGGCCTAGACTTCTTGTTAAGTCGTTTGTGAGATAGCAAATTAGAAAAACATGGCCAGCGTTAGAGGTTACTCAATCACGTTGAAGCTGGGCCTTTCATTCCAGAAGCTCTTGTTCCTCAAATTATATCTGATAATGTCCTAAAGTGTAAACATATTTTAGTTCAAAAAGATACTCAGGTCTTAGATATAAAATGGCACAGAGCTTCCTAGGATGAGACGAGAGGATTTAGCTCCCTACCTCATTAGATGCCTGTGTCCGAGGTAGGTCTCGGTACTCTAATATTTGAGGAACTGAAATTTTGAGGTAGAGTGTTTGCTTTCCATTTTCCTGTGCACAATCACATTAATAAAGGGGTTGGTGCACCAGCCAAAGCTAAGACCTGTCATTTGGGCATAATCATGGCAACAGAGCAGAGCTGAACATATGCAAGTGTAGCCCTATCCCAGTCCCAGTGTGTCCAATGGAAGAGAAGCCACATGTCATTAGCCACGAGGAGTAAAACTCCCCCAAATCTCTGACAGAATCTGCACTTGCAAAGTAGAAACCCCATCTACGTTTGTCAGCAATTCAAGTCATGTTGGTGGAAAATCTTCCACCGACTCAGCTTCAAAAGTATCATTATCTCTAGAACAGTATGGTTCCGACAAACTTAGAAACAGCACCATCCACTGAAGTACGCTTCAGAGACAGGAGGGGACTCGTCTGGTAACACTTTGAGGGCATCCACATGGGTGGGCAAGCATACGCTGCTCTGAGCGGAGGAAGTGGCACACCACAATTTCTTCCTAAGTGCGAGGTCTTTATAAACTCATCCTCATGGGGGCTGTTTTAAATAGAAAGAAAATGACACACAGTCCCCAAACAGGCTTCCTAACCGTTTGAAGAGGGCTGCCACTTTCCCAAAACATTAGGTTACTGTGGGGGGAATTTTCCAAAATTGTCAACAATTCCATTTTTAAACTCACTTCTTCCTCCCAAACCCAGGACAGACGCGGTACAGCCCGGAGTATGTTTGGTCTGGTAGGAGATGGGAATTATTTTTACTCTGCTGACTCCTACCTGACAGTGGAAGACGTATTCTGGTGTGGTTTTCTTGAACTTCATGTTCCAAACCAAGGCCACGCCATCTGGTTCATGGGGAGCATCTTCATTGTTGTTGTAAGAAGCAACCATCAGCTCAGGGTACTAAATGAAGGAGGTTACAAGGATTCACCACGTTAGGACAATAGCATAGGAATTTCCTCATGATCTTCCTGCATCTGTGTCTTCAACATATCCTATCAGTGTGCACCGCCACAACTGTCTCATAAGAAATTCCTCATCCTACATATTTACTCTGTGTTACACACTTCAGGCTGTCGTATCTTTTTAAATTTTGGCACGTTAATATCAAATCAACACACCCTGTTTTTGTCTCCCACATTTGTTCGTGCATGCATGGTGAGTAGAGTGGAAACACGCTCGGATCCTATAGAATCGGTCTCTTTGGCCTACCCTCTCCTTTCTCCTACATTGGTTTCCATGACAACTTTCTGTTCTGATTTTTCTTTCTTAGTTCTTTGCAAAACCCATGCAGACTCTCCTTTTGTTACATACATTCCTAGACAAGGCTAGTCTCATGCTTCTTAGCTTTTTCTTTTGTTTTTACCTTTTTTCTAGGTGATCTCATCAATCCCACTGGCTTTTAAAATCTTAATATGTTGTTAATCTCCAAATTTCTCTGTAGGCTTGATGTTCTCAGAGCTGTTGATATTAGTATTTGACAGCCCACTGGGGTTTGCTGAGGATGTCGGGAAACTTACCAGCACCAGGAGGAACACGTAGAAAATAGGCCCATAGGCTTTCTCACAAAGCTTGCTCCTTATCTAGTGCTCCCCGTGTTTGTGCTTTATACATGGTATTCACCTAACTGGTCCAACCAGATGTTCTATTTTCATCTTTACTCTTTCCTTCTTCTCCATCCATATTCTGTCTATTACTAAGTACTGCATACATTTTTGAACCTCCATTTTGTTTTCATTCTTAAGGGCAGAGACAACTAAATTAACTTCTTATCTGCTGAGGCAGAGTATCAAACTCCTGGGATAGCTGCCTGTTCTTGGGCTTTCCACAGTCTATGCCCATTGACTCCCTACTCCAACCTTTGCCAGGATGAAGTTGTCAAGTATGTATTTATTAAGTTTCTCTCAGCTTGGCAATTGATGGCTTATCATGACTTTCAAGTCATATCTTAGGACCTTTCCTTTCACCTGTGAACACTCCCTACCCAGACTCATCAGCTAACCATGAAGCACACAGGTACTACCTCTGTACCTAGCACTCTGCTCTCAGGCTCACTGTAAGACCCATCTGTGTTGCTTACCTCACTAACTCACCTTCGAGACTGAATGACGATACTAAGCTCTCGAGACAATCCTAACCATCTACCCTTCCCTTGCCTCTTAGCACCTTATATTTTCATGCCCTTATTACAGCGCTTGTTCAGTTGAAGTATGTTCCTTTCTCACTGTGTATTTCCCTAAATCACAAGCCCTTTGAGCATTAGGACTAGAGTGTTTTTTGTTGTTTTATTTCTGACCCCATAGTTGAATAAATCCCAACATACCGTTGTGTTCAGGTCAGAAATCTATGAAATACTTTATAATTTTTAGTTTAGAAACTCTGTTATTTCAGTAACACTGTGATCAGTATAAGCATTAATTCCCTTGTTATCAAACACCACAGTAATAAAATTCCATAATATAAGAAGCATAATCATACAATAACAAGGAAGGCTCTAAAGCTGTGGTTCTCAGCCTATGGGTTATGACCCCTCTGGCAAACCTCTATCTCTAAAGTATTTACATTATGTTTCATAACAGTAGCAAAATTACAGTTATAAAGTAGCAACAAAAATGATTTCATGGTTGGGGGGTCACCACCCACAGAACTGTATTGAAGGGTCACAGCACTCGGAAGATTGAGAAAGATTGCTCTAAATGGGTGTTGAACTCACCCTACATGAACTCTGTCCTTAGTGTGATCAAATAAAGAGAATGAGACTTGTGAGCAGCAGCTAAGTTAGGACACATTTCACACTAATCTCTTACCTGGGTTTCTCACGAGTGGCTCTGTTACACACCAAAATTATTACAGCGCATAGGAATCTCTTCTCATATCTGATCTAGTTTTCTCTTTCTATTCGCTATGCTATGTGTATGTTCAAATAGCACAAAACTTATACAAATTTGAACACTGACTTTTTCTTCATATGAACCATAGCTAAATCTGTCTTCGATGTGGCTTTATTCATTCAACTACAGAGAGTTACACTTTACTGGTTGCTACAGAGGAGGTGTAGGCAAACAACACACATGGATGTGGCCACCAAGGGAAGTCATCATTCTTTATTAGAAAATGCCCCTTAGCAGATGAATCAAAGCCTATTAAGCAAGGCCTTTGATTCAGAGCCCATTCAATGAAACTAACATCCAGATAAACACAGAAGTCTCCAGACTGTCCATCTGAAGTTTAACTATGTCACATGTGAAAAGGCGAGTCTGTAAACACTGACACCACTACCGCAGGGGCCAGAGAGCAGCCAGATGTGTCTGCCACAGCATCCCACAGCTTCACATCTGGGTCTCATCGTTCACACCCACTTGCAGGTTTTCTTCTTTTTTCCCCCCCCCATCTAAAAATATTTTAACTTGTTTGGCTTTTAAGTTTCTTTAGCAAACAGGCAGTGCGTTAGTGAAAACACCAGGAAAATGCCTCTGGCAAGGTTTCCTATAACAGGAATTACAAGGTGTAGAGGGACTGACTTACGTCTTACCTCATGCAGACTGTTAGGGTTTCAGAGTGTCTTCTTATATATCTTTAAAAAAAACTATTTGTTGGAGCATGGCTAGTCATATTTAGTCATTATCAAGTTTCCAAGCAATTATGAAATTTTAAATGTTTAAAATTATGCTTTTAACAATTGTGAAATTTCTGGTCATTTAATTACTCATAAAGACTGGATTATCCTATATTTAACTTAAAGAAATTTTACTCAGAAATTACTAGCTTCGCTCTCAAGTCAAGCTAGGACTTCAGGAGAAACAGAATCTAATATTTCTTAGACAGAAAAGAGCCAGCACGTTTTAAGTGGCCCTTATGTTCCAGACACTGAGCTGGGCAATGTCTTAACTCACTTGTTACTCATAACTGTATAAAGAAGGTAATGGTTTACTCATTTCTGCAGACAAGGAAGATGAGCCTTGGGGCAGTGCCATGTTCCAAGTCATATTGCTTCTGAATGACAAAGGGAGGAAGTCAGTGGAGCTCAAAGACTACACTTCTTTCTGTCCACAGTGGCATTGCATCCAGAGCTGTCTGTACACAAATAAAATGTGGCACCAGAGGTAACATGGGACAAGAATATTCATGTTAATATACTCTGTTCTGTGTGAGGTCACCCTTGGTTCATCCTTGGGAAATAAGACACATGAAGGAATAGCATCAGCTCAGACACTAAAGCACAGCAATGTGCAGCAGGAGGGCAGTATCAGCAAGGTTCTATAGAAGCATGGGCATATGGTAGGGGTGGAGATGGCAAAATGCTCCTCTCATTAGGGATGGGTATTTCAGGGAGACAGTTGGGAAGGACATCTGAGAGACGGCAATGGTGAAGAAGTTGAAGGAACCTCTATTACTAAAGACAGCATGCACTTCCGACACAGGTCTTGGAGGATTTGAACTGGATCTGACATGAATGCCTCTTTCCAGAAGATGCTATGCAAGCTGCTAAGGAAGGAAAACAACCAGTAGTCTGGCCAAGTTTTGATTCTTAGCAGCAACCAACAGCTGTGTAATTGGACTTAAGGCACACTTCACAGAAGAGAAATTGTGCCGGGTGATGGAAACCTACCCAACTTCCCACAGCTAGTGAGGTTATGGATCTTAAAGAACCTTCTATCACCACTTTTCTAATCTAACTAATCCCAAGTGCCTTCTAAATACTACTATTTATATCTACAAACAGGTGTAGCTTTCACATATCATCAAAGAACCTTCTCTTTGTAGCAGACAGAACCATTACAAAATACCATGACTGGTCAAAACGTAAGTGATCACGGGCTGCCTAGATCCAGTTGCTTTATCTATGACTATCTAAGATTTGGGAATCATTGAGGAAGAAGGGTGGAGAGATTGTAAAAGTCAGAGAATCAGAAAATGAGAATGTGTCTCCTAGAAGTGAAAGGGAAGCTACATCCATATTACCTCAACAGTATGCCTGCCTAAACAGGAGCTGAACAATGACAACATCAGTAGAATTGCTATTGTGGAGGAGGAAATGTCGTGGGGCCTCAGCCCTAGACAAAGAGCTGCAGGCAAGTAAGAACTGCTGAGAGAGGGAGAATTACTCATCCACAGGGATGAGGCCCCCTGATTGGTTATCTAGTTCTAAGTGGGCATTCCTGAAATCGTATACATGGGTTCAGCAGGTTGTACTTATATTTCTATGCATTTATATGTAGGAGGAAAAAGAGGAAAGGAATATGTGGGGGAACAAGTTGGGGGAACACATGGAAGTGGTGGGATGGAGGAAAGAGGGGGGGATAATATAGTTACATTTCAATTAAAAATAAAATTAATATGATAATATAATGTGTATGAACACAATATAGTATCTATTAATATAATATATAATATAACTAATCCTTACAAAATGAAAAACTACTTATGCTGACTCTAATATGCAGAGACTAGATGTAGAGAGACCATTAAGGACTCTATTTTCTAAGATAGGCAAGAAGGAGAGTGCTTATAAACTCCAAGTATTAATGGATTTGAATTAGTACCAGAAGGAACTCTCTTTTGATTCTATAAATTTGACTGAATTCATAACTAGACAAATTTTTAAAGATTGTTTAGGTTAGTGTCTTATGTGACTCCAGGATTGGAGGCTGTCTTTTACATAGGCAAGGTGTATATATTGTGTGAACAAGGCAAAAGTCTGACTTTATATACACTTAGACAAGCTGACAAATGGGCTATGGACAGTGTTCTTGTGCTAGATGACAGAGTTAATATTTCTTTATGAGAGGACTGTTTACATGATATTTTACAAGTATTACAAGATTAGAGTGCTATTGCCTAAGGAACTCAGAATATAAAGCAGAATTATGCAGATCTCTCATGTTTCTTTCCTTTTCTCCTACCAGTTTCAATTGTTTCACACATGAAACTCAGGCATACTTGGCACCATTACACACTAAGCCAGTGTCACACCCTTCTCTTTTTTCTTAATGTCACTAAGGGTGCCTATACCAGTTCAGAACTCTCTTCAACTCAGAAGCATGGAAATCAGGCTCTTTGAACTCATAAAACTATTGTGACACAAGAATTATTGATTATATTTTTTAACTCTATAAAACACATGTCTTACAATTTCAAATCCCTTCCCATAGTGTAGACTGGCAGGTTCTCTCTCTCTCTCTCTCTCTCTCTCTCTCTCTCTCTCTTCTCTCTCTCACCACACACACACACACACACCGAAAGAGAGAGAGAGACAGACAGACAGACAGACAGACAGACAGACAGACAGACAGAGACAGACTGAGAACGAGACAGAGAATAACGAGGCAAAGGAAATGTAGTCCTTCCCTGGCAGAATTTTTATGCTTCCTAGTTTCACTTCCTTTGACACAAATGTCATATGGGAAGGACCTTGTGTGAAAACAAACCCATGGAACCACACACTGAGGTGAGGTGGGAACAGCCCCACTCCTGGTAGACCAGCAGTCTCTTCAGGGAGTGTTAGCAGCTGACTTGGGAACCACTAACAGTTGCCTTGGTTGAGGAATGTGTCAGATAAAGTTCCTGCCTGATTTCCAGACCATGAATAAGTGAACACACCAAGTTAAGTGTTTCCTAGGGCTTGGATCTGATTCCTCTGTACACCAGGGCATGCTCACAGACCACCCACACACTGCAGGGAGACTGAGTAAGCTTGGCTGTCTTCATCTTTGTACAACAGAGCTCTCTGTGCTCTGTTGTTTGGATGTCAAAGCAGATTCAAGGGCAGAGAATCCACACCTACTTGGTGGCTGCTGACAGCACAGTTATGAGGATCGTATACTCTCCTTCAATTCCTAACAGGATTAGATGAGACTCTTCTTATATCCCTGTTGCTTATCTCCCTACATCATCTTCTTCTTCTTCCTTGCCTAAATCACAGTCTTCTGAAATGCTTTGTCTGACTGGAGAGTGAGCCCCACTTACAATGAATTCTTCCAGTACTTGCTGCCTGTCTAGATCACTCAGTACCTCCAAGCTCTTTTGGTTTCAGCTTCAGAAGTAGCTCTTTGAGGGAAACAGCAGTTAAAACCTATGCAGCAGAATGCTGCAAGACTTGAGTCCAGCTCTACTGTATCCTAGCCTAGTGATTGTTAGCAAGTTACTTAGTATCTACTGAGTCTTGGTATCTTCAGCTATGCCGTGAACATATTGATAGTGACTGCCTTATATAATTCTCTTGAGGGTAAAATAAGATAAAGTCTTTAAGGCAGTTGGTATAGTACTTGGCATATAAGGCATATGGATTAAAAACAAATTCACTACATGGATCAAAATTCAGACCACCTGCATTCAAAGTCTGACTTCACCACAACTAAGTTATGTGCTTTTACATGTCACTTAGTTGCTGAGTGCTAGGCATAGTGATTTGTATCTTGTCAACTGG
Organism: Cricetulus griseus; assembly: GCF_003668045.3. Classification (NCBI taxonomy): domain Eukaryota; kingdom Metazoa; phylum Chordata; class Mammalia; order Rodentia; family Cricetidae; genus Cricetulus; species Cricetulus griseus. The sequence continues at coordinate 219,006,234 of NW_023276806.1, forward strand.
TTGGGTTGTCTATTTATCAAGTTGAATTTTGCTTGCCTATTTTCACTTCAAATATCAAGTTTTGGGTTTGGACTTTTTTAACTAGGCAAGGAGGAGTTTTATTTCAGAGAATGAAATGGTTATATTTGTATTTAAGGAGAATTGTTTGGTTATATGTCCCAAGGAAAAACTCTGAGTGGACATGCACCAAGTAGAATGTACAGTTTTGAGGTTTTCTTTAATTTGTTGGAAACCAGGTCGGCTCAGAGATGAAAGGTGTGCACCACCATGCCTAGCCTAATTACAAGGTTTTCCATAAAGCAGATGTAAGTTTGATGGATATGTAAATAGAAAAATGTACTTCTTGCTGATGGATTGGGACAGGAAGATGAGGGAGAAGCTAGTTATATTGATGATGAAAGGTGTACATCAGGTCCTGGGGTGTATTATGATGTCTTCAACATACAGGTAATAGAGTAGGCAAAAGAGGATTGGAGATATGGAAGGAGGAATGATGAGTTAATGATTAGTTTGAAATTTTCTGGGAAACTTGTTTTGATCTGTTTGAGGTAAAAAGTAGAATTAGAAGGGTGATTGAGTAGGACGTACTACACTGTAGTTAAATCTGTAGCCATGGAGTCCGGTTCAGTGAGTGTATCAAAAAGAAGAATAGGAGTTAGATACCTGCAAAAGTGAGAGAACTTGAAAAGAGTAGAGAGAATTCAGTGAGAGAAAGTTGTTTTTGAAAGCACAGGGAAGACAACCAAACTGGCTGAACCAGAGGTCAGAGCAGATGAAGACTTAAACGTATCCACAGGACTCAAAGAGTAGGAAACCAATGGTGACTACAATTAGAAAAGTTTCCCACACAGAGTGGTCTGGCCATTTGTCTGTTACTGAAAACATGTTAATTAATAAGTACAGCTATCTGAATGGAGAATTAGGCCCCAAACTTCAGAAAAATGTGAACAAAAACCAATAGGCATAAAGAAGAGAGTCATAGATTAGTAAATATATCCAAAATATAGGAGCAACTACCTTATTGTTTTATATGTCATAAGAACACAAGTCAAATTTGTTCCATTCACACTAATTCTCACCTGGAGAGACCAGTCCATACATGTGACCACTCGATGTTTAGACCAATGCTCATCGTAGAACTGACGATTGAAAGAAAGGTTGGCGCCAGCCTGCACATCCCTAAGAAGGTTTAAATAGCAGAGGTAAAAGGTGAGGTTTCAGATCAGAGTTACATAACAAAAGTATATAATAACTCCTGGAAGGCAGAAGGCCACTCCAGACAGTAGCACATGATCGGGAGTAAATGATTGAAAATATCCTTTATGAAAAGCTCTTTCTACTGGCTCAGAAAAACTTTCTGAATTTGTTCTGAGCTTGGTGTAAAATGTACAGTTTATTTCAGGTTCTTATCTTAGTGATTCTTGAAGCATTTTTCTTCTCTTTAATTTGCTCTAGCCTGAAGCAGAATTATTAAATATTCCCTTGGCCAGTGAGAGGGCTCAGCAGATAAAATACTTTTGTACAGGCCGGATGTCCCAAGTTCAATCACCTGATCCTATGGTAGAAGGAAAAACTGACTCCCAAAAGTTTTCCTCCCATATCCAATTGAGTAATCACACTCACACACACACTAACATTAAATTTAAAACAACTAAATTTTCTTGCTATTATATGAGCATAAAAATATAGGGAGCTATTTGATATCAATATTGCCTTCTGTGTTATTAGACCCCAAATAATATACATGTTTCTATCTCTGAATTGTGATTGGTCATGGCAGTTGCCTCCTTGAGTGACAGTAGGTGATAATTTCTACAATGGGACAGGTATGGTGGAGAACTAGTGTATCTCAAGAGTGTTCCAGACGTCAATCATGTCAGTCATGGACCAAAAGAACATTTCGTCTCAGAGGACTGATGGTAATTTGGCCAGTGTTTGTTTGGCTAATGCTCAATTGGTCTTGGTACTGCCTTTGAAGAACTCTGTACTCATACAGTTGCCTCAAGAGTCTGCGTGCTTAAGTTGAGTAATGTCTGTTCCGTGCCAGTAGCTACTTGATCTGCACAAGAATCTGCCTAAATTCCTTCACTTTCAGTTCAGGAATTTGTCTACAGTCACTTTTCCTCAGTTCACATTATTCTACTACATCACGTCAATACCACTCACCTCGGTCACTCTTGTCCAGAATGAGAAGCCTGACTTCAGAAAATATCTCTCTAACTTCTGATCAGTTGACATATATAATTTCCCTTTCCTCCCCTTGACTCTTACATCCCCCCACTAATCCTGGGGCAGCTCCACTACTACAAACTCAGGTAAGAGGTGTGTGCAATTTAGTCCTGGCAGAAAACCAGGATGGTATTGAGTAATGTACTAAGATTGGAAGGGGAGACCATTAAAACCAGCTGAGCTACCTGAAATTTTTTTTAAAGAAAACAAACATTGGTAGACAATGCAAATTGAAGATCCTGCTTATCTCTTCTGTGCTGTTTAATAATATCACCTGTTGAGAATGTTTCCAAAACATCCCCGTGAAATTATTGTTTATGCCTCTGGTCTGTTCTTTTTAGTATCCTCAATGTTGATATCACATTGTCCTTTAAGAATGCATTGTGTTTTAGAAATCATAATAAAAAATCAGATTCGGTGCAAAAGGCAAATGATCCTACCTTCACGCGTTGTTCTCAGACCAAAGGAATCTGTAGCAACAATCCAACTATGTCTATTTCTTACCTTTCTTCTAAAGTGCCTCCTGATACCTCGTGGTGATACCTCATGGCTGGAAGCTACTGCCCCTTCTAACACACCAGCCACAGTAACACAGAGTCATATGGAGTCCCCTCCACCCATTTCTTTGGCTGATTTTTGTTTACTTTATCTGTCAATATCTCTTTGTCATATGTTTCCTAAAATGTACCAATGCATGTGTAACACCTACATAATCTTACAGTTCCAAACTGTTGTTTCTCACCTCTGTTGTGACTCTATACAGCTCCTGCTTCTTTTCACCAGGTCCCTGTTTGTTTAGTCAACAAGACACAATCTAGAAGATCTATAGATCAACTGCACAGGTGAGTGTTTCTCACCGGATGACATGTGTGACTCTGCTTGTCTCTATCACCTGGCTCCAGATGTCAAGTTCAAAAGAATTTGACAGGGCCACATGAGAGTCACAGGGAAATGCTAAACCAGAAGTTATAACCATTGTCCACAGCCAAAGCTGTTTGATAAGATCAATCCAGGAATTTCATCTTCCTCTCACTTGCTAGACTTGGGTTCTGCCTAGTCCCTACATAAATGTATTTATAATCAGGAAGTAAAGTTGGGCAGACAGTGGGCACCAGGTCAAATAGCACTGAGAAAGGAAGACAACTTGAGTCCACTGCAGGACAAACTTGGGCAGCATAGAGAGATTCCCATAGCCTAAAAAGAACAGTAAGACAATAGAGGCAACAACTCTTTACACCATATTTTTCCAAATGTATATAAGCAACAAACCCGTCTTTCTCCTCCAGCTCCCGGCCGCTGTAGTCAAAAAAGATGTCAGAATCCTCAGCTAGTGCTCTTTCAATTACTCGGATTGTTCGGTCAAAGAAGATGAGGAATTCCTCCGAGTGCAGGATCTGCTGTTTTTCTTCCTCTGTCAGCTCCCTTGGAGGGGCTTTTTATTCAAGAGAGATAGTTAGGGAAGCAAAAGGGACAATTGAAAACTGTTGTGGAGAAATTCCATCTGTGAAAGAGTTTGCTTATCTGGGGAGAGATAATGCACAGGAAAGCAAACCATCGTTCATTAGGATTATAGATTGTTCTCCAAAGGTGGTGTGGGGTATTATGATACTCCCAGGACTGTACAATAAAGCGGTACCTTGATTGGGGCACAGGGTAGAGCCAGTGACTAGCTGACCGAATTGGCTGTAGAGAAGCCTGTAATTTGGATAGAGAAACCGAACAGGAAGGAAAGGACTAGAGTTTGAGGAAAGAGATGTGTCTCTTGCAGTGTCTCTGGCAAAAAAGCAAGGTCAGCTAGTTGCTACTCAGTCTCCCTGAGCTAGCAGGTTTTCATCCCAGCCTTTGACTTCTGAGTCTTATTGATAAATAGAATGATACAGACTTAATTTAAACCTACTGTGGCAGAGCCTGGCCACGGGACAGGAAACCCCAGCAAGCCACGGCCTGAGTGGCCAGTGGGGCGCTGACTGAGGGGCCATGGCGCAACAGACAATAATTAAAATAGCAGTAGATTCATTGCAGCCACCAAGCTAAAAGAAAAACATCAAAAGGCTTTTGTAGTTATCCTCCCTAGAAGATTTCTTATCTCATCTACTCGCTATTTTGAAGAATTAAAAATGATTACAAATGAAAATAGATTGGCATGCTCTACACTATCAATTGTAAATGTTATTTGCTTTCAAATTGAGTGGGGAAAAAACTCAAATAGGGCAGAAAAATACATTGATAAAATTGTACTAATTAGGATATATCTGCGATGCAGTGCAGATGGTCTTCGCTCTCCCCTAGATAATTCCCCTTGACTTCCCAGGGCTAGCTGGGAAGCTGACATCACTATGAAAAGTTGACTATGTCCTTCCTAGTGTGCAGCCATTCAGGGCATCTCTGAAACATTTTGCAGTTGCTTTTATGACTTAGAGCGGTTATTTTATTTTAATCTTATCTGGTTAAATTTGAAGAAACTAAAGGAGACAGACAGATGAAATAACTGTCAGGGTTCCATGGAGTCTGCAACTCAGCTTATCTTGGTGACAGCAGCGGGTCATATAAGCAACTCTTTTTGTATAAAACTCTAGGGGAGAGATAGGAACTTGTCCAGACTGGAGAAGCCCGTAGGGCAGAGGTTTTCAGCTGAATCTTTATGGTCTCTAGAGATCCTACTTCTACCTCTGAGCAGACAGCCAAGGAACAGTTGAGCCATCACTCACAGAAGAGTCAACAATTAAAATAACAGGGTCCGTGGTGAACTTAATTTCCTCAGAACTTCCAAAGACATCTAAGACCATCTCCACCATAAGGCCCAGGTTCTCCCTGGCCTCGTGATGAAAGGAATCTTTTAGGTACAGTCAGCTATTTTATATGTTTATTTAACTTGATTAATAATATTCCAAGGTCATTGTCCTAAGAAATCTGGACGGTTAGGAAGCCCTTCTGTAGAGTCATGACCGGGAATTTCTCTCTTCATTTTGGGATCCCCCTTCCTTGCCTCAGACCATGACCCTGGGAGTCTGAAGAGACTCAAGATCATTTATAAAAGACAAACAATAAAAACAAAAATGAGAATGATTCTGATGTAGTTGGTTCATACTTCAGAAATGCTGTCCAGTTAACAATATGATGAAGCATGGTTCATCAATTACAGCAGAAGACGTGCAAATGCAATCTGCTCATCTTTTCTGACAGTCGCAAACAGAATTAGGGACAGTTCTTTGATGGCTAAGGCATCAGAATTCTAAAATTGCCAGGTGTGTTGGGACTTTCCAAAATTCCCATCAGCTTCTATACGTAGTCTTGTTCAGATGCCAGTTTACAAAATGATGAATCTGGTGATGTCTAGATTCAGAATTTTGTTTGGGATTTGGTAGAAGCCATTACTAATGAGAATCCTAAGAAACCAACATTTTCTAGCTACCTGTTTGATCTGACTCTTATTTATTAATTTGAGCTTAAACCGTGAGCATCAGTCCAGTATATATATATCAGCAAACAGGTAAGCATTCAATAATAAATGATCAAGAAGTAATTTATGACTCTATTTTCTAAGCCTCTTTGTGCCACTTGAATTATCTTTTTTATGAATAAAGTAAAGCTACTCAATGTGACCAGGTGAAACAAAGATCAAATCTATAAAACAATAGGTCCTATTTGCTTGGTTAATAGTATTAACAAATGAGTTAACTTCACCAAACAGGGCTAGTATGGACCAAGCAGAATATCTTTTAAAAAGATTCAGCCTTGGCCACTGTTCATAGGTGACCTAAGACAAGCTTGAGATTAAGCAAAGTAGCCAGAACTTCCTCCTGTCACCCTTCCTGCTTCCCCTCCCAATATGAGGAAATTGAGAAAAATCTCCTCCCTGTTTATCTTTTTGAACTGCATCTACTTTTCCCTGTATCTCCTCTTGCAAGTCTATTACCCTGAATAAAAAAATAGTACCTGTGTAATTTTCTGTAATTTTTTCTTCCCTACAGCTTATTGTCACTTTGATCTTAGCTTTCAAGACATACAACCTCTTCTCTGGGAGAAACATAAATGACTGATCAAAGTGTCCTAGCAGAGGCCGAGTCCAGATAGGCGAAACAGCCGCCTCTGCAGACATTATCTTTAACAATACAATATTTGGCCTGAAATCAGATTGCTACTGAACCAAAACAAAGGATACACTTTATATTAAGCTTTGATGTCTAAAAGGGATCAAATGACATGGTTTGTTTGCACAAAATAATAACATGTATGTGCAGATGAGCACTTTCAGAATAAACAATGTCCAACTTACAAGTTAAACAAAATCATAGCTATTTTTGACTAAAACCAATCTTGTATTGCTTAAAAAATATTTAAATTGGTAAGTGTAGTTACAATATAATGAGAACATAATAGAGTACCCAGGATCCACAATCAAAAGTACACTTAGAAATAAAACCTCTCACACAGAAAAATAAAGTGTTAGTTAATGGAATCCACAAGGCTTCAACTACCAAAAAAAAAAAAAAAAAAAAAAAAAAAAAAAAAAAAACCAAACAAACCAGGATTGGCAGTTTCTTTTCCCCAGGTGAATGCAAAAAGGTAGAAATTAATTTAGAATCAAAAGCCACATCAGAGCAAACCATGGGCACAGTTTAGATAATACGTTGTTTGGCCTCATCATACAAACTGTGGCGAATTCCCTTCTGGAGCTGATTGCTAACAATGCTTCACCTACCTTTAAAGGAAGAATCTCTGTGAAAAGTAGAATATGTAGATGTGACTTACACAGTATCAAAGAACAAGAGAATTTAATCGTTTACCCAGTTACGTTGAGCCTGAATAACATGACTGAAATAACAGGCATGAAAGAGGTGCATCACACTCATGAAATTTTAAAAACTTGAGACAAAAATTTAGAAATTCTATGAATTTGTGACCTGCAAGATTAAAATCTAGTATGAGTTTTATTTAGGATCTCCTATTCATTATTTCATTATATAAATGTTAATTTCTTCTAGTCATATAAGAAGTATATTTTCAGGCAGCCTTTAAGATGGTTCTGTGCTATTGGCTGTGTTTTCTTGACTTTTCTCACTAATATGAACTCAGCTTCTTCTTCATTGGCCCCATTTACTGTATTCTCTAGCTCTTGTTTTCCAGGGTCCTCTACAAAGGCAAAATGTACACACTTTATACCTAATATTTTAATTTCATTTTATGTTTGCTTATATATGTAGGTGTTGTGTGTGTGTGTGTGTGTGTGTGTGTGTGTGTGTGTGGTGTCTTATTTTGATCACCTTCCCAATTTTGAGACAGGGCACCTCAGTCTCATCAATTGTCTAGGCTGGCCTTCTAGCTACTGAATCTGATGGTCTCTGCCTCCCTAGTGCTTGGATTATTGGCAGGGGCTGCTGCACCTGACTTTTCATCTGGGAGCTAGGAACCCAAACTCAGATTGAGTTTCCATTGCATGTAATTTATTGACGGAAGCCACCTTCCCAGCCCCCTAATACCTTTTTTAAGTTGAGATTTATATTTATAAAATACCCACTCCATAAATGGCTTGCCTCTTTTTTTTCAGTGTATCATTACATTGGAATATAAAAACATGGCGTTTAAAAGATATTTTTGCAAGACTATCTAAAAGATAAAAATAAGTAAACCACGTAGCCAGTGAAAACCTCAGATGAAATCGTGGCAATGGCCCTAATGGAAATTTTACAGTACAGTCAGTTCATAAACAGCAGCAGGGAAGCAAATGAAACTGGCGCAGACAGACATTTGTCTCTGAAGTTAACGGGAAGCTTGTGGCTTCTTCTGAATCTATAGGAGTGAGGATCCTGATATTCCTGCTCTGACTCTCTTAACCTGACATTGATGTTTGAATGGAGAGGTCTGCAGTTGATGGAAAGTAAAAAGTTACATGCAAGTTTGTGTACTCTGTGTGCAACAAAATTCATATGGCAAAATAGAAAACCAAAACTATTTTTCTTTATATTCAATGCACTTTGGTGTCAGATGGAGAAATATGTAAAAACAAACAAACAAACAAAAAAACCACTAGTGCACGTTGGAGGTTTTGTTTTGTTTTGTTTTTTTCTATCTCTATGTTTTAATTCAGGAAGAAGGAGAAAGATAGTAAGAAGGGGGGAAGGATGGAAGGAAAGGAAGGAAGGAAGGAGTCCCCCAAAAAGTGTTCCCTGGTTTGAAACTGTGTATGTCAAGTTTTAGCCCAGAGCACATTTTTATGGCTTAGTATAAGTCCCCTAAAGGCAGGGTTCCTGATGAAAGTGCTGACACAGCCCTAACTCCTACACAGTCCTGTGAATGGCGACACACTAAATCTGCTAGAGAGTCTTTTAAAAGTTTGCAAAATACTCTCCTGCTTAAAAAAAAGGCCAGATAGTTTGATGCCAACATAAACATGCTTTTAACCCATTATGTGCTAATTTGCAGAAATGCCATTAATGGAGAACGAGGCACACGGTGCTGTGGTAACAGGAAATGTTCTTTCAAACTTCTTTTTGACTTTTAGTATGGCTTTAATCAATTCCATAAAGCATGGGGAACAGTTAAAACTGAAGGGTGTTTTTGCTTGGAACTTAAGAAGGAGGTGCTTGCCTTTGCCAGGAAGATGGTTTGGGATTGGGGTTGGGGGAGGGGTGGCAGTGGGGAATCCCTGCCAAGGCCTACAAGAACACCAGGGTTGCATATTACTGGCCATGTTTTAAGCTGTTTTGCAAAAGGAAACAGAATGCATTTCAGTAGACCCTGGCTTATTTTGTTCCTGCCCGTATGCGTGACAGTGGCATTCACTTCAGTGGCTTTTTTTAAAAAAAAGATCTTTTAGAAGTTTAAATGTGAAATCACTCCCATTGAATCTGTTTAGAGTTTCTCAGAAAGAAATAAACCGGATGCCTTCTACCGATGTGACTGTTACGAGGCTGAATCTTTTTTCCGTCCTCAGTCACTCCCAGAACCTGACCTCCTGGATGCCTGAAACTGGGCATGGCCATCGCCTTACCGATGGCTCTTTGAAACAGAAAAACTGTTTGCCTCTTTTGATTTCAAAGCCATGAGTTACGGCAAAACTGAGCACAGGGAACTGGGGCACGCAAGGCTGTAACATCGTGGGGAGGGCACAGTTACAGACCTGGTACTGTAAGGCAAGGCCACTAATAATAATTTGGCAAACTCTCACACAGCACTTATTTTGTGCCAAGTTGTTCCATACTAGCCCCTTTGAGTCTTATATTAAAAAACAAACTCAGGAGGCAGGTATTATCTCTGCTTGCCAGATGGGCAAACTGGGGCCAAAAGAAAGAAAGCCAACCAAGTTAGTCTTTATTGATCATGCAGCTAATGAGAGGCAGAGCCCAGGTTTGATCCAGGTACCCTGACTTCAGACCCCTTTCTATTCCCTCACTACTTTCCACTTGCTTTTCTGTAACTGAGTTTGCATAATTATAATCAAGGCAAACTTGAACACACATGCAGAACTCAAATAGGTCTTAGCAGGAGGCAATTTTTAGTTTTTAATTTAGTTTTTTAGATTTATTTTTATTTTATTTGAATGGGTGTTTTGCTTGCATGTATGTCTGTGTCCTACTTGTGTGCCTGATGCCCACAGAGGCCAGAAGGAGGAGCTGAATCCCCTGTAACTGGAGGTAGAGATGGCTGTGAGATGCTACGTAGATTCTGGGAATCAAACTCTGGTCTTCTGGAGGAGCAAAAAATGCCCTTAACCGCTGAGCCTTCTCTCCAGCCTCAGGAGACAATTGTTAAAATTTAAGAAATGCCTCCACATTTTATCTATCCAAACCTCTAAATGTGCATGGATGCAATTTGGGATAGCTTTTTTTTTCTCATGAGAACACAGGCATCTGGAGCAAACGCATGGGCTCAAGACACATTCTTACAAAACTCTCCAATCAAGCACTTGCCGTGCACCAAGCCAGAGCCATGGCTATCTTTAAAATGTAAATATTAACAGGGATGCTTTTAGACCTTTGTTGATCTGTACCTGAGAAGCCTAGTTGGAAGTTGGGGAGAATCTTCTAGCACATACTCAGTTCTGCACGGGCTACTTGTCATTTTTCAGTAATGATGACAACTGAAAATCTCATCTCAGTGGACTGAGAGTCTTGACATAGTGAAAGAAAGATAATTTCTAAGGAAATGTCAGGAAGACAGCATTGAGGTATAACATACAGGTTGTAGAGTCAATCTACCTCTTGGCTCATGTGTTATAAGTAAATTATGTGTCCTGTGGCAGGTTTTTACATCTTTCTCTTCTGTTCTCCATCTGTACAATAAGGATAATAATAGTATATGCCCCCCCCCAAAGAAATTTTGAACAGTAGACAGTGTATTTTCAAGTGCTTGGAGGAGACATAAGTAGATATAAGCTCTTAATTGATGCTAGTTTTTATTTTGTCTTCTTCTTCCTTCCAGGGCTGGGATTGGAACCTAGGTCCCTGGACTTACTACGGAAGTGCTCTACCACTGAAGCAGATCCTCAGTGTTAGTAACTGTTATCACTGACGTAAGTGGGAGGGTATTTGTCCTATTATGGGCGGAGTTGTGGAAGAACACCAAACTGTAGAGTAGTGATTGCTGTTAATGTTTCCATGTAGTACATATGTAAAACTTCAGAATTAAGTGATAAAATAATTGCATCTTCCCCTCTTCAAATGATTATCTTTCATGGTCCAGCATGACAACTGATAATTTATCTTGTTTTAGCTCTAAAATATTTAGTAACCTCTTAACTGGAATTATGATTGGAAAGGAAGGTGGTTCCACTTAATTTTCATAAGTCAATTTGAAAACAACTAATTCTTGTCCTGGAGATTCCAGCATAAGTTTTTAAATGAAATTCATTGAGTAGCCATACAAAATACTATACAAAGGTCATGTGAGCTTAAGCTTGATTCGCTTCTATCATCTCTGAGTTTAGTAAAAGAAAACAGTAAAACAAAATCCTTGTCCAGTGTACCTCCTAAGCATACCTTCCTTTACTTCCTGCTTTTTGTCTTGATCTTCCAGTTCAGAATCATGACCAATTTTAGGTTCCACCATCTCCTCATCCTCCTCATCCTCTAGAAAGAAGAAAGAGAAAAAAACACAATATTTTTTCATCTTTAAATCAAAGTCTTGGGCTGATGGTGGGAGGTAGACTAAAGGGCAAAGTTCCAGCCATTTAGGGCAACTTCTAAGTAAATCGCTTCACAGAAAATGCCAGACAAATGTTCATGAATATATGAATAAATTATCTTCCCAATGGACCTCTTTGAAAGGCTCCCAACCTGCTGGGAAAACTGCACTGAGTGGGCACCTGTTATGGTCCCCCCCCCAGACCCTGACCACATGGGATGTCTCGGAATTGCCTCCCTGACCTCTGAAGCTTCCTTGGAGATGGCCCAGAAACAGGTCTGAAAATGTTTCCACCTGGAATGCTTTCCAAGCAAGGGACACCTGCTGCACAGATGACTCATTTCCAATTTCATTTTTGCCAAATCAATTTGTTTTTGACCTACAGGAAAGGGTTAAATACAGGTCTAACCCCAGGTCAAATGCCACTGGCAAGTAAACAACCAGGGATAGACCCCCAAAGTCAATGCCACTGGCCTGGGAGAAAACAACCCACTCCAAATGGCATTTGCACATTCACAATAGTTCCTGAATTAATGCGAATTTAATGAGCACTAACAAATGGATCCAGTCAACTGCCATGGCCAGATGTTACTGTGCCCTTTCTGCTCTCTGAAAATGTGGGTCTCTCTCCACCTGCCTCATTTAGAGGCATGCTTGGGACCACTGACTGAAACAGGATTTAGAAAACTAGGTGTTTCAAAGAAAATCTAACTCACAGATACAAAATGATAAAAAAAAAAAAGTACTGGAAGCGGTTTTCCTGGATTTTGAATCTAGCATTACATTTTTAGTAGGTGTTTTTTTTTTTCCCCCCATTGGTTCAAGTGGAGTTTAAAAGAAACAATTTCTTCCCTTCCCTTCTACACATTTTTTCCTCAAATATTTATAGACTTTCTGTAAGATCCCCGGTTCTGTGGTACCTTCAAACCCCTAACAACAGGTTGTTAAGGAGACAGCAATGCAGGCTTTTTACAAAGCATGGAGAAAGTGCATTATCAAGGATATCAGGAGTCGGCGTTCTAGTTCATCGAGGCTCCGTCTCACCAAAAATGGTCACCAGAAGGCCACATGGAGGTGACCCTTGGCAATTAAGAATTAATTTGTGCAAAGATCTAGGGGAAGTAAGATGATAGCCCGCACTTCTTTCTCATTCTGTGGACCAAGAGGTCAAGGTCCAGATATATTTATTTCCAGCTCCACTGAATATAGACTTAAAACCATGGTTCCAGAAGAAACCTCTTGTCTGCACCGTTGATTCTTCAAGTTCTCAAAACCTAAGGCATTTTATCAAATGGCCCTGTATTAGTTATCTTTAAATGGTACCAATTCCTTGTCTTTACAGATAGAAAGACTTTTATTTAAACATTAGTTCTTAGAAGAGTTAAAAAGCCTATCATAATAGAAAGTTGCTAAGAATTTGTTGTAAAAAATTATTCTATAAAGTACTTGGCTATCAAAAGTTCTGTGATACAATGTGTTAGTTTATACATAGGAGCATGCAATTCCTTGAATAAAGGGAAACCCTTCCCTTGAGAGCATGCTTTAAATTTGTATTTTTTAAAGCACAATATGTTTACAATATGCAAAATGCCATAATAAAGGACTATAAACAATAGAGAAAAAATTTTAAAGTGCCTGCCTTTTTAGAGTGGTTACAAACCATTTGTAGGTATTAATTTTTAGTAGCCACAAAATTCCTTGTCTATCAGCCCATTAAAGACATAAAGTAAGCATTTTGGTGGATTTGTTAAGGAAATAAAACACAAGCGGCTGGTTTGTTTCTCTGAATACTGATATGTTTGCCTTGCTCAGCAAAGAGCGTGTATTTTTCTTTAAGACTCTGGTTTCCTTTCTGGTGCACTTGGAATAACTTCTGTTGAGACCATTTTCAAAACAGTTCAATAACTTTAAAGAAAAGGATTTATGTAGACCCTCTGCAGACTACTGATATATGACTTGGGCCTCTCATTCATACCCAGTTACATTTCCTTGGAGATTGGAAAGGAAAAAAAAAAAAAAACATTACCACCCATGTATGGTTTCCTATAGCCAGGTCCACACAAGAAATTAAAACTAGTGGCAGAAGCTAATTACCTGTCAGTCTGAGGGACTCACTTCATACAATGGCATTTTTTAGACACACGCTTTTATTTAGCACCTATGTTCTGACACTTCCGGTTGCCACCTTCATTCCCCTCCTCAGAAAACTCTTTGGCAACTACTGTCCTCCTTCCTGGAGACTTTTTGAAGGACTCAGGGTGGTGGTATTTATACAGCAGTCACATGTGACATGCCCAGCACAGGACTGTAACTGTGTATGAGCTCCAGAGGGGTTAGTTTTCTCTGCTAAACCTTGATTCAGATAAGACCACATGTCACAGCCTTTACCCGACTTGCTCTTCTAGCCTTACAGAGTTGGAGTATTGGAAAGTGAGTCTGGTGGTACGAGATTCATCACTGTGTGGCAATATAATACCATGATCTCCTGTGTAGAGGACAGTGCCTGCATCAATTCTGTATTGGTGACAAATGGTACAGTGCTTTCTTCCTTTGAAACTGGAAGGGAGACAGAGTATAAGCAGGACTGTGGTAGACTAGGTGTTCCCAACTCACACTTTGTCTTTGGGCCCTGGGAGTCAAAGTGGAGGGGACAACTAGGGTACATTTAGGGCATCATGTACAGCATTAATGCCCTATATGCTGGCTAGATTGCTCCTAAGGACCCAATGTTTGCATTCTCTTGGTCAATGGCCCTTTTATAGACTGTTCCTTCTGCCTCCTGTTGATTCTATAAGTACCAGATTTCTTTCTAATAAATTCCACCAGAGGTGGTGTCAACACCAGATTTCCTTCTAGGAAATCCCACTGGACTTGGTGCTTGCTGCTAGCAACCAGAGCCCTCAGAACACAGGGCCGCCCTGTTTTATGAGGTCAATAGGTTGTTCCTTCCCAGCCCTCCTGGACCTGCAAAGTCTCAGGGTAAGAAGGGTTGAGGGCCTGGCCACAGCTCTTGCTGTTCAGTTGTTGCTTTTCACCAGAGGGCCATGGCTCCTCCATCTGCCACCTCAGGGAGACAGCTAGTCTGGGTCAGGTGGAAAATGGAGGGAGAGAGCACTGAAGGCCATGTCACTCCATGCTGGTCTCCAAAGGGCATCTTGCTGCTGTCCAGAGTGGGAGGCCCAAAGCAATTACCACAGGGTTTGGAATTGAACAGGTCAATGGCTGTAAGATTGCTTTATACGCCTCTAAGAAAAGCAATAGCTATTTTGTATTTGAACTGCATTACATCATCCATTCTAATGTAAAAAGTTGTGAATGTTGGAATTAATAAAAGAATCCATGGCTCATGAAATTAGTAGAACTGCTTCCAAAAAGGAAAAGAAATGGCAAAAATATTAAGAGAACTCTATTTACTAAGGAGCCTTTGATGGCAAATGGAGAGGTAGGAAGGAATGATATTTGTTTTGTCTTTTCATTATTAATTAAATCTGTTCAATTTCATACACACACACACACACACACACACACACACACACACACACACACACACACACATGCTTATATTTGCTCTCCCACCTCCCATAACTCCTTTCCATTCCTCTAAAATCTTTTTGCTACAAATCTCTCTCCCACATTCCTATTCATTTTCTTGTTTTGTGACCCTCTGAGTTGAACCAGGGCCATCTGTGTGACCAGGCATTTGGAACTATCCATTGGAGTGATGCTGTGCTCACCAGTGGACTCACAACTGAAGACAATGACTTCATATCTCCCAGAACCTATCAATAACCGGTCATTTAGGAGTAAGGGATGGGGACCCATGAGTCCTGTCATCATCCATCACTGAGAGCTGATGGGGTCAGTCTTGTAAAAGCCGAATGAAAGTAATGGCAGCTGCTATTGAGTTCGTGATTATAATTGTAATGTCATGCCCCGAAGACAGCATTTTGTAGTCCTTAACCTTCTCTTTCAACTCTTTCATTATTCCTAGCCCCAATTTGACAATGCTTTCTGTGCCTTAGAGGTATGGTATAAATGTCTTGCTTCAGGTCAGGTCATCACTTACATTTTGGGCAGCCATTAAGTCCCTCTGTATTCACCTGTGGTCACTGTGAAGAGCAGTTACGTTATTAAAGCTGAGAGTGAATTTTGTCTATCTGCATAAACAGAGATTTAGAAGGTAGTTTAGTGCTATATCAATTTAATTAAATAACAGTAGTAAGTTCTCTCATTGGGCCTAGGAGCTTCCTATAATTATTGATGGGGCTTACAGTAGCCGTCTTGGATTTCCTCCTGTGAAGCAGACCTTGAAGTCACTCAGAGAGCAATTGGTTACCGACATGGGTCATGCCACTATTATACAGGTGGGCATGTATGTCACCTGACTGGTTAGTTTTATAGTTTGCAGGATTCTCAGATGGGCATGATAGTTGAAGCATGATGACCCTTGCTTGTCCCCTTTCTCTAGCTGAATTCCTTCTTTCCAGCAATTCCCTTTCCTAATTTGATGTCTTTAAAAATGATTATCAATGAAGGGTGGGTCTCATGAGTCCCTCATGCATGATGAAATGGCAATGGGACCAGTTTTGTGGAGGTCTCAGACAGGTGATCATAGTTGCAGATGAGTTTTTGAAGGCAATGGCTGTGACATTTCTGGAAGACACTGCTTTGTAGTTGTCTTCACCAAATTCTGGCTCTCACATTTCCTCATTTGTGATGTTCCCTGAACCTCAAGGATTGTTTTATTTTGGACTCGTTTCCAACTAAAGTACAAATGCTCTCACCACTCTATGGTTTTGTATTTGAGCATTTTAGGCAATGAGTCTCCTCAGAAGATACTTAAAATTTTTCAATAGAAAAATGGACCTATTTTCTTAAGCTTCAGCTTTTATTAAAAAAAATCATTTAAGGAAGTTTTTCAGTTCTGTTTTTGGCCTTGTATTTTCTCATATCATACATTTATTTTGGATAATTATATATCTGTGTATTCTATTCACCCCCAATTGATAGCAAAGGCCACAAATCCCTGCTAGAATGCAGAGTCTGCAAAGCCTTCTGACATCTCACCTAACTTCTACTCAGATTTATTTCTTTCACCGAGTTCTCTAGTTCTCACATCTGATGCCACTTTCACATGGGGTCACATGGATTCAGAAGGACCAGCTCACTTTTGTTTTCAATCAGGGACCGTGGAAGAGCACTGCCAATTCTACTTCCAAATTCAACTCAACACTACTTTTCTTTTCATTGTCCTTTCTGGTGCAGCTCCAAGTCTAGTATATTTATATGTTCTCTCTTTGTCTCTGCCACTGCCTTGTCCACATCTCTGAGATACGTCTCAGAAGAAGGATATATATATAATATATATATATATATATATATATATATATATATATATATATATATCTGTCAGTACAACCAGAATGAGCTATTCAAAATTCTACTAAAAGTTAGCATCTTCCAAACCAACTACCAAGATCAATAATATGAATAAAGGAGAAACTAGTAAGTATAGTGATGTATTGTTTGTAATCTAACTAATAAATCTCACCTGAAGATCATAATGAAAAGCTAGCCATATAGGCTAGGCAGTGGTGGTCCATACCTTTAATTTCAGCAGCCACACGAGTCAGCCGTAGAGGCTGGGTGGTAGTGGTATACACCTTTTAATCCCAGCACTAGAGATGTATATAAGACAGGAGCTCAGGGTCTTATGGAGCATTCAGTCTCCAGCCATGCTGAGGATTCGTAGAGACAGGATCACTCTTTCAGTCTGAGGTAGAGGTAAGAACTAGTGGCTGGCTGTTTCACTTCTCATATCTTCAGCTTTAATCCCAATATCTATCTCTGGGTTTTTATTATTTATGCTAAAAATAATATGGAAAAAGGAAATTGTTCTGGATGATACATGGTGTAGTCATATACTACACCATGTAGGGTCTTGAGTGACAGAAGTGTGGACTTTTTCTTAGAAAACAGTATGTCTCTTATGTTACATATATCACATTCTGCTCATAGAAATTATTCAAAATTTCAAAGACATATAAGGTACTGGATATGAAATAAGACTCTTGAAACCATACTGCTCTCCTTCCCAGGTAGCTCTGCTGTTTTTCTGGGGCAGCCTGACTCCAACGAGGGAGTTTCTTTCTCGTCAGCCCTGTGAGCAACGGGATTTTTTAAAAATAGGAGTCCCTGCTCCAAAGCTACCCAGAGAAACCCTGTCTTGGAAAACAAAAAACAAACAAACAAACAAACAAAAAACAAAAAAAAAAAAACAAAAAAAGGAGTCCCTTTCTGATTATAGAGACTAAATGAAAGCTGGCTGGCAGTAGGCAAGACTTAAGCCAGGGGACAACCAGAAGGTTGGCTGTAGCTGGAATGAACCACAGTGGATAAGACCTTCACCCTGGCTGGCTACATGGCCAAGGACAGTGCTAAACCGAACCATGAATTTCCTGATGTATTTGTACAACAGATAGATAGTGAAGATTCTCTCACAGACCTCACTAGAATCGTCCTGCCCTTGGACCAACTCTGTATACAGCTTGCCAGCTTCACCCAAAGTCTGAAGAGAGCCACCATGTCGCACCAGCCAAAATAAAGTATAACATGCCCTGCTGAATGCTTACACAAACCAAGGTGAGCGCCCGTGTGCTTTAAAAATATGCAGGAGAGACATATTTTGTGGGATTTTCAGTAAGCACTTTGTTAAATATACTACATGTTAATATTTGAAAAACCTTCACTTTCTGGTCTAGAAAAATTTGGCCAGAGGAAAGAAAACATACATTTCTCATCATACAGAGCACCCCTGTTAACACTCTTGGCCACATCAGTTCTTTCCTAAGGCTCTAACATGACAGTACTTGGAAACTTCACTTCCTTGTGGAATGTCACCCAAGACATTGCAAATGAGAGGAAATGAAAGAAAATATTCAAATGAAAGGGAGGCCAGAAAAGAGTGCTTTAGTGCGTGCTTCTGAAATGTGCAATTGTGCTGATGCCTACTATGTGCCGTTAGGACACAGGGAGCAGAAGAGATGGGATCAGCCAGCGTGTATGGAGAACAATGCATTGTCAGTCTGTGAATAGCTGTTTACACACAGTGTTTGCAGGAGGGACTGGCTGATTTGTGTTTCCATCAGTTTTCAGCTTTAAACATCTCCAATAGTTCCCTATTATCTTAGTATTTAAGAGTCATTGTTATATGACTCCAATAGAATTCTCCATTGCCTCTCAAATGTCCAATTCTTCAGCCTATGTTACCTTTCTTTCTTTCTTCCTTATTTTCTTCCTTATTTCCTTCCTTCCTTCCTTTCTTTCTTTCTTTCTTTCTTTCTTTCTTTCCTTCCTTCCTTCTTTTGTTCTTTCTTTCTTTTGAGACAGTGTCCAAATATCTAGCCCTGGCCTTGATCTTGTTACTTTAGTTTAGGCTTCCCTCAAACTCACAGAGATTCTCCTGCCTCTGCTGGTATTAAAGGAGTATGCCACCACACCTGTCTTCCCTGTCTTTAGTATTTTATTTTTTCATGTCTGCCTCCAATGTTCCCTCAGAACATAGTGGGTCCTTCAGCCGTAGAAGAAGGCAATTACATGGGCTAGTTCATACTGTTGGATTAGGTTATGGTAACCCATTAACTTCTAAGGGCAAGTACCAGCTCTTTCAGGACCTGAGATGGTGAGATCATCTGAAGAAACCTCTTCCCCTCCCCCTCTTCCTTTCCCTTCTCCTCCCCTCTTCCTCCATCTCCTCGCCTTACCCCACCCCTCCCTCCAAGCCCCTCTTGTCTTATCCCATCCTTTCCTCTTCTCTCCTTCCTTCCTTTCTCCCTTTTTCCCCTTCCCTCCCCTTTCCTCCCCTCCCCTCTTCCCTTCTTTCTCCTCTACATCCAAGTGGGCATGACGAGCCCAACTCCAGAGAGCATCATTGCCTATGTTCTCTATGTGAAGAGGACCTGCTTGAATTGTCTGTATGGCTTTTCAGGTAGTCCCATTACACACACACACACACACACACACACACACACACACACACACACACACACACACACCACCAACAACAATAAAAATAACAACAATTGAAAATGAAATTTCCAGCTTCTTGGAAAGGGAGAAGGACACATACTTTCTATCTCTAGACTTAAACCCCTTTGCTGCTTGCTTCTGTTTTTGGACAATTCTAATTTGCTTCATCTACTATATTTTGAAGGCATGCAGACCTGTAGTCCCCTTTAGTGGGAGACTTGTTTGCGAAAAAGAAAGCTGGAGTGAAAGGAGCAGAGGTAACTTGATATCTAATGTTCAACAATGACTGTAACCATGTCTCAAGTTCTAATTGTTTTTTTATGTTGTGTTGACTCATGACATCAAAGTAAAGAAGCAGAAGGCATTTAGAAGCATTGTTTCCCCAGTAGAGATCCTGTTTCTAAGGAGAAAATGGTATCTTTCATCCCTATGAATCCTACTCATCATTCTGGTTCCCAGCGCCAGTTACCACACCAATGACACCTGCAGGCCACCCCTTATCATGTCTCCTCCAGCATTTATTATTCAGTTACTGTAAAGAAAAATCTCTATTCTTGGGAGTTCTCTTTCTTTGGATACTCTTCTATTGTACATCCCTTCTTATTCTTTCAATGTCTGTCTCCTTGTTATTTAAAGCTAGAATAGCCTCTTCTATATTTCACTGCCATGGTCATTTAGCTGGTCTTCTTGCCTCCTCCCTTTCTCCATACCAACTCCTGCCACAAACATCATGTTAGAGAACTCTTCAAACAGAACTCTGGATCAAGTTCATAGGGAAATGTCTGGTTGTTTCTATTTCAAGCAGAGTAAACCTGAGTTGTTTTTGAAGTGTACAAATGTGTTTCTTCTGTACAAATCCTTTCTCATGTGCACAGCACACACACACACACACACACACACACACACACACACACACACACACACCACATGCTCCAGTCCACTTGTCAGGTATACAGATATATACTGTTTGGCCTTTGGTTCATGGGTTCCCATCAGCTAGTCACTCTCCTATCCTTTTATGTGCTGGATATTATTCTAGGTGCTAGAGACGTATCAGTGAACAGAATAGTTAAAGTCCTACTCTAACAGAGCTCACATTTTATTGGGGAGGGAGCAATAAACGAGACAAGCAACAGGTAAAGTGCATCCTAAGTTAAAGCGTTGCAGATGATAAAGATAGAGTGTTGGCGAGCAGCTAGTGCCGCCATTTTTAGGAAGGAAGGAAGGACAGTGTGACTGAGAAGCGACATTTGGAGAGCAAAAACTCTAGACGTGATGGACCTAGCCTGTGGGAGCCCTCCTTGACAGATGACACAAAGCACAGGGTAGTGTGTACTTAGAGTCCAGGGCTTCCAATGCTTCATCGCCTCCACATGTGTAAACAAGCTGCCCTTCAGACTGGATTTTCATGACCCCCAGTTCCCTCAGTCCTTCACTTCACACTCTTCCTTGTCAGTAGGACTTCTTCTTCCTCTAAATCCCCTAGAACATTTCAGTTGGGCATCTTTTAACAAGTCTTTTCCACAACACCGAAGTCTGCTATGTCAAAACATCATTTATCATTTTCAGCTCTATCTAGTGCTATGTATTGGATGTGGAGGGCCTGGCAATGGTCCATGTGTTGAAGGCTTGTTTTCCAGCTTGTGGTGCTATTGGGAGAAGGTGGAACCATTAGGAGGAGAGGCAGAACAGTAGCAAGTTAAGTCTTGGTGTGTCATTGGGGCTCTGGTACATCCTCTTGCTCTCTTTGTTTCCTGGCCACCATGAGGTGAACAGTCTCCTTCACTCTGTACTTTCACCATGATATTCTGGGGCTGCCACAGGACCAAGGAAACAGGAAGAGGATATCATAGAGCTTAACTTCTGAGATACTGAACCCCATCCCTCCAAAAACACCTTTTCCTTTTGAGTCAGTTTTCTCAGCATGGCAGTGAAAAGCCAACAATGTGCCTACTATATAGTAACTGGAAATAGAATTTTTTTCTATATTTATGAGTTTTCTTATCCCTTAGATTGTAATTTTTTGAGTGGTGTCTATTACTTATATCTGAATGCCCCCAAATGAGTGTTTGTTAAGTGCTTTGGTCTAGATTAGAATTCAATGAGTTCTAGTTTCCCCAAACTGTTCTAAAAATGACATTTTCTCTTTTCCCTCACTTTCAAAATGTTCCAGTCCCTTTTCTTAGTCATTGATCTCACTACTGACAGCAACTCTCATTTGAACTTGTAGAGATGTTCCCTCTTCCCATTGGGAGAGCCATCATTGTCTTTGCTTCCTAACTTAGTCACTGGTCACTAGATATTTCCTGACCACCTTCCATGTTCTCAGATCTGTCCCAGCTATTGTTATTCTAAACCATAAAAAAACAGTGGCTATCAACTTATAGATGAAATATACCAAGTTTGTGGTTAAGTGTTTTATATCCCTTAACCTATTTAATCTACCATAACTCACCAAGGCAGATATGATTAGCTTTCTGTATACATGAGGAAATTTGGGCTCAGAAAGGCAAGATGATCCAGATGGGGTCAATAAGCTAGAGGAAGCAACAGAGCCAAGATTCAAACCCATGTTTTTCCAACACCCAGTCTCCTTCAATTTGCTAGTAAATTGTACCAAACAGTATAAAGAGGAAAGGAGAACTGTAACTGACATTTGTGGCTTTGACCACCCAGAAGTTACTACCCCACTTGTTGGGATAACAGTCCCTCCATTCTTCAGTGGACACATACCTCTTACTTTCAGCCAAGGCAGTCCTCCTTAAGATTTCAGGGAAGACTGTGAATGTAGCAGTGGCCAGCGAGGCTGGGTCTTAGAATTTGGGTTTTTTATACTATAGAAGAGGGACTCATAAATTTGAATACTTCAGAAGGGGCTAGATATACAGTTAATAATTAAGTTGTGGTACCAGGTATGCTTGAAAACTGTCTGGACCAACTGAAACCTGTGGTTACTCCATCTACCAGGAAGGCAAATTCTTCTCCTCTCCCAGATTAATCAACTGCTTTGGGAAATTCAAGATGTGTTACCCCTGTGTCAAAGAAGTGGACTATTCTTTTCTATTAGAGTGGGTGACTATTCTAGCTAACCCAGTACTCCCAGTCACCCTAACCTCTAAGGAAACAGACTCTTTCCTTTTCTTGGACTGATGGTGTGTTGATGGCAAAATCACATTGCCATGACTTCCCTAGATGGGTCTTGAGAAAGAAGGAAGAAATAAAGCAAGCAAGATCTGGACATGTGCAATGATAACAATCTGGAGCCGAACAGTGGTGGTTAACATTGACTGTCAACTTGACAGCATCTAGAGTAACCTAGGAGGCAAACCTCTGGACCTGCTGATAAAAGAGTGTTTATATTGGATTAAATAAGGTGAGAAGCCTCACCCTAAGTGGGGATGGGGCTTGCAAGGGTTTATGTTATGGGACTGAATAAAGAGGAGAAAGGTTAGACCAGGCTGGTGAAACCCACAGAAACAGCTGACCTGAACAACGGGGAACTCTTGGTCCCCAGACTGATAGCTGGGATTCCAGCATGGGACTGACCCAGACCCCAGGAACATGGGTTTCAGTGAGGAAACCTCGGAAATCTACAGGACCTCCTGTAGTAGTTCAGTATTTATCCCTAGCATAGGTGTGGACTTTGGGAGCCCATTCCACATAGAGGAATACTCCCTGAGCCAAGACACACGGGGATGGGCCTAGGCCCTATCCCAAAGGATACGATAGACTCTGATGATACCCTATGGAAGGACTCACCATCCAGGGGGAGCAGAAAGGATATGTGATAGGTAGGGTTTTAGTTGGGTGAGGGTGGTAGGGAAGGAGGGGAGGGAAAGGGAACTGTGATTGTCATGTAAAACAATCTTGTTTCTAATTCAAATAAAAAAAAACTGCAACAAAAAGGAGAAAGGGTACTTAGCACGAGTACTCGTCTCCTCTATTTCCTGACTGTAGGTGAAGTGTGTCCAGCTGCCTCAGGCTGTTGGTGCTACTTCGGTGTCATGAGGGAACACACTCTCAAACTCTGAGCCAAAATAAACCCTTGCTTTTTTGAGTTCTTTTTTCAAGCATTTTGTCCCAGCGATGAGAGAAATGAGTAGTATGCATACAGTATATGCTACTCAGGAGAACTTGCCCTTCCAGTCTAAGTGACACAGCAGCCTAGCTCACTCCATTCTACCCTAGAATATGCAAGTGTTTTCTCTTCACCCTGATTTTCTTTTTTCGGATGTGCATTTGCAAATGTGCATGAGTGAACGCATGAGTGTGGGTCCATGTGTGCTGCAGCACATATATAGAGGTTAGAGGAGAGTTTTGGGAATCAGACCTCTCCATCATGGGTCCCAGGGAAACTCCAGCCATTATGCTTGCACAGCACAGATTTTACCCACCATGTCATCACATCCACCCCTGATTTTCTCTTCTTAGACAGATTCCTTAACCAGCTAAGCCCCAGACCCTGAATCCCAATTCTTTTCTCAATTTCTTAACATTGTCTACTGTCTGGCTTATGTACTTGTTTAAATGTCTATTTCTTGTCTCTCCCACCAAGGGAATAAGAATTCCACAACAACAGGGACCATGTCTCCTTTTTATTGCTCTCACAGTATCTAGAAAATATCTGGGTCCCTGGGAGGTGGCAACAAATATTAGTTGGCTGGCCAGATTATGGAAATCGAAACTCCACAGATTGGATTCTTTGTGAAAGGAATCATCTTTGTCTTTTGATTTTCAGTTCTCCATAACACAGAGAGGACATTTCATTTGCGGGCTTTTCTTCAAGCATTTCCTCATGTTATTGCCCAACCCTCAAACCAGGGGGAACTGACACATTTTTCATCTGAGAACACATCACACTCCATTCCAGTTTGATTCTGAGCGAGGATCATTAACAGGTTTCTTTGCTTTTATCCTGGCATTAGCAGCTCTATTTGGGGCTAAGTCATTTCCCCTAGTTTTAACTTCATGTTTTCCCATTGGCTCACACATGAAGTCGCTTGTCTGTCAATGCAATAATTTTCTATTAATTATAAAAGAAGAAACTAGCAGTCTGAGAGTCTTAAGGAAGTATCCGTCTGATCCAAAAAAGCCTGATTTCCAGTTCCTTGGACTAAGTGCAACTCTCAGTTGTGGTCAGATTCACAGGTTTCAAAGTGCCCCCTTGTTTTCACTCTCTGGTCAGTCTAGACACACAGACACACAGTACAGGGAAGATGTGGACGGTGAGCAGCCGGAAGATTTGGAGAGGAAATAAGTGATGGCCTTAAGACCAGGATAAATATCAGGGTAAGTAAGGCGACAACTTTGCTGTTTGATCTCTTCAGCTCTGCTGAAAACAGCATACAGCAAGATTGCCTCAGTTGATGGAGAGGTTGGTTTTAATCATTGTCACCACCCCTCAGCAGAACACTTTCCATGGGCCAACTGTGCTCACCTCCCCACAGACAGCACGGGGCAGCTGGGTCTGATTCCTGCCCTTGCTATGTGTTATGTGAAAGATACCTTCCCCAGCCTCTCCACTATCTGCTTTCTCATATGAACACGAGGGCTGCTAATTTCTACACCACTTCCGTAACAGAGGCCCCAAACCAGCCAATGTAAGGAACGTTTGCAAGCAAAGCTGTTTGGGCAAAATGGTAGACCGTGTCACACACAGTGACACACCTCAGCTTCCAACTGCAAGATAGTTTTATTTTTGTCTTTTGTCTTTTATTTGCATCTTTAGTTTTTTAATTATTTTGTTTTTTTTTATGTTTTCTTTTATGGGGGAGGTTGCAAGGGCAGAGGTCAGATAAGGAGGGATGGGGAGATGAGGGGATTGGGTGCAATGATATGAAATTCACACAGAATCAATTTATAAAAATGAGTCGTTGAAGCTTGAAGTCTGAGAGCTATCAGAAATGTCCTCTGTATGTCCAGAACTCCACAGGCTAGTAGATTAGATTTCTTTTTTTCTCACTTTTTCCTTTTCTTATTTGTATTATTATTAATTAAATTTATTCATCTATTTTTATATCCGTTCCTTAGTTTCCCCTCCCTCTTCTCCTCTCATTCCCCTCAACATCCTCACCCTTACCCCTGACACCCAGTCCTCCTCTGTTTCTGTTCAGAAAGGGGCAGGCCTCCCATGGGTGCCAGCAAAGCATAGCATTCCAAGTTGAGGTAGGACTAAGCTCCTCCCCTTATATTAAGGTTGGGCAAGGCAACACAGTATGAGGAATAGGTTCCTGGAAGCCAGCTAAAGCGTTAGGGACAGGCCCTGATCTCTGAAATAATCCTTCACTGTCTTCTTCCTTACCTGCCTTGGCTTGATTTACGTCTCTATCAGTTTTCACCATGAGCACCGCTGCAGTCTTCTAATCATCTTTCTTCCTTGTCTAAGCCCTTCCGATAACGTGCAGAAGAGCTGCCAAGGGGAATTCTGCCCTTGCTGGAACTCTGCCAGTGTTTATCCATCATGGATTCCACTCAGCACCCAAAGCCTGCATATGTGGCTCTAATTTCACCCCTTTTTATACCACTGCCCCATGTGGTCCTTTTACTCAAATACCTGTCATCCTCCTTGACCTCCACATGGCTGCATCATCCTTTTATGTCTTTATACAGTTTGCCTGCCTGGAGTGTCCTTGCTCACCTTTGTATCCTGCTAACATATTCATCCTTTAAAACATGGTTTCATGACTTGATGTCACCTCCCCTGGGTCACTTTCCTTGCCACTGCAGTTTGATGTAACTTCCCTTCCTCTGGATAAAGCAGGACAACAATTTCTCCTTCATAATTGGTGATTATCAATTCATTGACACAATACTCTAAACTCCTAAAGGGAGGTGTGTGTGTGTGTGAGTGTGTGTGTGTGTGTGTGTGTGTGTGTGTGTGTGTGTGTGTGTGTGTGTGTAATACGTGGAGCACAGTAGAGAGTCAATTACTGTTTCTTCATATTAAATTAACGGGAATGTACACATTTGGGATAGAGCCTACCTCATTGGTTAATTTATCTTGAATGTGATTTATTCTCAGCTTCTCTATGTGAGTCTCTGACTTGATTGCTTAGAAAACCTCTAAAGGTATTTAAGTCACACAACAGGGTTGTCGTGGCCTGGCATGTCTCAGCCCCAGACCACAGAAGCCATGAGGTCTGCCTGGAGTTGGGGAGCGTGGACTTGGGAATCCCTAGTAACCCAACAGTGATAAAGACCAGACATAGTCATCTTTTCATCTTTAGAGAGCTCTCAGTTCCATGCTGCAAAACTGGAGTCTCTTTATCCAGCATTTTCCTGGCTGTAATCTAACCATGCTTCCCTGACCACAAGGCCATTTCTCTCTCCTCTCTTAGACCCTATCAGCAGATCTCTCTACCCTGTCTCTGCCAGATACCTCCTAACTATCTCTGTCCTCACTTACCATGTACACCTAGCCCTCCACCCTGGTGCAGGCCTATTCAAATGCTTAGTTCTGGTCTTTCTAGCCATCCACCATGGCGGGTGGATGGAAGGCCTGAGATAACATGGGGTTAGCTCGTTAAACAACAATGAAGCCTCATGCTGTTTGCATCAAGCTTTCAAATCTGCCTGGTGATTGGGGTGACCTCAGTCCTGGGCTGAGATCCTGGAGGCCTGAGCTTCTGGGGGTCTTACATTTGGGGGTTCGTCCTGGATTTGCGACCACCCCTCACCGGAGTGGATTCGATCTTGGAGGTAAGATCAATCGAGCTCGCAACTTATATGTTCAATATTATGTCCATGTTTGCTTGTTATGTTTCTTGCTGTTTTGTTGGTTTGGTGCCAAATCAAACTTGAATTTGATCTGTGCCTGAGTAGGACTTGTATTTGGTAATTTGGACCTCAGGGGGAGACAGCCCTGTTTGTTAAGCATCTTTCTGTCCTTACTGCCCACGCATGTGGCATGCGTGGGTCAGGGGTCTTGCTGCCCTGAGCACGTGGCGCGGGACAGAAGTTCCTCTGCCATTGCCATAGGTTATAATGTGCTGTGGCAGAGTCCCCTGAGGCTGCTACTCTGAACTCCAACCATTGCTGTGGTCCTCACAGCTCAGCCTGGCTGATGTAGGTGAGTCTGTTTTTCTATCCTCACCTGCCCGTCTGTGAGGCATGTGAAGTAGGGCTGTCTCTGCCCCAACTGCCATCCTGCCGTGGGTCATGGCTTGCAAGGCCACCATCTGCCTGGCTGCCCAGCCTTCTCTGTGCTCCACACACGTGGTATACAGGGAGATCGAAGGGGTCTTTTTCCCACCCTTGCATTGGCTGAGGGTCTGGGATTACCAGCACAAACCCACCCCCACCCCATGTCTCTGCCCTGAGCACATGGAGCTGGGGCTGATGAACTATCTGGCCTGATCCGGATGTTCTAAAGTAACGGCCTTAAAGTTATTAAAAAAAAAAAAACCTTAAGAATGACTTTGATAAGAGTTTTTATGTTGACTGAGAAATGAGAGAAAATGTAAGAGACTAAAATAATAAAGAGGGAAAGAGAAATTTGTCTAAGAATGTCTAAGAAAATGAACTAAAGGTATATAGAAAGTTATAAAGGATTAAAGCAAGTCATAGAAGGTCAGAGGAAAGGTTGTTAAAAGTCAGAGAAAAATGTAAACTGTTTGCTATGGTTTCTCATGTCTACAAATATTAAATTTTAAAAATTGGTAATATAAGTTAAAATTTTAACCATACTAAGTTAATTCTGTTTAAAAAGTCCTGCTTACTTCTCAAGTAATTTATATATGCTTGTTTTAAAATGTTCTGTTTTCTGGCATAACCTAAGCTCTGTTACAAGCATACAGCTAAAACAAATGGTGCAGGTCACTGCCATTTTGTAGCCAGCCACATGGCACAAAATGACTGGTAGCCATTTTGCTGAAGTTAAAAAAGGGATACTTAAACTGCCATCTTGACTAAAGATGACTGCATGGAAATTATAAGAAGAAGCAAGTTTTTCAATTAAGATTTAAAATGTTAATACTTCTATATATTACAGAAAGACATTAAGGGAATTTAAATTTCTTTTTAAAACCAGTTTTTAAAAATGTTTACATTTTTAAAATGTCTTTTTTATTAATGTTTGTACTTAAAGACCTTCAGTTTAGAATCATTTTTAAGCAAAGCCTGACAATGTAAAGTTCTTGTTTTATAAAAGCTGCTAATCTACTATAAGATGTTACAGTTTATGTTTTCAGAAGTTAAGTTTAAGGTGTTGGTGGCACACGCCTTTAATCCCAGCACTGGGGAGGCAGAGGCGGGTGGATCTTTGTGAGTTCAAGTCCAGCCTGGTTGGCAGAGTGCATTCCAGGACAGGCTCTGCAACAGCTCTTGATGGAATCTCCATTGCCTAAATCCCCCCCCCCCCTTTTTTTTTTTTTTTTTGCTTTTGACTAGCACTTCAGCCTTCTTGGGTCCCTAACTTCGTCCCAAAGTCAGCAGGAAGTAATGGGAAAGAATATGCTGCCCATTTTCCCTGGTTGAAATGCTAAGTCAGAAGGAACTCCCTTGAATGGGGATGCCAATATCTCTCACTCCCCCGATGGGGACGCTGGAGAGACAGCAATTCCATGATTGGAATTTCCAAAAAAAAAAAAAAAATTGGGAGAATGAAGGGACCAGCTCCCCATTTCGGCAGCCATAACAGCTGAACACGTGCTTGCTATGACCTTGCCTTGGTCACTAAGAGGTCAGATGCCTGCCTCGTGGTAAGGAACCATTCAGAAGTTAGCTGGTGGTGCTATGTTTTAGGGCTCTGGGTGTGCTTTACGGACAAGCGCACAGCAATGACTCGCAAAGCATAGCAACCACCCTGGGAGGGCCTATGGGCCATAACAACCAATTGATCAATTAACACAGGGCAAGCCCTCCTAGCCTGGAGGCACAACAATCCTGAGCCTGTGCGTAGCCCTAGACACTCCCCTTACACTGCCCTATAAGGTCTCTATGCAGATGCTTCGAAGCGTCTTTCTAGCCATCCGCCATGGCGGGTGGATGGAAGGCCCGAGCTAACATGAGGTTAGTTCGTTAAACAATAAAGCCTCATGCTGTTTGCATCAAAACAAAACAAAACAAAACCAAAAAAACCCAAAACAAAAAAAACAACAAATGCTTAGTTCTGTAGAGATACAAACTAGGAGGCATTTCCACTGAGGCTATGCTATTCAATAGCAGATTAGCTAGCATCTGCAAATACAATGTAGAGCGGAGCTCTCCCAGTTACTGGAACTGGAGTTTGGACCCCGAGAAATCCTCTAATGGACTTTTCCTGGCTCCCGACATAGGATGATCATACTAGCCTCTTGATGTGACATGAGGTATATGCTTCCTGATCATTTTCCCAGAGATTACTGGTAGAAAGCTACTAGGACTTTCTGAGAAGGGGCAGTACATTTGAAATCCCCAAGGAGTGCCGACATGGTACCGCTTTTCAACACAGAGAGATTTTTGGCCTCTAAGCAAATTCCAGATGTATGTGTTTCTATCTGGTGATCATTTCTATGGTGACATTGGGGGTGGTCACTACTGGAATATAGTAGATAGAAGCACTGAGTGTGTGGTCAAGCACAGGACAGCAACCCCTTGGCAAAGGCTTGATCAGCACAAAACAGCCACAATTCCAAGACTCAGAGCCTCCATGCCCAGTCTCTGAAGATACACTTCGGCCATTGTGGTGACAGAGATGCCACTGAGCCGGCATTTCCTTGGTCTGGTGGAGGTTCTTGTGGTGGTGGTGTCACTTCTGGGTATGAATGTGACATAAAGACCAAGGCACAAAGGCTATACTCTGTATTCCTAAGGATTAAGCACTTGTCTCATTTCCAAGTTCATGGCATTTCCTATAAGCCCTGGGAGAAGCAAAACATTTACTGCTCCCTATAAGCCTGCTGGATCCTGGCTGCTGCCCCTCAGCAAAGACTCCCGGTAATAGTCATCAGCTACCCTGCTTCAGACAGCACCAGCTTATATGAGGTATCAGGCAGGGGATTACCCACATGTCTTCGGGCCAAAGCTTTTATCCACAGATAGGTGGGTCTCCAACCATGAAGTCTACACTCAGGAAGATAAACAACTAAAATCCCCAGGCAGCAATGAAGCAATAGTTAAAGCAGAGTGAAGAGCCTGAACAACTTTTTGTCTTGTTTGAGGTGTTACTAGCTTTAGGGCCAGTTATATGATGCGGAAAGATGGAGGGTTGAGTGGGAGATTTACTTACTTCCTAACAGGCCAGGGTTTTACAAGGAGGCCCCTGATTCTGAACCACTAAGCCACAACTCACAACTCCCTCTGATGTGGAAAACATATTCCAGAATGTTCCAGTGACAACTGGTGAACTTGTAATAGGATTTCATTAATGAATACTTTAGCTTTTTTTCTTTTCCTTCCTTCCTTCCTTCCTTCCTTCCTTCCTTCCTTCCTTTCTTTCTTGCTTGCTTGCTTGCTTTTTTTTTTTTTTTTTTTTGGTTTTTTGAGACAGGGTTTCTCTGTGTAGCTTTGGAGCCTATCCTGGCACTCGCTCTGGAGACCAGGCTGGCCTTGAACTCACAGAGATCCACCTGCCTCTGCCTCACGAGTGCTGGGATTAAAGGCGTGTACCACCAATGCCCGGCTACTTTAGCTTTTCATAGTAAACTGTTTCACAGACATCTGTTCATCATATCACCTGTAATGCAAACCAGCAGTATTTTTCTTAGGCAAAGGATTTTCAGTAACTAGAAATAAGAGTTTCCATGCTTCAAAACAGGTTACCAATCAAGCTGGAGTTTCAAAAACATACCCAGGACTCCAGTCAACCAGCAGAAGCAAAATATTTCATCAAAGTTAGGACTGGGAATGGAATGGCTGATGTATATGTTAAATACACCCATTTATATGATAGATACTGATAACCCCTTATGGGAGTCCTCACCTTCCAGGGAGAGCAGAAAAGATACATGATAGGTACGGTTTTAGTTGGAGGGGGTGGTAGGGGAGGAGGGGTGGGAGAAGGGAACTGGGATTGACATGTAAAAAATCTTGTTTCTAATTCAAATAAAAAATAAATACACACATTTTTAATTGTACCCGGTAGCTCCAATAGCTAGGTAAATGAGGTCTTTTGAGGGCCGACTGTGTACCTTGAAGTAGATGAACAAAGGTCATAGTTTTGCTGGAAGTCAGCAAATGAACACTGAGTACTCCATACTTTTGACTTATCAGCTGCATGTGCCAGTGCTACATAGACTGGTCCCCAGGACCAAGTGCACAGGAACACAGCCAGCTACTGTGGGATGGAACTGGACTGAGGTAAGGATACTCCAGTGCTACACAGACTGGTCCCCAGGACAGAGCACACAGGGACACAGTCAGCTACTGTGGGGTGGAACTGGACTGAGGTAAGGATACTCCAGTGCTGCATAGACTGGTCCCCAGGACCAAGTGAACAGGAACACAGCCAGCTACTGTGGAATGGAAGTGGACTGAGGCTGAGGATATTCCAGTGCTACACAGACTGGTCCCCAGGACGGAGCACACAGGGACACAGTTGGCTACTGTGGGATGGAAGTGGACTGAGGCTGAGGATACTCCTGTTACAAGTTGCCAGTCACATCAGAGGGAAGCCCCTCTTTCATGCCGAGAGTCAGAAAAACATAGTGTTTTTCAATTTAAATACAGCAACACTCTTTAGTGGTGCTTTCATCACAAGTCTTCCAATCTTGACCAAGTGACAAAAACAGGCATTACATGTTCTTTCTGCTTTGATTTGAGATCCCGATATAGACAATGTCACACAGGAATGGAGGTGGATTTAAAGTCAAACCATCCAGCATCAACATCTTTCATACAGATTAAGAGTGAACAGGTTACCACCATAGGCTGTGATCATAGTCAGGAATCTAATAGAATTTTTCTTACTAAAAGAGCCCTGGTCCTTTAACTTTATTTTGAGACATGGTTTCTCTGTGTAACAGTCCAGGGTATCCTGGAACTTGCTTTGTAGACCAGTCTGTTCTTCAACTCATAGACAGCCTTCTGTCTCTGCCTCTCAAGTGCTAGGATTAAAGTGTGCACCAAAACCGCCCAGATGAGTCCTGCTCCTTGCACATAACTGGCCCTGTCTCAATGTCTTAGGAGAGCTTGTTAATATTTTCCATTGGTGAACCTTTTCATCTATCTTTGTTTTTAAAATCTGTGATAAGACAGACATTTCTTTTTAATTTTCAGTCTCCCCAAGCTGGATAATTAAAATACTTTGTAAATGGACAAATGGCAAGCTATATATTTTTATGATTGACTGTGTGACATTTTGATAGTTGTACACATAATGGAACAATTAAAGTAAGTTAACTCATATATTTATAGACTTACAACAATCAGCGTGAATGACCAGAAGGCACAATGATGCTGAATCCCTAAAACATTTCCAAGTTCTCACTCAACATTGCTTTACTCAACCCGTTATAGACTGAGAACAGTTTGTGAATTAGATCTAGCCTTGGGAATACATGCTATATAGTAGTTACTAAAAGGCAAAGACATTTTAAAAGACTACAAAGAAACAATCACCCATCTATCTCTTTAAATTCTTTGCTTGCATTTTATTTATTTGTTTACTTAGTGTGTGTGTGTATGGTTTGTGTGTTTGATATGTGCACTGTGGACCATATATGGAGGTCAGAGTTCAACTTATTGGAGGCAGTTTTGTCCTTTTTCCATGTGGATATCTGAGATTGAACTCAGGTCATCAGGCTTAGCAGTAAGTGCCTTTACTCACTGGGCCATCCTATCAGCCTCCACTTATCTATCTTTAATGGAAAGACAATCCATATAAAGTCAATGTCTTAAGGATGGAAATATTCTTATATTATTCAGTTCTTATTTCTCAGCCCTTTAACTGCCTGCTCACAATGAGAGTGTTGAGTAGCCAAAGACCAAGAGCTACTCTGCAAACCCAGTCCTACACAGTCCAGCAGCTTTCCCTGACATGGCCGGAACACGCTTTCTGTGTTACCTGATGCTCCATGCACAGCTCCTGAGCACTGGAAACCAGGCTAGTGCAAGCCCAAAATATTGAAATATTAGTCTAAGTATAAGCAGGGGGCTGGAGAGAGTGCTCAGTTGTCAACAGCAGTACTGACCTTGCAGATGACCTGAGTAAGGCTCCCAACACTGCCTGTAACGGGCTCCAAAACCTGTGGCTTCCACAGGGACCTGTGCTACACACACACACACACACACACACACACACACACACACACACACGTGTGTGCGCGCGCGGGCGCACACACGCACCCAAATAATATAGATAAAAATCTTAAATCTAAATAGTTCGTGTGGCTGGTGACTGCTTATTAGATCAAAATGGTCTACCTTATGATAGAAGGAACAAAATGAATTCTAAAGAACTTTAAAACGGATGTGGCATGGGACTATTTAAATAATGAAATTGTTTTTCTCCAAAAGGACAATGCTTTTTAGCATACAAACTCCCTCTTCTAGAACCCAGAGAATCCACCCACTCCACCAGGCCCCGGCCCCATAGCCATCTTAGATTCCTGTTTGCTTTCTGAGTCCACAGGGTTATTGCCAGTACAGTGAATGAATGATGGCCGGGACCACTTTCCTCCCTAACACTCCACGTTAATAAGATCTCTGTCGCTCTCAAGACAGTTAAGGCCGTGTGGCCAAAGTGTTGAACCAAGGTGTTTGTGCCTGCATAGAATTAAGTCACAAGTAAAGCACTTATTCCCGACAGCAGATTTATAATGGGAAAAATCTCAGTGGGAACGAAGAGCTGGAGCTCCCAGCTGCAGGCTTTTCATAAACTTTGCCTTGATTTAGTGACTCAAACAACCAGCAAGCAAGGCAAACTGCAGAGGTAATCCTATCATCTTTTCTCCAAGCAGCACCATTCCAGCTCCTTGGCTTCCTCACGCTGCTAACATGAATTCAAATCATGTGTGTTTAAAGTTAAAGTCTGTGATTGACAGTTCTTTAAAGTCAGTCCACAGTGAAGATTACTCTAGATATCTATCAGTTATTACTACAAGCACAGTATGATATTCAATACCTACAGTGAAAATTGTTTTTAACAGTGTAATGTCTGATCTGTTTTGAAAGAAATTTTAAAATAAAGAACTAACCATAACCAGGTGGTGAAAACCCAAACTTGCCCACTCTCTCTCTGTCTCACACATAGGTGAAAAAGAATTGGAAAGAGAAGGCAAAATGTACTGTGGAGTTGCTTCCACTACTATAAAAAGAGGTCAACAACTATTTTTGAAGCATCCGTTTTTACAAAGGAAGAAAACTTATAAAGGGAAGAGATTTTATTTCTAAAAGACATAAGAATCTCAATAAAAACTGCCATTGGCTAAGAGGTAAGTGTGAAGAAATATTTTTCTGTGTTTGTATGGTGTCCTTGAGGAACAGCTAGCCTCACAGGCAACTCATAACAAGGGTTTACTGAGTGAACACACAGGCTTGTTAAGACACAGACCCACCACTGCTATAATTGGTTGCCATGTGTAAGTAAAGCCTTTAGCTACTTTGTCCAGCCAGAGCCTGTGTGTGAGCCTCCAGAAGCCTTTCAGCCTGGACGAAGCTGAGTTGGCTGGACAGGCATACTCTGAGGGTCTGACATGTCCTGTCAGCCCTAAGCGCTACTCTGGACTCAGCAGCAGTATGCCAGATCAAGTCCCTATATGAAGAAAAACAGGGACAAAGGACAATGGAAAGCATGGGAAAAAAGGACAGGGAAATGACATGAAAATGCTTTTCTCTTAAGCATATTGTATAGCACCTACAAATTTTGTGTCTCCACTTACGCAAAAAGGGTTTTCTTCTTTTCTTTTTTTCCTTTTTGCCAGGTAGAGTAATAACATAGCAGTGCTTCTGAAAATACCATGTGTGAGGGCAGTGTAAAAGCACTGGGAAGGTCACTGCCCCTGTATGCTTGCCAAAGGTTTCAGTTAGAACCTTTGGGTGATGAAGTAGAAGGTGCTTTCTTCTGCTTTGCCGGTAAAGGGGGAATAAAAGAATGGGAGGGGCCTTTGGGGATGGATTTGAATGTGTCTCTTAGTCTTCCTGAGGCTCTTCTTGTAGTTGACTTCCCAGTGGCATTTTCAAGATTTCTGTAATCACCAGTTGTCACTCTCTGCCATTAGTGAAGGGTGCTGCAAAGGAAGGAAATCTAAGCAAAAAAAAAAAAAAAAAAAAAACCAACCCAACCCTCCACCTTATGTCAGATGTGGTAAGTACATTAACAGCAGCTGGGGACAAATATGAGTCAGAGGACAGAAATATTTCATCACAGCGACTAGTGGCTATTCTCAGGGAAAAACGCACCCTGAAAATGCAAAGAACAAAGAAGAGGGCAAAGAGGAAAGATGGGGAAGAAAAGGAAAGAAAAAGTCTACAGGGAGCAGCAACTAGAGTCCAATATTCTATTATCAGACTCAATCTCCTGGAGCCCAGAGCACACATTTCAAAATTATGCAGGCAGCCAAAACTTATGAAATGGAAAAGTCCTCCCCTGTTTGTCAGTTTGGGTTTTTTCCTCATCTGCAAATAATGAAATGCAAATGATGTTGAGGGGAGTTGAAAGGAATCTATCCCATGAGGCTGTGGAGAACCACAGAGAAATGTACACAGGATGGGGCTTCCCACCCTTGACGTGACCAAGAGTCCATGTGAGGACTTCACAGGAGAATCATGAAAGTGCTTGTCTAACAAAGATGCTGTATGCGCATCTTGCTGGGGGAATACCCAGTAGAGAGATACTTCTGCCAGGCCTGCAGCCTTCATAAGGATGGCATCATGATGTCATCAATTCTCTTTCTACTCTTCTGCCGTATGCATTTGAAGAGTGGAAAAAGTTTTTCTTAAGATTTAGTTCCTGAAGGAGACACATTTTAATTTTGATCTTTCATGAAAAGGTTTATTTCCTACAACCAACAACTCTTTGCAATTATTATGGAACCACTGTGACTTGATCTGCAGGTGACCCTCAGCAGAATCAGCATGTTGATGGTCCCTCAGAGAGGGAGGTGGTTGGGAGTGTCATTAGACCCTCACCAGAGATTCAAGTCACTCTTTCTCCTGAAACTTCCTCTCCTCTACATCTGTGGAATCTTTCTGTGTCTGTATGTGGTGTTGGAAGTAAGTACTGGAATATAAGTATAAGTGGGAGGTTGACTGCAGGGGGTGACATCAGGGACTTTTTCATCTATGCAGCTGCATGGAAATCTCCACCCATTCTTGGTTGAGACTTTGAGGTAATGTGGCTGTTTTAAGGTCACCCATGTTCTTGTAAATAACCCCTCACTCCATGATCTGGTAAGTAATCCCAAGGAACTCGTGGATACATCACGATATATTTGGTCTATCTCTGGTGCCCTCTCTGGGATGAATAGATATTTGTTTATTTATACTCAGGAAAATTAAACAAATAAGAAATACCCAAGACCTATTCAGACCCCAAACAACTTTCCAAATACCAAATCTAGATTATCTCATATTGACTGTCAGTGGGACCACAGCCATGGAAACATAGGCACCATTATCTCTTAGAAGCACATCTTAGCCTTCATATAGAGCTACTGACCTGCAAGTTTGGGTTTTGTGAATAGGAACATAAAGGATTGTTAAGAATACAAAAATACTCAATAAAATACTGGCAAATAGAATCCAAGAGCACATCAGAAAAATCATTCACCATGATCAAGTAGGCTTCATCCCAGAGATGCAGGGATGGTTCCACGTATGAAAATCTGTCAATGTAACCCACCATATAAACAAACTGAAAAAGATAAACCACATGATCACCACACTAGATGCTGAAAAAGCTTTCAACAAAATCCAACACCCCTTCATAATAAAGGTCTTGGAGAGATCAGGGATAAAAGGAATATACCTAAATATGATAAAGGCAATATACAGCAAGCCAACAGCCAACATCAAACTATATGCAGAGAAACTCAATGAGATTCCTCTAAAATCAGGAACAAGACGAGGCTGTCCACTCTCTCCATATTTCTTCAATATTGTACTTGAAGTTCTTGCTAGAGCAATAAGGCAACAAAAGGAGATCAAGGGGATACAAATAGGAAAGGAAGAAGTTAAACTTTCACTATTTGCAGATGATATGATAATTTACAAAAGTGACCTGAAAAATTCTACCAGGGAACTCCTACAGCTGATAAACAAGTTCAGTAAGGGGCAGGATACAAGATTAATTTTAAAAAATCAGTAGCCCTTCTATATATAGACAATAAATGGGCTGAGAAAATAATCAGAGATACATCACTTTTCACAATAGCCACAAACAACAAAGAATATCTTGGGGTAACTCTAACCAAACAAGTGAAAGACCTCCATGACAAGAACTTTTAAGTCATTAAAGAAAGAAATTAAAGAAGATAACAGAAAATGGAAAGATCTCTCATGCTCTTGGATAGATAGGATCAACATAGTAAAAATGGCAATCTTACCAAGCAATCTACAGATTCAATGCAATTCCCATCAAAATCCAACACAATTCTTCACAGACCTTGAAAGAACAATACTCAACTTTATGTAGAAAAACAAAAACCCAGGATAATCAAACAACCCTGTACAATAAAAGAACTTCCAGAGGCATCAACATCTTTGACTTCAAGATCTACTATAGAGCTACAGTAATGAAAACAGCTTGGTATTGGCATAAAAACAGACAGGTAGACCAACAGAATCAGATCAAAGACCCCGGTATTAATCCACATACCTATGAACACCTGAATTTTGAGAAAGAAGTTAAAATTATGCAATAGAAAAAAGCATCTTCAACAAATGGTGCTGGCAGAATTGGATGCTGGCATGTAGAAGATTGCAGATAGATCCATATCTATTGCCATGCACAAAACTTAAGTCCAAATTTATCAAAGACCTTAACACAATTCACCCACACTGAACCTCTTAAAAGAGAAAGTGGGAAGTACCCTTGAATGAATTGGTATAGGAGACGTCTTCCTGAACATAATACCAGTAGCACAGACACTGAGATCAATAATTAATAAATGGGACCTCCTGAAACTGAGAAGTTTCTGTAAGCCAAAGGACAGTCAACAAGACAAAAAACAGCAACCTGAAAAAATCTATCAGGGAACTCCTACAGCTGATAAACACGTTCAGTAAAGTGGCAGGATACAAGATTAAGTAAAAAAAATTCAGTAGCCCTTCTATATATAGACAATAAAAGGGCTGAGAAAGAAATCAGAGAAACATAACTCTTCACAATAGCCACAAACAACAAAGAGTATCTTGGGAAAATATCTTCATCAACCCCACATCTGACAGAGGGCTGATCTCCAAAATATACAAACAACTCAAGAAGCTAGTCACCAAAACACCAAATAATCCAATTAAAAGTGGGGTACAGAAATAGAGAATTCTCAATAGAGGAATCTAAAATGGCTGAAAGACACATAAGAAAGTGCTCAACATCCTTAGCCATCAGGAAAATGCAAATCAAAACAACTCTGAGATATCATCTTATACCTGTCAGAATGGCTAAAATCAAAAACACCAATGACAGTTTATACTGGAGAGGATGTAGAGAAAGGGGAATACTCCATTGCTGGTGGGAATGAAACTTGAACAGTCATTTTGGAAATCAGTATGACAGTTTCTCAGGAAAATGGCAGTCAGTCTACCTCAAGATCCAGCAATTCCACTCCTAGGCATATACCCAAATAAGCACATTTATACCACAAGGACGTCAGTTCAACTATGTTCATAGAAGCACTGTTTATAATAGCCAGAAACTGGAATCAGCCTAGATGCCCCTCAACCGAAGAATGGATAAAGAAAATGTGGTACATTTACACAATGGTACATTTACACATTTACTACTCAGTGGTAAAAAACAAAAACAATGGAATCTTGAAATTGGCAGGCAAATGGATGGAACTAGAAGAAACCATCCTGAGTGAAGTAACTCAGACACAGAAAGAAGAACAGGGTATGTGCTCACTCATAAGTGGTTATTAGACATAAAGCAAAGGATTACCAGCCTACAATCTACAACCCCAGAGAAGCTAGGAAGCAAGGGGGACCCTAAGAGAGACATACATGGTCCCCCCAGAGAAGGGAAAAGGGACAAGATCTCCTGAGCTAATTGGGAGCATGGAGGAGGGGAGAGGGAGTTAGGAGAAAGAGAAGGGGAGAAGAGGAGCGGGGAGGAGGACATGAGGGAGCAGGAAGATTGAGTTGGGGGAAGAACAGAGGAGAGCAAGGAAAGAGATACCTTAATATAGGGAGCCGTTATGGGCTTAACTAGAAACTTGGCACTAGGGAAATCTCCAGGAATCCACAGGATGGCCCCAACTAAGAATCTAAGCAATAGTGGAATGGCTGCCTTAAATGTCCTTCCCCTCTAATGAGATTGATGACTACCTTAAATGCCATCATAGAGCCTTCATCCAGTAGCTGATAGAAGCAGAAGCAGAAATTCACAGCTAAGCACTGAGCCCAACTCCTGTAATCTAGTTGTAGACAGGGAGGAGTGATGAGCAAAAGGGTCAAGACCCTGTTTGGGAAACCCACAGAAACAGCTGACCTGAGCAAGTGGGAACTCACAGACCCCAGTCTGACAGCTGGGGAACCAGCATAAGACCCAACCAGGACTCCAGAATATGGATGTCAGTTGGGAGGCTTGGGCAGTGTATGGGGCCTCTGGCAGTGGAACCAGTATTTATCCCTAGAACATGAATGGGATGTTGGAGTCCATTCCTTATGGAGGGATATACTCTCAGCCTAGATACATGAGGGGAGGGCATAGGTCCTGCCCGAAATGAGGTGACAGACTTTGATGATTCCCCATGGGAGGCCTCACCTTCCTTGAGGAGTGGGTGGAGAGATGGGGTGGGCATGGGAGGATGGGAGGGAGTGGGAACTGGGATTAGTATGTAAACTAAGATAGTTTTTAATTTAAATAAAAATCAATTAAAAGGAAAGAATGAGATCAAAGGGCTGGGGAGACAGCTTAGTGGTTAAGAATACTTTCTGCTTTGGCCTAAGACCTGGGTTCAGATTCTAGCACCCACTTGGTGTCTCAAAAGCACCTGTAACTCCAGTTCTGAATGGTCTGCCACCCTCTTCCTCCTCACAGACGTCTGCACACACATGGTGCATGATACAACCACACACCCGCACCCACAAAAATAACTAAGCTTTTTTATTTTTAAAGAATGTGGTAGAGAGTTCTTTTTTCTTCCATCACAGCACTGAGGACAGCCTAGGAAAGAAAGCTGGGACTGCCTTAAAGAAATGTCATCTATGTTCCATTGGGGAAAATCAATTTCAATTATATCCCCAACTTCTAGAACTGGTCCTGTCTATTGAGCAGAAAATAATGAGAATGGTAAAGTGGTATTTATAAAAACTTTAAAAGGTATAATCATTGTCATCCCAATACACCAGTCTGTTTTATTCACCCTTGTTCACTCTTGGCTCACTAGGCCTCTTTATTTTGACAAGTTATAAAACTAGTCATAGGGAAAGACTAGGGAAAACAGAGGGATTCTGGGCAGAGGGCTGATTCACACCCTGTCATGATCATCCCACAATTGGCCAATATTGATGATCTTCAAGGCTGCATTTTACCCTTGTGCTATGGATAGTGTGTCTGAGCTGCATTTGGTCCTGGTTTTCACCCCCACCTCCATAAATGGTGTATCATTCCTAGACGACCAGTGTTGCTTCTCACACCTCTCTTCACTCTTACTCTTGAATTGAATCTGATTTCTTCACTTTCTGCTCAGGATTTTCAAGTCAACTTTGTAAAGTCCTGCCAGGGTGCTACAGGTATAAAAACACAAGGATGCTAAAGGCCACTCAAGGCTCATGACTGTTCATGTGTAATATGAGCTATTTTATACAGGTCCAGTGGCACCTGTTGAATAAGAAGCCTGGGTAAGCTTTGCTCTTCAGTTATTTTAAAGTGAGACACATTTCAGCTAAGAGACAAAGCAGTAGATGTTATGGGAGCCAGCATAGAGCAGTCAGTGATCATAGGAAAAGCAAACAAAAACATCCCCTCTTTATTCCCCTAAAAGAAATCCAAATTCAAATAAAGCTTTGAAGCTATGCCTGGAGAACGAGGCGTCATTGCACCTTCATGTCTAGTGTTTATTATAATATGTCCTTAGTGCTTTCTCTAGCTGAATCCTTTTAGAAATACAAGTCTCAATAGGCCCTTAGGTTCCCCCCCTCCCCCGTTTACTTCATGGGATACATTTTATTTTTGAATGGTAAAAAAAGGTTAATCTGCCTGACTGGGGTAAACATTCTAAAATGGGAAGACAAGAG
Organism: Cricetulus griseus; assembly: GCF_003668045.3. Lineage (NCBI taxonomy): Eukaryota > Metazoa > Chordata > Mammalia > Rodentia > Cricetidae > Cricetulus > Cricetulus griseus. The sequence continues at coordinate 219,047,931 of NW_023276806.1, forward strand.
TTCAAATCAAATGTACCTACAAACCAGAGCTCTCTAATACAACCCCGGAAGAATTCTGTACACCAGCTAACTGGAAGTAAGGAAAAGAGAGAATGATGAGCTACTAATAATGGCAAGCTAGTCTTGTGAACAGTCATCGAAAAAGATAATTTAACAGGTGTAGTACAGCTGCATTGAGCAAAGCCCCTGTCTTGACCCACTCAGGTCCACCATAGTTGCTATGGATGCTAGAAGTCAGGGCAGGAGTATTTCAATCAACTGAAAGCAGCGTGTGTCCACCTCTGCTATCTAAATGTTAGTTATAGTTCCTGGCCATGATAAGAACAAGAACAAAAACCTCAGCACCTCACTAGTGAGAATGTCCTAGTGAGTGGCTTTCATCTTAACATTTCAAGGGAACCCAGCCAGGCTACTGAACAGGCCTCATGCCCCAGTGCTAACTGTCTCCATGGATTTCTAACAATATCGAGAATTTCAGTCTCAGAAAAGCAACTCTTCATTAAAAGTCAAGTGCTTTGAGGAGCCAGGCTTAGGTCAATGGCCACTGAGAGCCACAACTTCAAATGTGCAGGAAACTGGTTCTCCCCAAAATAGAATTGCCAAGGGTAAATTGTGCTTCTCTTTTGCCCACCTTGACTGGCTTGTCCCAGAGCAGTCAGGGCAAGTTTGGTGCTGCAGGGATTCATGCTGTTGAGGGCTGAAGGTATGGATTCCAGAAGGGATTTATGTGTGTAAGACACGGGACTTTCTGACGACATGTATATATATATATATATAATATATATATATATATATATATATATAGTGGTTGAGGCGTGTTTGCCAGATGCATACTCTTATCACTGACGTCAGTTTGATCTTCACTTAACCCCTCTCCATTTTCTCACAAAGTTCCGGTTTTCTCCAGTTTCATATTGCTGTCAGAATCAATTTACAGACAGGAGGAAGACCTAGGGCTTAGGAAGATCTAATAGGAGAGACTTTATGGTTATGAACGCAAATGAGGAGGCAGAGGCAGGCAGATCTCTGAGTTCAAGGCCAGCCTGGTCTACAGAGCGAGTTCTAGGACAGCCAGGGCTACACAGAAAAACCCTGTCTTGAAAACAAAACAAAACCAGAAAAATGCAAATGAAATTGTATCATCATCTTCTAAGCCTGATGAGGACACTAGGCGTCTGCATAAAACCACCCACTATTGCAGCATTGCTGATCCAGAATGCTGGTGCAGAGATGGAAGCCAGCATGCGGGAGGCTGAAGCCAGGTGATTGCAACTTCAAGGCCAGCCTGAGCTACACAGAGAACCACGCCTCATGATATATGTGCCTTTTCATTGATGTATTCCTTGGCGGTTACTCCCAGTTGGAATCCTCTCACATTCTTGATTCCTATAAAAACACCACATACAAAACTGTACTGTTTTGTTTGTTTGGCTTTTGTTAGTTTGTTTCATTCTGTATTTTATTTTGTTTTATTTTGAGAGACAGTGGCTTGCTATACAGCCTAGGTGGGACTAGAACTCGTAATCCTCCTGCTTTAGCCTTTTGAGTGCTGGGACAGTAGGTATGCACCATTACATAAAACTGCTTTTCTTTTGTATTAGAAGTCTTCTGGGTTACAAAATGCCTGCTCTTTAATGCTAAGAAAGTAAATGATGCTAATGCTAATTTAATCTTTAGAAACTTGTCCATCTTCCATTTCTTTTAAAAGAAGGGGAAATCACAAAATGGGATTCCAGAGTGAATTTATTATATGAGATAGCTAATCTTACTGCTATTTCATGTCACTTACTTATAGAGAGTACTTTTCTCCATGATAATCAGGACAAGAGTGACAGAAGAAATGAATTCAAATTGGAGTAATACTTGTGTAAAATTAATAATACTGAAAAATTGAAGATCTGTACATTTAGTAGAAATAACTTCTTTAGAAGACCCAGGCCTTACTATTAAGCTGTTACAATTTATAGCAGAATGGGACCTTTCCTAGAAAGACTGAACTGTAAAATAAACATTGATTTTCATAATTGAATTCTAGGGGCAAGTCATACCTCTTTTCTCCCCTTTCACATATATAAAATTTATTTTACAGCAGTTTGTACAGTCCCTAAAATTACATTATCATGAATGCATTGGGTTGAGACAAGATTTTTTCCTCATGACATTTATCTCAAAAATAAATATCACAGTAGGTTACATGTTACCAAGTTTTCTTTTCCTTTTATTACTCTTTCTGTTATTTCTACTCGTTCTTCTAGGCACTGCCACCCATGTCCTAATCTCTATCATGACTCTTTACAAATTACAGAAAGCTTTCCACATAAGCTCCCATTGAATGTTTGTAACACACCTATGAGATATTGATAATGTGCTTCATGGTCCATAATTACAGTTGGCAAAACTGGCAGAGAAAACCTCTACATCCCCCAAAGTTGAAAATAGTAGTAGAACCATCATTTAAATCTGAGTTTTTTTTTTTATGTCAAGTTACCAAATTCAAAATGATACTGTTACAATGGAAAGAACCTACATTCCAAAGCCACAAGTTGCCATGCATGTGCATCCTGCAATTTTTCTAACATAGTAACACTTCCGTATTCGTAAAAATAATATTTTCTTATCAACATGACAACAATTCTTTATTGCATTAGCTCAGTGTAATATAGCTGCAAGCAATCAGCTCCTGTCTTTGGAAACCTAGAAACTTTATCAAGGTCATCACTAGCATGAATGTTATTATAACTTGAGAACTAGGTAGCATATCAGATTAGCCTGCTAAATAAAGGAGCAGTGGGCAGAGAGATATGCAACCAATTTGTTATGTGTAAGCTATATACATCTAGATAAAATCGGTCTTCTGAGCTAATGCAAATGCAAGGAAAATCTCAGCGACAGAACGAATAAGAAAACAAAACAGTCAGCTACAGTCTCGCCAGGAGGGAATTTAGAAGCACACTAAGTTACACACACTTAAAAGTGCCTCAGGCACAAGCAGAGAGAGCTGGAGCAGAGAAATGATAAGCTTTCACTGGAGGAGACGGGATAATAAATTAGAATTCACACAGTCAATACAATGCTACTATTCAACCATTAAAATAAGACTATAGCATTAAATATACTAGCTTGATATTAGCAAAAATTATGTTCTGTGTGAGTTTATGGTATATAACATATATTCTCACAAATATATGATGTGCATATTAAACACACAAACAAGGATATTGGAGTATTAACAGTGTCAGGAAAGCAGCTGCCTCTACCCTTGCTTGGAAACATTTCCCGTTTTCTCTTTCAGAATGTCTTACTTCCTCCACTACAAATTAGAATCACAAAAAAGTAAAACATGATAAAATTTATGTATTTTTTGCAGTCACTTATAATGTTTCAGATACTGTGACATTTCTTCCATAGTTACATACGAGTATCACATTGAACAGGAACAACAAAATCATTACCATATCAAACAACCTAACAATACCAAACATTCCTAAATATCTGCTATCACATGTATATCTTCAGTAACTCCCCAAAATATCATTTATAGTTGCTTTTTTCATTGCTACAGTCGAACTGAGGCACACCCATGTAACTGGCTAGATCAGTTTTAAAAAGTTAAAATAAAAGTTGCACACTGTACTAGCTAACATTGTCTTTGCTGTCATACAATACCTGATCTCAACAACTTAAAGGAGGGAAGGTTTAGTTTGGTTTGTGTTTGTCCATGGCTATTTGGTCCTATGTGTTTGAACAGAACATCATTCTGTTAGGAGCATAATGACATGTTTGTCTTCTAAAAACCAGGCTGTTGCTGTTTAAATTATTGAATATAAAAAGTTCAATAAAAGATTTTTATATACTTTACGGACATTTTTTTTCTGGAAATAGGTGTTTTATTATTAGAAACAAGCTTCTTTTCCATATCAATCCTAGTTCCCTCTCCCTCCCCTTCCCTCCTTTCCTCACCCCACCCCCTATCCCAACCCCATTCTGTTCCCCAGGGGGAGTGAGGCCTTCCATGGGAGAATCTTCAATTTTTTATCAGATTGTGTTTTTTTCAATATTCATTTACTGTTAAAGAAGATTTGTGTGTGTGTGTGTGTGTGTGTGTGTGTGTGTGTGTGTGTGTGCGCGCGCGCGCGCGCACGCGCACCACATGAACAGATACCAGAAGAAGATGTCAGACAACGGGGGTTAGAGTTACAGGTGGTTGTGAGCCACCTCCCATGGATGCTTGGAACTGAACTTGGGTCCTCTGGAAGAGCAGCAAGCACACTTAGCCTCCCATAATCCATGCTGCCTTTTCACTGTGTACATGGTTTTTAATTGGCCCCCTCAGCACAGAGCTACTGGGAATGCAGCAGTGTGAAGCAACTGCAGTTCCTCCAAAAAAAAAAAAAAAAAAAAAAAAAAAAAGAATTTCCATACGATCTAGCATTCCTACTTCAGGGTATTTCTCACAGAGAATTTCAATCAGGATTTTAAAGAGAGATTTGTATGCCCAGGATAATTTCTTCACTATTCAAAGTAACCAAGAGTGAAAACATCCTGAATATTTGGAAAGATAAGTGGAGGTGAAACCATAAGGCAGTGTTCAGAGCTGTAAGATAGAATCTGGTTCAACTTCTAAACAAGACATTCTTCATTATGCATCAGCACGGACAGATCTGTGAAATAGTAACATATGACTACAATGTGGTTTGATTTACATGTGGTATCTAAATAGTTAAGTTCATAGACTTTTTAATTGATTCTTTGTAAATTTCACATCATGCACCCCAATCCCACTCATCTCCCTGTGCCTTCATATCCACCCTCTGCCCTTGCAATGTCCCCTGAAAATAAAATGAAATTTAAAAAAAAAGGAAAAGAAATCTTTTCATGGAAGCTGTAGTGTGTCACAGTGAGTCACATAGTATATCATTTAGTCTATATATCTTTACTTGCAAACGTTCATTGCAATGAGTCATTGATCTAGTTCCAGGCCTCTGGCTTCTGCTATACTATTCATACAGGACCCTCCTTGGGACTCCTTTTGGATGTCCCGTTACTACCCCGTGTTGTGAAGATCCTGCTGTTTGGATCTGTAGGACTGGTCCCTTCACTTGCTCCAGCAGTTCATAGATGGGATAGATGTTGGGGTAGGTCAGCTCATAGCCCTGGTCTGGACCTGGGTGGCAGCCTGCCAGCTCTCCCGCGTCCTTACCACTGGGCCAAGTTCCCTAGCACTGCCCTGGCTAGCTCACCCAATGCTGCAGGCAGCAAGAGGTGAGGCTAGTTCTCCCACTCTCAAGCCCTCGGAACCAGCTCATCCACACCCATACATACCGCCAGCGCCAGCTCTACTGTGCTGCCCAGGTGAGGGGCTGAGCTGCTCTCGCAAGTGCTACAGATGGTGAGGGGCAGGACTAGCTTTCCAACTCTCATGTCTCTGAGGCCAGCTCTTCCAGCTGCTACAGCTGGCAAGGGGCGAGGGAGGGCATCTTTCCCTTGACCACACCACTTGATGGCAGATGAAGGGTGGGGCCAACTCTCCCATGCTCACACCCTCAGGGTTGGCTCACCTATATCTCCCCCACCCCCAACAGGGTCGGCTGTCCTGTGCTGCCCAGAAGAGGTGCCTGGCCTGCTCTTCCAGAGTAGTGCTTGCTTACTGTTCTTAATACAACACACAGCATGACATAACTAAGCCAAACAGAAATCAAAAAACGTCTGGTGTTCTTCTCACACTGAAATGTTTGGGAGTTGTTTTTAAACCAATGCTTTGTGTTCATTTTCTGAACTTTTAAAAAAATGTTAGCATTAAAATGGTGTTGATGGTAATAGGTTTGATGGTAACAGGTAATACCTTCAAGAGAGACAAGGAGAAGTCAACCAGGATCTTAAAATTTGCAAGTAAAATGTGGCAAGTTTGCAGAAGCCATGATATTGGTTGTTGGTAAAGTCTTCTCCTGAGCTCTGTGTCTTCATTGTGTGACTATGTGTTTTACACTGTGAACTTGTATTCATTTTCCTTTCTACAAAGCCTAAATGACAGCACAGCACTTAAAAACATTTATTGTTGTTGTTGTTGTATGTGGTGTGTATTTACATAATGTGTTTGTACAGGTACATGTGTGATATGTATGTGAGAGGAAGTTACAGGACAGCCTTCAAGAGTTCATTCTCTCCTTCCATGTTGGGTTCCAGGAAGCAAACTCAGGTCATCAGCTTGTTTTGCAAGCTCTTTTACCAGCTGAGCCTCTTAGCCCACCCCATAACTGCTTTGACATGAAAGAACTATTATTGATTATGCCATTTTATTTGCATACAAGCAACAGATTGGCTTTTGGTGACCTAGGGGGCATTTTATGCATCAGCCATAGTTTTAAATAACAAACGCCTTACAATACAAGTTTTGCTCCTAGGATGACAAAGAAGATATTTCCACTTGGATGCTCATTATGATGGGTTAGCCTTGTTTTTCTAAATCAAGGCTATAATTGTCTGTAATTTATGATGCACCCTCTAATATTAGCAACATACTGGGTACCTCATGAGAACTCACAAACACTCTGTGTCCTCCTGTTCCTCTGACAAAATGTCCACATTGCTTTTTCCCTAATAGTCATCAAGGTTGGCCAGGGCAGGCTGTCTTCCAGCTGCTCCCCCTGGTCCATATGGTGTCTAGGCCAAGAAACTGAATAGCAGAGTTTGCTCTAGCTGTTTTCCCTTTGATCCCTTCTTTCAAGACCACCAGACAGTTATTGCTGGCACTCATATAGATACAATTATCACTGGCAAAAACCTCTTCTGCCTACTGTAAAGATTATGAACTGTGATTGTTTTCTAGGCAAGTCTCTTCTTGGCACCAATGAGCGACCCAAGACTGAATTTATAAATTAAGAATAGGTCATTCTCTGAGTGTTGGGTTGCATTGTATGTTTCTTCTTTGACCACCACCAGGCTGAAAATAAATTTGGTTAAGACCAGTAAAGGAGGGAAAGTGTGGGGGACATAGCAAGGACAAGCTGGAGGCGGGAGTCTCATTAACTACAAATGTTTACATGATTTTATGTGAGGTTTAAACACATGCCACTACCTTTTATGCAGCTTTGTATAACCTCTACAGTACTTTGGATTTGAATGTTGGGCCTCTCATGAACAAACATTACACTTTGTTTGGAAGCTATATCTTTGCGAAAGTAGAGATCTCATCAGTGGTTGGTAACTTTGTCTAAGCCACAAAAAATGTTAATTCACATGACTGTTCATGGTTACTTTTGTTTGGTGGAAGCAAACTATTTTCTTACAATTCTAGAACATAGTACATTTCTATATTGGTTTAATGCTTTGAGTGATGAGTTAGATGTTTTGTCATTGTGACAAGATACTTAAAGAAAGGAAGATCCATTTGGCCTTAAAGCTCCAGGGACTGCTACAGTCCAGAACCCTTTACTCTCTGGTTTCTGGCTTACTGTTGAGGGTAAATCATCATGGTGGAAGGGCATGACATAGCAGAGAAGCATACAAGAGCAGAAGGGCCAGGAACAGAATCCATCCTCCAGGGATACACCTCAGTGATCTACATCCTTCCCTTTGGTTCAGTCTTTTAGTTCCTACCTCTTTTGAATAACAACCATCAAATTATGAGTCAACCTATGGGTTAGTTCATTGATCAGAAGTATTATCATACAATCACATCCCCAAAGCCTGGCTTCTAACTGCTGCATCAAACAACCAAGCTGTCAATACATACATCCTTTATGGGAACATTTCCTACCCGAACCATATGAATATGCAAATAGCTTGAATATGTTAAAAGGACTACGTCTGATCTAATTCAAACACACACACACACACACACACACACACACAGAGGTTCTGGGAACTGTAGGCATCTTGGCTGTGAACCTATAACAGTGGCCACACCCCTTGGGGTGTGGCTTCAGGCAAATAGAAGCAGAAAGAGAGAAGCTTGAGGTGTGGCGTGTGCTTGTGCGATTTTTCAGCTGATCCAGTAGGAAGAGCAGACAAATGCTCTGCGGTTCTTTGTATTTTTCCTGTGTAAGTGTTCCCCAATAAAACCCATTTATCATTTATCTTGGGTCTGGTGAAATCTTTGCACCCACACCTTCAGGGAACAGAACCCAGGGCCTTGTGCTGTCTAGACAAATGCTGTACCAGCGGCCATATTGCCAGAACTCTGACCTGTCAATGCACATAAACACTCCAGCATTGTCAATATATGGGTCTCCAAACTGCCAGGCCATCAATCAGTTGGATTCTTTTATTGTCTGGTTTCTAGGAGGGTAACTACCAATATCTCATCAGAAGTCATATTTCTGAAATAGGGATTTTTTCATATTAAATCATATTTTTCAAAAACTCTGCAAATATGCTGACAGACTATAAGACTTTTGACTGATGAACTACTGAAAGTTGTATTCTGCCTGAATTATAAAAATAAGGTATTTCAACTGGAGTGCAGAGAAGCTGTTGTCAGTCGACAAACTAAGTCATGCTCAAAACCCACCACTGAGGCTTTCAATACACCACGTAATGCTTGTGAGGCTGAGAGTCTGAATAAAGCACTGGACAGGTTCAACTGGAAGATGTTTCTAGAAGCTTTGATATTCAGTACCTTCATGTTTCTAACATATGTGCTACAATCTTGAGATTTTCTCAGATTTCTGAATGGAAGTTCTGTCTGGCAATTAAAAACAAAATGTCTGCCTCAGGTTGTGCCCACTGGCAGGTTTTGAGACTCAGACCAGGTTCATTAATTCTATTTCCTTTGAAAATTATAAATGTGTTTTTCCAAATAATTGTTGTGATAAGTGAAACATCTTTGGTGGGGGGAAATATAGACAGTTGCCCATTAAAGCAATGACATCAAAATATAAGCAAACAAACCATCTCATCATTTATTGGCAAACCAGTTACAGAATTGTTAGTGAAATCCTTTGAAAACCTTTTCAGATGTGTCAGAAATTAAGACCCTGGCAGCAGGTTTGAGTGATAAGTAATGACAATGACTGCCACCATGTTTGCCAGTAAGACACACTCAGCTGTGTATTTATTAAATGCCAACACTTAATAGCAAAACAAAACCTAAGAACACCAGGATGTCCAAAGGATCTCTGTCTGAATTTTACCAATTTCCCAAATGTCTGGGCTCCAGCAGACTAAAGGACTCACAGGATCAACAAACAGCCCACCCCAATGGGGAGAGATCTGCCAGGTGTTTACAGGGCACCCTTGAATGCTCTCTTTCAAAAGCGTGAAGAGTCAGAGCTGAATTTTTGGTGGACATAAATTCAGCTATCTTTTCTGTCCCCTTTTTCTTGGGAACTGGTCCCCCCCTTATTGATATATTATGTTTTTTCCTCACGTAATATATCCTGACTACAGTTTCCTCTCCTTCTACGCCTCCTAGTTCCTCTCCATCTCCTGTCCCATCTAGATCCACTCCCTTTCTGTCTCTCATTAGAAAAGAACAGGCTTCTAAGCAATAATAAAAAAATAAAATATAATAAGATAAAACAAAAAGTCACTCACTGGGATTGGGAAAAACAAATGATCAGAAAGAAAAGAGCCCAAGAGAAAGCACAAGAGTCAGAGACCTACTTGTTCACACTCAAGAATCCCATAAAAACACTAAACGGGAAGCCATAATCCATTTGCAAAGGACTTGGTGTAGACCTATGCAGACCCTGTGTACGCTGTCTTAGTCTCTGTGGGTTCATATTAGCTTTGATCATGTTGATTTAGAAGATCTTGGGATTTTTTTCTCTATCCCTTCTGGCTCTTACACTCTTTCTTCCTCCTCTTCCTCAGGGTTCCCCGATCCAGGGAGAAATTTGATGGTGATATCCTATTTAGGATGAGTGGAGGGCTAGTTCTTAATAGCCAGGCAGTAATGTTCACTTCACTTCACAATTTTTTTATTTCCCAATGTCAATTAGCAGAAGAATGGATAATAAATCCATATAGTTGCATATGAACTGTTCATTAGAAGGAACTTCAAGCATACAGACCATGAATGAATCTCAGACATAAGGTTAAATGAAAAAATTCCAGAAACAATAGAAGGTACAGGATTGGATTAGATTTCCAGAAAGTTCAATAGCAGTCTAAGCTAAATTGTGAAGCTAAAAGACAGAATAAAAAATGGTTACTCTTGGGATAAGTAAGAATGAAAGAGGGATTTAGAATTTTCCTGATATTTTCCTTATCTAGAGGCTGGTTACAAGGTTGTGTTCATGCTGAAAAAATTTCAAGCCAGAAGTCTCCTAAGGTGTGTACAGATGCTTTGTTTCTGCTGATTTCTGCCATCCATCCAATTTGACCCAAATTCCAAAGTCTGCCTTCTCAGCTACTTCTCCCCTCCAGGTGTTCTAACCATTCTTCTCTTTGCCTATGATATGTGTGTCTTTCCAACTCCTAGATCCTTCTATGCCCACATAAGAGGTCACATACATACATACATACATACATACATACACACACACACACACACACACACACACACACACACACACACACACAGAGTTGAGTACTCTCCCACGTGTTCATGATTCCTCTAAAACATTGCGGCCCATCCAGGTCACCGAGAGCACTGTCTGTCTCTAGGGCCTTGTACAGGAGCTGGGATTAATGGGACAATATTCACCCTTTAGAAATTTATAGGCATCTAGGTGATATCAGTTGAGACACTAAAGTGTGCTGTTTTATTTGAGGGTTAGAATGCAAAATGTGTTCTGGAAGCAATCCCTCCTGCTTACCTTATGAGAAAAGTGTGTGGGTGACACTAAGCCAGGCTTTGAGTCAAGAGCTGAAAATGAAAGGCAAGCAGAAGAACTTTCTAGACCTGGCACCTTGGGAGTGTGGAGCAGAGCAGGATGGGTATGCAGAATACCCAGATGAAGTAAGGGAAAACCACACCCTTAAGGATAAAGCCAAGTAACTATCTGTACCTGATGAGTAACATCACAGCTTCTCAAAGGACATCTTGCCCACATCCCGCTGTCAGACTCTTATCTCCAGAGACGTATCCCTAAATACTATTGGACCAATTAAATGTAGCCCCAATATGTTTAGTGGAGGAAAGGTAAAGTCATTCCCTGAATGGGGAGGGTTGCTGAGAGAGCCTGATGGGTTCAGACAGACTCTGAAGTCTAGACACACTGGAGTCCAGGCTTTTAGGATAGGGCATCAGCATATTCCATTCGGCCTATGTAGACGAGGTATGGAGAACAGGCTAACGATAGTTCCCAGCCCACCACACCCAGACTGCAGCATTTGGAGTGTCCTAGCTCCACAGACTCAGATGCAGGGTGATTTCTTTGGCTGCATTCACACCAGAGTTCTTACACTGATCAGGGAGCCTAAATGTGTGCAGTCCTGGAAAACATTACTTGAATAGCAGTTTCTAAAAGTGTGGGTCTAAGCCATCTTGTGTAAGTGCTAGAGGAGGTTATCTGGACTGTATAAATAAGGACTCAGTATCATCTAGCTGGAGATGCAAAAATGGTGGCAACTATGGCAGAATAACTCAACTTCCACCAGCACAATATTCAGGGCTTTCCTGCGAAGGCACTGTCTGAGGGAGGGCAGAAAGCTTTGTGGACAAGCCAACCTCTCAGCTCTCTGTCCTCACACTGGCTGCTTATCCCAAAAGCAGGGTCTGATAGCAAAGTGCTGAACCCACAGGGCCCAGTGTGGCTGGCCAGCCCAGGTTTCCCCCACACACCACAACACAGCTTCCTGCTATTTCAGGCCATGGGTCTGTAACAGACACCGCCACTGCCCTCCATCCTGGCTTGTGTAAAATTATGTGTGGTTTAGTGAAGTCAACAAATAGCTACAAAGGACCACACGAGGGCAATGAAAAGGAAGCTGGCATCAGCCCTGTCCTCAGAAGGTACTCAGTAAGGACAGCTATCCTCTGTCACCTCTTATCGGACAGCTGCCCTTAACAATAAACCAAACCATTTTTATTGGGAAAGGATTTCAAGTGAATAGTCACATTGCAAACAAAGCCCTTGCCCCCGTTGTCTCGCCTCATTTGTCTTTTGTGTTTTTTTTTTTAGGCCCCTAAACACTTTATGTATTTCCTGATTAAAGAATATTACTTTACTAGACTACATGACTGTAGAACAATCACTGACTTCAGTGAGTTTACTGACATAGCAGTGTTTACCAATTTGTCATTCTTAGTTTCATCACTTAACCTAAGAATACCCTTCAGACCACGTCAAGGGCCACCTCCACCAGGATATCATCCCTGACAGTTCCCTCTTCCTTTGTGACACTCTTACAGAGCACAGATTTATTCTCTTGTGACTGTTATTATATCTTGCCTTCACTGTATGGCTTTACTGCCCCCTCAGAATACTAAACAACAGGTTTTTTTGAAGGTCAGAAAAGTAACTAAAGGTATTGAGACATATAATTTGTATGAAATACCTTCATGATTTTCATGGTGCCAATTAAAAAAAATACTTTCTCCCCTCTTATCCAGGGGAGAGTCTCTTGAAAAGTCCATTAAGTACACCTACTAAATGACAGCATTCTTTGCTCATGAAATCTTTTGTTGAAATATGTTTACAAAAAATTCATTCTGTTGTCAAATATTTGTTCAAAATATGGTCCACAATTTCAATATAGCTCAATGAATGGAAGTGCAGTCCCCATCCATTCTGGGTAAGGGTTGAGAGTAGATTAAAGATACTATGATATGGAAATGGTCACAAGTAGTATCTATGTGGAAAGAACTCTCAGGGAAGGGAGGTTTATGGTCATTATGATTATAAGAGAACAAAGCCAACAGTGGATCTGGGAAGAGAATGTCTGGGCAGACAGAGGGTTGATTTACTCGTGATGGTTTTCCCTCACTTTCTCTGCTTGGGTGCTGGGTCCAGTTCAAGTTCATGTGTATTCATGTCTTCACACATGTTCAGAGGAAGGAAGGTAATTTGAATGATTCTCAGAGAGTTTCCAAAAGTTTGTCAATAGTTTTCCAATACCCAAACTGGCCATGAAGCAAGAGGTCTCATACCTTCTCAAATACTGACCTTGAGTAGATTTAAATGCAAAAATCAAAAGCCTTATACTTTGAATTTACTTATTTTTACTTTATCAGTGTCTGGCCTGCATGTATGTGTATCTGGTACTTTTGGGGGTGAGGAGAGAGTGTTGGATCTTTTGAAACCAGAGTTACAGACGGTTGTGAGCTTTGTTGGTGTTGGGAACCCAACCCAGGTCCTCTGCAGGATCAGCAATTGTCCTTAACATTTGAACCATCTCTCTAGTCCCTAAAATTCTCACACTTTGGAACATTCAAAATTAATCATCTTTAATATTGATGCAATCATTTGAGTCACTTCTAGGCATATCCATGAAGTAGATAACACTTGATAAAAATATACAGAATAATACTCTTAGATACTCGGTTGCCTTTTTATTTTGCTGTTGGTTGTATGTTTTCCACCATAAGCTGGCATTTCATTTTATAGTTACTCCTTAATCTAAGTAGCTTGTGTCCTCCTCATCATATTTCCAGATGTTTGATCTTGTGGCATTGTATGTATGCTATAAGGAGTGTTCTTATACTCTGGTCCTTTTCTAATCTGTTTTAGTTCATATGGAAATGGATGATTCACACAGACAGGTTACTCAGCGTATAGGTAGCTTGAATATCTGTGATGTTAGTGTTAACCAAAGCTGCTTTTTGGCAATATTATTTTCCACAGCAGTGATGGAGTAAGCCCCTCTTCCACACCCATTTCAGCCCTGGGCATTATCTCCAGAAGTTACATTACGTGCAGGATACCTCCTGCTTTGAATTTGGAATTTTAGAATGTATATAACATTCAATTACTTCTTTGGAAGTTTGTAATCTCCTTTTATGAGTTTTCAGTGTAAATATTTAAGTGATAAAAATAAAAACTAAAAGAGATAAAACAACACTTAAAGCATTAGTTCAAATCCAGTAAAATGTAACTCTACTCCATAAAATGAAACAGGCACAGGAGAGAAACAAGGCAGGTTTGTTCCAAGTTCAAGCACAAATGTCACCGGAGAACAGGGCTCTTACCCTGCATCCCCGAAGGGTCAGATCGTTTTGCAAAGTGCCTGTCAAATTTTGGCTATTTTCTATTTTCCAGAGAGCCGAATGTTAAAATCAATAGAAATGTTACCACATCCATGCCATCCGTTGAAGGGATAGACAGATTCATGCCCGCAACAGTCAAAGCCATTTCTGTTTAGAGTCTTGGGAAGGAACCTATTCCAAACTTCCAGAATCACAGCTGGCAGGCTGTAATTTCAAGTTGCATACAGGATAATGTGTATTAGTCCATTACTAAGCTGTAAGCTGACACCAACCTTTGGAATTGCTTTCTCAGAGGAAATGTTGAAAAGCCAATGCCTCAATCATTTCCAACAGGGCTGGGGAAAACATTCAGACAACCCATTAGATCCTTTCATCTCACATTTTGATGATTTTCATCAAAAGGGAAGTGGAAAGGGGGTGATTAGACACAAATCTTCACCGCTGAACATCCAAACATGTATTTTTAGGCTCAAGACATTGATAACATATTGGCAAGTCTTGTCCCCACTTACATGAACCAGCTCAGCTGCCCAGAATATCCTAATGGTAATGGACATATTTCCAGAGCTGGGATGGGATTGCGAGCAGATACTAAGGCCAATATTGCAATCCATCGCATTTTGACAGGCAAACAGCATCTTTATGAAAACCTTAAGCCACCAGGGGTTAGTTTGGAGGTTTTTAGTTGCTGGCGTTAATGCTGCATTGCATTCCCATTGCAAGATGAAAGGGTTCTTCTTTGGCGACTCAGAAGAGTCTGTCGTGATTGCAAAGGTTGTGTGCAGTCATGCGAGAGTCCATGGGTGACCTCATGAGAGAGGGACCTGTCTCTTTAGGACAGGTTAACGATGTAAGCTTCATCCCAGCCTATGCAGTCTGGTTGCTTCAGGGAGAGCACATACTGGGCCTTCAGTAGCCATGGTCTGGACCACTGTGCTGTGCCTGTGTGGTATGTCCTTATCTTTCGGCAAACATAATTTGATCTAATCTCTATCTTGTATCAAATTTTCATGAACTCTGAAGTTTTTTCCCTAATATTATCCCCATTTCTCATTCTTATGCGAATCAGGAAAAGCTGTTTGCCATCTAGTCCAGTACCGTGTAATGGAAATATACCATAAATCACACATGTGACTTAAACTTTTCTGGTAGTCATATTCAAAAAAGTAAAAAATAATAACAAAATATTGCAATAATGCTAAGAACACAATGATGGCAATAAAAGAATCAATTTAAAATCACTGGGCTATGTTTTATTATTTTTATACCAACTTTTAAAAGTCTACTATGTATTTAACATTAATTGTGCATGCATCTCAACTTTCCTTGCCGCATTTCAAGTGCTCAGCATCCTCTCGTGACCACTGTCTACTACACTGGAAGGAATATACATCTAGAAATGAGAAGGTACGGAGGAAGCAGGAGAGATGGCTTCTTGGGTAAGAGTACTTGCTGCTTAAGCATGAGGACACAAGTTGGAATCCCAGCACCTACGCGCAAAAGCTAGGCATGGCTGCATGTACTTGCAAACCCAGATCTGGGAGTGCAGGTGGGGGCAGGGACAGGAGGATCCTTAAGGTTTGCTGGCTGCCAGTCTAGCTCCAGGTTCAGAGAGGGACCCTGTCTCAAGGGAATAAAGTCGTTAGTGTGTTAGTGATAGAGGAGGGCACTGGAATCCTCTTCTGGCCTCATACACAAGTGTGGATATACCACACACACACGCACGCACGCACGCACGCACGCACGTACGCACGCACGCACGCACGTGGGTGCATGCCCGCACGCAAAATCACCACCACAATCAACAAAAGTAGTAAGGACTAAGCAAAGTAAATATAATTTGATATTCAAGCACAGGAGATGGCAAACTTTATATTTCATAAACCAGAAACACAGAAAAAAGAAAAGTCTATGAAGGGTCTCTTAAAACTTCTCTTCCAATGTCCACATGTGACTTGTAACAGGCAGCATGAAATCAAAGCTGTTCTTAATATAGAACCCACCATGAAAGGCAGTGCCCTCTCCTATTGTCCCTTGGAAACAACATAAAGAACACACAAAATTGTCTCTGAGCCTTGGTGCCAATTGTGGGTGCCTGGCATGCCAACATTAACTTCCCATAAGAAACTGTTATGTAGCCTAATTTTTAAAAATGTGCTGGTGTGCAGTTCTCTAGTTTAATTCCCCTTCATTTAAGTGCCATTTGTATGAAGTAGACATGCAACTTCTAAATATGTGTGATTTGTTAAGAGCAAATAAAACAGCATTGATAGGTAATGGGGGAAGTCCTTGTGTGTATATGCCTCTCTTATTGGTTAATGAATAAAGTACTGGTCAGCCAATAAGGCACAAAGATAGGTGGGACTAGGAATCAAGGAGGATTCTGGGAAATGTAGTAAAAAGAAGTCTTGTGATCCAGGCAGGAAGTGACATGGCAGGCAGAATCAGAATATAAGCAGGGGCAAAGAGGAAATCACGCTCTTCCTCGTCCTCCTGCTCTTTGCTCTGGAGCTGCCATGTGATCCTGGCAAGACAGGTTGTATTCTGCCAGCATCTTCCATAAGATAAGTCTTATGATTATGGTTGATAATTAAGACTGAGCTAGCAGATAAGAAATCCTAGTCATTGGCCAATGGCATTGTAAATAATATAAGACTCTGTGTGTTATTTTGGGTGCCCACAAGGCAGAGGGGCTCAGGCTTCTGGTGGAAAGATTTATCGTTACAGATAAGTATTATGGGAGAGTTTAAATTGCTTCCCATAATAACAGACCATTTGTCTGTGTAGGGAACTTTTGCAAATAAGCTATAAAATATAGCTATCCCACAAAAATGAATAAATATTTGCCTAACATTTTCCTTCATGTAGTACAACTTAGAATTTAGTAATAATACTTCACATGTGGACAGGACTTTGCTGTTCACAAAGCATGGCTTACTCTGTTTCACTAAGCTTAAGAAGAAAGGCATGAATGGGTAGGTCATTGAAATACAAGTTATCTGTCACCTGCTTTCTTCAAACATTTCTTTCATGCACATGGATTATAGGCAAGGCCATTAAAGGGTGGTTCTTTGGCATTTTGATTTCTTAATTTTCTAAAAAAAAAATCAGTGACTTTAATGTGTCTTGATAAACTACAGTTATTTGGTTTCTACAATGAGGAAGTCAGTCTTTGTGCTACCCAACCCCAGGGAAAATGTATTTTACCATTAAAAAAAAATTCCCTTGTTTTTCAGTAGATTGTAATTGGTGGGCCCCCAGATTGACTGACCATTTAAATAACTTTCTAGGAATTCCACCTGGTGCAAGAAAATGTAAGCCTCTAACAGACCCTAGCCTCCAACAAGAAAAAGGGAAAAAGATAAGATGTTCCTAAAAACAAAACTCAGGTCAAAAGGCTGATTTTTTTCTGTTTCAGAAGAACCCATCAAGTCTCATGAAAAGAAACAGTGCCCTAAAACTACGTCTTTAGAACTCAAGACCAGAAAATTCAATCCTATTTTTAGAGAAAAGAAAGAAACACAAGAAAAACAACGAGACTTTTGAATCATAAAATAAAGAATGGGCTCATTGTCTTCCTTAAGATATGTTTAAATATTTTTTAAAATCCAGAGCTCTGATGCCTTGGAACTAATTTCCCTCAGCTTCTATGCCTATATACCAAGGAGGAACAATGAAGGGGTGTGTGTGTGTGTGTGTGTGTGTGTGTGTGTGTGTGTGTGTGTGTGTGTGTGTGTGTGTGTATGTGTGTTTATGTTGTGTGTGTGTGTGTGTGTGTGTGTGTGTGTGTTATGTATGTGTGTGTGTGTGTGTATGTATGTGTGTATGTGTGTGTGTGTATGTGTGTGTGTGTGTGTGTGTGTGTGTGTGTATGTATGTGTGTGTGTTTGTGTGCGACTGTACATGTATGTGTGTGTGTAGGTACACAATCACTATTTGGCTAATAGATCCACTCTACCATGCAGCTTGCTCTTGTATACATAAACACATGAAGATGTCTGCACAATACACAACAGCCCTCCCAGGGGAAACGGCTCTGCAGTTGAAGGACTGACCTCAGAGGCACAAGGACCGGAGTTTTGATCTCCAGAACCCATACAAATGGTGGGTGGAATGGCAAGACAAGGAAAAGAGACCCCCAGAGTAAGCTAGCTAGCAGGGTTTTGAGCTCTGGGTTTGGCTAAAAATCTCTGCCTCAGTGAATACGGTGGAGAGTGATGGAAGATGATTTGCTCCATTAATGACTTGTCCCATTAATGACAGGCCTCCACATGTAGCCACGCGTGCTCTCCTCTACATACTCATGTGCCCACAGGCAAACATGGATACACACCTCACAAGCACATCCAAAAGGGGAAAAAACACAAATAGCCCTTATTACCTAGCGTGGAAATGGGAAGAAGTGAGCAGAAAGACCCTTGCTTCATGTGTGGTTTTCACTTTCTCTTATTGTAGGTGCCACACATGGAGCATGGCGAAGACAGCAAACCCAGCAGAACAGGGTTTGGTTTCCTTAGTTCAACAGCTTGGGAAGGTTGGAAGTCCCCTCATGCCAAAGTAAGCTAACCAGTCGGTCCTCCTCCAAAGATTCCTGCCTTCTGTGTCCTACAGAAACACAAAAGCTATTCACGTTAAAATAAGTCTTTAATCCATTTCAAAATATACCCGTTGGTTTAAGGAGCTTTTTAAATTACTCAGACTATTTTTCAACCCACTGATGCTAAAGAAGAAAAGTAAAATTTCTAATGAAAAATTTATTTGCCATTTGATTTGATTTGAATGAAGATTAAAAATACAACTTAGCAGCTCTTTGATTTTATGTCACTCAAATTCTAGTTTCATATTTTTTAATTGCTACTGTGAAAAATTCTTTGATTGCACTCGATGGGATTAAGTTTTACCTTTTCAATGATCAAACATGGGAAAATTCAAGTGTGTTCTAGCTAAGAACTTAAATTGTTTACGAGTGTTTAAAAGACAGAAGCAGAATCTGTCGGGATATTATTTTATCTGCAGGACAGTTATAACACATAGTAATTGGACAAGGCACTCACTCATTCACTCTCAGTTCCTTCAAAATAAGTAAAATATTCCTTCAAAGAATAAGACAGGAACTATTTATTGGGTTAAAGGGAAATACAGGGTCATACTGCTCATAACTGCGTTGTGACAGGAGTCATTTTAGAGAGGAAAGTGACATATCCATTTCGAGTCATGGTGTGACAGTCTCACATGTCACTGGTCAGCCAACACAGTCATAAATTTGGTGCACATTCAACTCCTGGGATTTCATTTTGTAAGACAACCAGGTGTTTGCAGATGAGGGGAACTCAGGGAACTCACTGGTTTATCAAAGACTCAGGCATCACACAAGAATTCTTGATGAGGAATCCCAGACCATGTGTTTCTTACTATGGGAGAAAAACCTGCACAAAATTCATAACTTAATACTAAGAAACAAGGACAGCATCCTTGGTCTGCAATGAACAGACAGAAAATAATGGAAGAGATGAAGGAGACCTGGGCTCCCACAAATACCTCTCCCCCAAGGAGTTTTATTCTACAGAGGTTTGGCATACACAAGGGTCCTTACCATTCTGAAAGTGTCACAGCCACAACATACCACAAATCATTATGAACGTCCGACTCTCAGGTTACCTTGGTACATTTCACAATATCCTTGATAATTTTTCCACATCAATCGAGCTGTTGATTCTGGATGAAGAGGTCAGTTTTTCATCTCAGTGGAAATATATTTTACTTTGTTTTAGGAGCACAGTGCTCATTAATGCAAGAAAATACAATTCCATTTTGAAGGAGGCTCAGATAACTCGATTTTTATGTAGGTAGCTATTGTGTCAGCCCTGAATTGGAGGAGATATTTGGATATTATTTGGAAGCGATGTACTGAAAATTATATAGCTCTTGAATAAATGTTAAAACTGGCTCCTCACAATGGCCACTCGGAGTACCCTTCTCCATAAATAGTCACTACAATCCTTACAATGGGAAGCGCCTCTGTCTGGGATAAACACTTTCCACACAACAGAATACTGAGTATGCACAGCCATGCCAGTCATGGCTCCAACTGGGGGAGGCATTTTCCCCTCTATCTAATTTAAAGTCAAACCAATCAGCCAAGAGTTTGGAAAAGAATTCCATTAAAGTGTAGAGCATGACAACAATGATTGCTTTTCAAAAGGCACTTTAAACTTTCTATATTTGCTTTTGTTTTACATAACAGTTGAAAATGGCTGTGTCATCTTACACAATTCACCATCTATCTTGGGGGATGTCTTACATTATTCTGTCATTCGTTTTAACTTATAGTCACCTATTATTATTATTATTATTATTATTATTATTATTATTATTATTATTATCTGAAGTCCATTCTGTAGTCAGATTTCTTTACCTTTTGACCTAATATCCTTTTTCTGTCCCCGGATCTCACCCAGGAGAACATATTGGGTCTTCTAAGTCTGTAACAGTTCCTTGTTCTGGATGACCTTGAGAGTTTTGTTCTGGATGACCTTGAGAGTTTTGAGAAGTTCTGGCCAAATTGTGGAAGATGCCTTTACCTGCTGATTCTTGGATAATGTCTTTCTCATGACTTGAGTGGGGGGATATACAGGGGAGCATATCATATCATATCATATCGATACTAGGAGGACTTCCTGCTGCTCTGCTGTTGGTCACAACCTCCAGGCTGAGGTTGTGTTCTCTTCCTTCACCAGGAAATCACTCTTGTCCCCATTTCCCACTCTATGCCCTTGGTAAGGAGTTACCTAAAATGTTGCAAGGAGTGTTTCATCTCCTTTGAGACATTTTCTACTGAGAGACTTGTCTTCTTTTATTTCTTTAGATTCCATCATTTACTCACACTGGGGTGTAGACTTTACACTTTGACTATCACTGTAATATGCTATTCATTTTGTTTTGTCCAGATTTGACCAGTTTGTTCTTACAGATTAGCTTTCAAAAGTGTTAATGTATTGTTCTGTTCTTGTGCCAGATTTTCCCAAATTGTACATGAGAAGAATATGCCAACTTTCATGTTGATTTTTCTACCGTTTTCAACACCAAAACCAGATTCTCAGATCTGTCACAGGCTGTCTCATGGAGGGAGGGCATTGGGCCAAGCTTGTCCTTTGTCAGTGGATAGTCCCATGCTTGCTTGGCATCCAACAGTTCCTCTGATTCCAACAGCTGGCTGTTTTGGCTTTACTCAAACACCCACACTTCTTTCTCTCACTTTGCTTCTTGTATTTTCCTCCAAAGCACTATTTTATGAAGGGAGGCTGTTCTTCAAATTTTTATTTGCAAACATGAAACCTGACTAACCCCCTGTTTGTGAAATTAACCAAACTTACAAAAAGAAGGTGGAAACCACGTGCCATTGAGAACTGAAATTGGCATGGCACAGATCTAACAAGCCAGCTCAGAGCCAGCTTGCCGCCTCACTCTTTGAAAAAACATGGAGTCAGTCAACAGTCCCATATCTAGATCGTGTTTGACTTATTTGGGGGTAGTGCAACTATAGACAACATCACTTAGATATTTCCTTAGCATCCACGGCTAGTTTCCAAGGGTTGCAGCCTCCCATAAACTAACATGAAAACCCAGCAGGCTTTACTATTGAGAAGGCACCATTGCAGAGCAAGTACATCCTCATTTGTGATTCCTTCTGGTCTCCTCTGAACAGAAGCAAAGCTCCTGCCTTTCCCATCTTGTCCTCACGAACTAGAGTTTCCAGGACTTTGAGCTGCGCACTCTCAGATCTCACAAGAGTCAAATCCTGAGACACAGCCTTGTGTTAAAATAGAAGATGCACCAATCCATGGAAACTGAACCTGTTCCTCGAGAGAAGACATGCAAGATACTGTTGGAAGGAGAAATATAGGAGGATGGGATGGGTGAACACAAACATGTCTTCGAAATAAGGAATTTAAGACGAGCAAACATAAAGGTGAGTGAGAGAAGTCATCTCAACGCATCTTTCCGTGAAGGCCCCAGCAACCTTCCCTTAACCTCTGGGATGTTAGCTGGTCTTCTTTCCTAAGGAATTTTTTTCAGCTCCACAGCTGTGGAAGGTGCCAACTGCAACACACCAGATAAAGAAAGCCAACTGCCCAAAGACGCACGCATGCTCGCATGCTCGCTGCTTCCCGTCCTGCATCTGCATCCATCTACACCTCTATGACTGTCCTCGAGCTGGAAGCTGTCTGGCTGTGACTGGGAAGAGCTGAAGGGCCTCAGCTTTCCTCCTCAGTCAGTAGATAGAAGGAGTTAGAAGAGCAAGGAAAGAACCCACGGAAAGCTACAAAGCCGTAGGAAAGATTGCATCAGAGCACGGTTGGTAGTGAACACACGGCTGAGAGGGAAGGAGTAGAACAGGCATATAAGTTGTGAGGGGTGTGGAAAGAACCTGGCTGAACACTAAGTTAGCAGGCTGAAAACCAAAGTGAAACTGGTTGACCTCCGGAAAGTAAGCAAGGTTTTATTTTGCTTCTGTCCCCACCCCCACCGTTTGAGTAAAGGAAAATGAAGGCAAAAAGGTGAGCAGAGGACCTCTCTAAGGCCACCCAGAGTGTTTGCCCCACCTCCCCCTCTTTTGAAAATAAAGGTTTACTTTAGATACTCAAATAGACATTTTCAAATGTTGTTCAACTCTGAAACCTCAACCACTGGTCCCCATGTTTACAGTTCAGGATTATACAAATTTCCCTTGGCCCTCGGAGGCCTCATCTAAGAGACTGATTGATACGCTCATGTAGCCCCAGGCCAAGAGGTGGAAGCTTCTCCAAGCACACAGCCGTTAGCTAATGGACACATTTTTCTTCATCCTTTGGAAGGACAGATGGCTGCAGCCAGCTACAAGGCCAGCCAAAAGTGGCACCTACCAGCAAGAAGGACAGCTAGTGCTCAGTGCCTGGAGGTTGAAGAAAAAGCACATGAAGCAGAGCTCAGATGCCCCGGGAGGCAGCAGAAGCTTTGGGGCACAGACTGGCGCTCTCAAAAAGATGTGTGGAGCACAGTCGCTTGGATAGAGTCTGTTTCAGCCTAACATCTTCAACAACTTGCACAACTTCTCTGGGTGTCTGGCAGGAGGGAGAACTCTGCCGAACACTAGTGGGAGAGGCTCCAGAATTTCTTAGTAGGAAATGCTTAGATGGAGCATTTTCTTTGCAAGAGGTCTTCACAGCTAATTCAGTTTGCAACGGTTTTTATATGGCAGTTTATAAAACACAGAGGGACTGTCAATAGTTCATCTCAAAGAATGTAGGCACTGGCAAGGATGGGAAGTTCTCTCTGGATCGCCTCATAGCATCACCAGAGGGTGTAAAGACACATTTGCACCCCGTAAGAATGCTTTTGAATCTGCAAAAATCGTGCCCCCGAGTTGCACCTTTCCCCCTCTCAAACCTCAGCCCCTCCCAGCCCTCAGTCCAGGCCAAGGTCGCACCGATATTTTCACGTCATTACAGCAGGTCAGGGGATAACTGGCAAGGCCAGTTGGAAAGTGAAAGCGTAAACAGGTTTTTACTTCTCCCCCCTTTTCTGGCTCTCCATGAATAGAACTTTCACATAAGAACCTCAAGCTGATGGAAAAATTAGATAATCACACTCGGTTGCCTTAACCTCCCAAAGTCATCCTTACTGTGGGTCAGTTAAGGGCTCCTCAGACACGTGAAGAGAAAGCAGTAGCCTAGCTTTATTCATGGTTTTTTTTGGGGGGGGAGGGGGCGAGGTAGCAAGAGACACGAAAGAACAACTTTGAAGTATTTCAGCCAATTCTCTCACTCCGATTGCTTTGACTAAACTAAAATAATTTCCATGCTTTCAAAAGAGCTGAAATCAAGGTGCCAGAGACTTTCTAAAAAGCGAGCCAGCAGCGTCGCCTACTGGCTGTTTTATGAACTAATGCAGACTCTTAAGCGGGGCAAAGAAAGGCTTAAGACACAAGAAAACGTCCAAGAGCGGATATGTGCTGAGGAAATTATTTGTATTCACGCGTTACAAGTTAAATGTGAAGCTTTATTCTTAAATGTCACGTAAGTCTCTGATGGCAAATATGAGAAAAAGTGGTCTTAAAGCATGCAAATGCTTGCTTTATCGTTTTATAATATATAAATAAAAACTCAAATTTTAAACAGCAGAAATGGTACAAATAAACAGATAGTGAGATTCTAGAAACTCACATATTTTAAACGATTTTTTTCACTTAATCTCTGGGCTCTGCCTACAAACTTCTATTTTCAAATTTAAACCAACAACAGAGAGCTCTTACTGACAATGGAAAATTCACCAAGTGACTTTATTTGGGGAATGCTGATTTGGAGAGTTTTTTTTTTTTTTTTTTTTTTTTTTTTTTTTTTTTTTTTTTTTATTGGAGCAAGCGTTTTGGTTAGAAACGTTTCCATCTGTGACCGCTTTTTCTTAAATATTTCAAATGTGAGGGTCAGGGTGGCCCTTAAATGCTCTCTGTGCCAGGCAGCTGAGGCACAGTGCTTCACACTGTGCCAAGCATATCCTCCCAGAGGCAAGGCTCAAGGCTTTCGGGGTGCACTGTCTTAAAGAAGCAAAAGCAGCTGCTCATTTCCTAGTAAGCCAAGCTCTTCTCATGCTGGGAGCCCATTCCCCCAACGCTTTTGGTGTTGCTGTTGAACAGTATTTGCTCTGCCTCTGAGCTGGCTCGGCAGCCCTCCCTTTCCCCCAATTATTCTTATCAATGGGTGTTACTACTTGTCCACATAAAAGGGTGTCACCCTAACATGTCCACATATGCATGTATCCGGCTTTGCTGTGCGTCTGCCCTCTACGCAGCCTTCCTGGATTCCCTTCCCTTCCTGTGGCTCCTGTCCTTTCCCTGGAAGCACAGGGAGTTGTTTCATCAGCATGTCCAATGAAATGGAAGAAATACTAACTGAAAACAAGACAGAGGGAGGACTCAGACATTGCCGATATGGGAATTTGTATATACAAATTTACAGAGAGAAAAGTAAAAATTTTTAGAATTTATTTATTTGACAAAGAGAATTTCCATTCTATGAACTTATGGCTTTTACTCGACTGAAATTAATCACAGAGTCACTGAAGAAAATCAGTGAATATTTTGATATTTTCTCTTATCTTGGTTCCTACAGTTTAATAGAATTGTATAGAAATAAAACAGCAATAAATATGATACACTGGGGTCATAAAATATGTTAAATAGAAAAGTAAAGAACCAGATAAACAGAGTTGAAATCCTAACATTTTTTGGAGGGGGGATTATTTGTTTGGCTGTTTTGTGTTTTTCAAGACAGGGTTTCTCTGTGTAGCTCTGATTGTCCTGGAATTCTCTTTGTAGACCAGGCTGGCCTCAAACTCAGAGAGATCCACTTGCCTCTGCCTCCCAAGTACTGCAATTAAAGGCCACCACCACCTGGCACAAATCCCATCATTTAATCTATACAGATATGTGCCTTTGTGTCTGTTATAGCCCTTTCCATTCTAAAAGTCATTTTCAGGTTCATTGTATGGAGATGAGCTGGGAGAGGCTTCCAGAATATGATATTCAGAGAGTGACAGCTATCACTATGTATTAGATTCTTCATGGATTCATTTGTGAATACAGAAAACACTCTAATTTCTGACTTAAGAAGTGCTCCAGGGTCAAACAAACACAAAAGGGAATAAAGAGGATGGAAGTTCATTGTCCTGTCTCATGTAAGACATAGCTAGGATTATTCTTTCCAAGGTTCTGGATGGATCTATGGCTCTTGAAGGACATACAGCATAAAAGGAAATGAGTGAATTTTAAAGAAGTACATGGTGGGTTGGTCATTGGCTCCTTTTCTTTTACAGGCTAGGATCAAGCAAGTCTGCTCCGGGCAAAGCCTGCAAGACCATGTGCCTCACTTGGTCATGCCTGGCACCCAGAGGAGAGAATACATTTGTGAGCTCCATGGAATTTAAAGAAAACATAAATTAACACACGCGCCAATTCCTCAAAGGCAGACTTCGTTCTCAAATTGCATGCCAGCGGAGCCACTAATAAATTATTAGGTATCTTCATTCTGAAATGCTTGTCCAACATTAACTAATTTGACCATATGATATTTTCAAAGGGATAATTATCATTCTCATCTCACAGATGGGGAAATAAATCAGAATGATCATCACATTTAAAAGGGAACATTATTTCATATTGTGACTAATATCATATTCAGTTACTAATCTTATTAAAGGGTGAAAATGTTCTATCCACACATAAAAATGGTACGGCTGACCTAATATGGGTAAGGCATGTACTTTGAATGTTCTTTTTCAAAAATTTTCTCCTTTTCTTAATCTACAACCCACAAAGCATTACAAGCAGCTTATGAAAACAACCAAAAGAGAAAAAAAATACAACACAAAATTAGGAAACTCTGTAGATGGAAACCTGAAACAGTTGTACATGGGTGGGGAGAACAGCCTCTCCCATCCAGAGGGAAGGGCTCCAGGCTTTCCTGTGGAAAGGGTTGGGCACATCCATGATGGCCATGAGAGGCAGTGGCCTCTGGCTTGTTTTTCTCCAGGAATGACAGGTTGGTCTCCATTCACACTTCTGCCTGGTGTCCAGTTCACCTGCCAAATGCAGAGTGGCTGGGAACTAACATACAGCCACAAAGGAACCTTGATATCTGGGTTTCCTACATTGGGGGATTAATCAACTATAGACAGAGCCTATTTTCAAAGCTAATCTTTAAACTGAAGATCT
Organism: Cricetulus griseus; assembly: GCF_003668045.3. Classification (NCBI taxonomy): domain Eukaryota; kingdom Metazoa; phylum Chordata; class Mammalia; order Rodentia; family Cricetidae; genus Cricetulus; species Cricetulus griseus. The sequence goes on from NW_023276806.1 coordinate 219,074,771, forward strand.
ATAGACAATAAAGAATGTTCCCATTGCATCCAATATCATGAATAAACTACACAATTTAGAGTGGTTTGTAGAAGGACGTAGGCCACATCCATTCCCTGAAAAAAATGTGTTCTTCCCTCATCTATTATATTCCAACTGCAGTTTTCCTTCCTACATCTCCCTGCAGTCCTTCCCCTTACACCTCCCCTCTCTACCAGATCAAGTCCTCCATTTCTCTTCAGAAAAGGGCAGGCTTCCAAGGGATAGCAAGTGAGCATGGCATATCAAGTTGCGGTAAGAGTAGGCACATTTCTTCATATCAGTGCTGGATCGGGCAACCCAGTATGAGGAAAGAGTCCCAAAAACTGGCAAAAGAGTCAGAGACAGCCCCAGCCCCACAAGAGGATCAAACTACACAACATATATGCAGAGGGTCTAGGTCAGACCCATTCGGTGTCCCTGACTGTCGGTTCAGTTTCTGTGAGCCCCTTTGAACCCTCGCTAGTTGATTCTGTGGGACACTTTCTTGTGGCAGACATACACCATTTTATGTGAGGAACTTTGGTGTGTACAGCCTTGGTGTCCACTGGGGTTCCTGAAACCATTTTCCTCGGATACCAAGGGATGTTTGAATATAGTTTTGATCAGAAAAGAGGTCTAAGCTAAGAGGCTTTCAGGTAGGACACATGTAAGAGTGCGAGGAAGATCATAGTTTCTCAACTGCTGTTCCATGGATGGGTATTGTTGTGAGCAACCGACTGAGCCATGGGAGGAGGGAGTGGACACCTCCATTTACTTCAGTGTTCATACAAATAGTATAATTTTGATGTAAAGAGATTAGGAACCACAACTGTAGCAACTGAACTATAGCCCCAGAGCTAATTAGTGAGTAGCCTGGAACATTGAACTCATAATCTAAAAGATTGGTGAGAACATCACCCCATCACTAAAATAATTTTAAAATGATGTATAGGAGCGTTAATGCCTGCATGCATGTCTGTGTACCACATGCATGTCTAGTGCCTGCCAAAGCCAGAAGAGGGTGTAGAATCTCTTGGGACTGGAGTAACAGACAGTTGTGAGGTGTCATGTGGATGCCGGGAATCAAACCCAGGTCCTCCAAAAGAACAGCCAGTGCTCCTAACCACTGAACAATTTCTCCAGCCCAATTTCCTTCATTTTCTGTGCCACTCAAGTTTCACCCTCTTGCAGATGGTTGGCATTTCCACAGTCTTGCATTATTCGAATTCCATCCCTTTCATCATTTCAACCACAAGGATCTAATGATCTTTATTTGGAGCTAAAGATCAGGCTATGGAGTAAGGGTCAAGGTTTAACCTAGCTCAAGAGATCTCACAAATAATTTCCATTTATGTACGTGAAGACACATGCAACCATATCAGCAGCTATGCTCATCCAGGGTTGAACCATGGAGCAGGCTCTGAGCCCTAAACAAAGTCATACATTGTGGAAGAGACATTAATAGGCCTTACATGAACAAGTGAAGAAAAAGGCCTACAAAGAACTAGCAGTAGACTGCCCTTGTCAAGAGAGGCAGAGAATTCAGTAAAGGAGTTTTCTTTTCTGCCAACTTGCAAGCATTGGTCCTCATTTTGAGTGCATGGCAAACTGTTTTCAGAGATGTATGAAACCAGCTTGAACACTAGCACACTGGGAGTCCACCTTTGATTGTTTGTCAGAGATGTCTGTTGCTAAGGTGGCTATATTAATAGAGGTTTACTAAAGGAAAAGAATTGAAAGAACGAATATATATATATTAGAATTTATTGACTCGGATTACATAATATGGTTCAAGGAGTCCAACAGTGTTGGTCTCACTGGTGATTCCATTGGACTGGATGGCTCAGCAGTTCCAGTCTGGTTCTGAAGGCCTGGGGGATTCCTGGAGAGCTGCTAGCCTTCAGTGTATGCCGTTATAACATCATTAAATGAATGCCAAAGCAACAAGATAGATGACTTCCATCAAGGGTGAGGGAAACAGGCAAAAAACAAAGTTCCTTTCTTCCATGTCCTTTTATCTGTGCTGCCACCAGAAGGTGATACCCATGTATAGGGTAGGCCTTCTTACTTCAAACAATTTGATAAAGAAAGTAGTGGCCATCGGCTTGATTTTAGTCGGTTGCTTGATGCAGTCAAGTCACCATCACTGTGGCCTTCCCACTGTTCAAAAGCTGATCCAGATCAAGGCAGGGGAATGACAAGGCTGTGGGTTACTAGTGTATGGTCAGGGCTGATGCTAAAGAGACCCAGACATGGACACAGGCTCCATCCACCTTTACCTCCATAAATAGATCTTGTCTCACATGAGCAAAAATGATGTAAAATCTTGTGTGCAGTTAGCACAATTCCTTCCCAGCTCCTCAAGAGCTACCTCCAGTAGCTTTCCAGTGAGAGACTCTACACACAGTCAGAACAAGGTAAGTCCCATCATAAATCCTATGTTCTTCATGCCATTGCAGATACGGAGTTAGGGATATTAAGCTCTCTATCTAGAAGACCTAGAGGAACTTGATGTCATCAAAACAATGTCCTCATGCAGTGAGGTGAGACAAATGGGTCAGTCCTCTACTGTACAACAGCTTTTCGTTTCTGGGCATCACGATTTCTCATGTGATGAGTCATAAATGGGGAGACTTTAAGACAGTTTGGATAACATGTTCATCGAATGCATGGTTCCAGACCTAAGGGATATGCTAGCTACCTCTCCCCCAATATGGCAGAAATACCAGACAGAAATAGCACGAGGGATGAAAGACTTTGTTTTTACTCATGATTCAGAGGGTTTCAGTCCATCATGGGAGGAAAGCCACAATGGAGCAGCTTGGTGCATGGCAGGAGTAGGTAGCAGAGGTTGCTTACATCACATTGGAACAGAAGATAGAGAGAGGGAAGGAATTAGGGGTTTGATATAACCATCAAGAGTTAGTGACACATTTCTGCCATGTAGGGCCACACCTCCTGAAGGTTCTAAAGTCTCTTCCAAAGTTGTTCTCCCAGATAGAGAACAAGCTTCAAAATAAGAGCCTGTGGAGGGACATTTCAGATTCAAACCAGAACAAGGACATCCTTTCTTATCACAATGGTTGTTTCATCTATAATTTGTAGCTGATTGACATGTACTTGAAACGGCAGCTATATCTTTTCTCTAGTTTATCTTGTTGGCAGTGAAAACTCTTGGGCATTGTGGTTCTGTGAGTAGCATCACTTACACTGGTAACCACAAGTGTTGTCATGGAAACTTACTGCTTGCCCATATTCTTAGGCCTCACATGAAGGACAGGGCTCAGTTCTCTGAGGTGAGTGAGCTTTCCAGGTGCTTGTGATGTGTGTTTATATTATTTAATACTTCCCTTGCCAGTTCAGCCAGATCCTAAAGCTAAGCTTTGGATTCATTTTCTTTTGTGAGCCTGTTTCCTATCACCCAGTCCTGGGTACAGCTACTCCTCCCATGCATTCATTTCCCCCATCACCTCTTGTCAGCCATCTTGATACTCAGAGGAAGCCTACAATACATACTGACACTGTCTCAGTGACACTTCTCTCAGTTTGTTGGTTCATTTTCTCTCACTGTAACAAAATACCTGATGCTGGATAACTTTATAAAGAAAAGAAGGTGATTTAGCTGAAAGTTCTGGATATTTAAAAGTTCACATCAGTTTGGGTCCAATGAAATGCTCCTAGCAAGGGGTATTACACAGTAGCAACACAGAGTAGCCACCTGGTAAAACAGGAAGCCAAAGAAGTTAGGGCATGGCCAGGATCATTCTTCTTTTGGCAACTGTCTCAAGTATCCCACAAGAACTATCTTAGTGGCATTTAAAAAGAGTGATTTGTTTATTCATTCATCTATTTATTTCTGTTTATGTGAGTTTGTGTGTACCACATGTGTGCAAGCACCTGCTGGGGCCAGAAGAGAAAGTCCATCTAAACTACAGCAGGGGTTCATCATTGGACTTCACTGAGCTGCCTTGTTTTAGGCTAAGCTTTTTCCTGTCCATGGCCATCCCTTTCCATCACAGCACTCATTCTGGCTTCTGCCCACTTTGCTTTCATCACTGACAGAATCAAGGTTTCAAACTTGTGACTGTTTTCCCTGGCTCCATCACTCCTTCTCTGCGGGATTATGAATTTTTACTTGCTCACTTTGATACTGTGCATCAGCCATTCCTCCTGCTATTGGCTGAGAGTCCAGCTGAGTTGTGGCTACATTTGGAGGAAATCCCTTTCCTGAATTTGCCGAGTCAGCTTCCTCAGAAGGTCACACCAAAAAAGCGCTGCTTTCATGGAGTTGGCCTTGCTCACCCTACAGACTAATGGGGCCACACTCTGATCCAATTCAACAGTAGTCAGGACAAAGATGGCAAGAATGGAGATGATGAAATCCATCATTTATTATGTACTGGTCATGTGCAGCAGTAAAATATATATGATCTAATTTACTGTTCAGCACAGCCACATAAGGAGGTTCTATTGTTACCTTTATTCTACGGGCAAGAGGTGTGGGGGCTTTTCCATGTGCATAAAACTAAACAATGACAGAGAAAGAGCTTGAAACCAGATAAATATCCACAATCTAAGGACTGGACTTCACTTCTCCAAGTGTCTTGACCAGGCATCCGAAGGCTTACCACACCTGATATCCTACCATTGCTAGTAGAGGTCCGTTTTCTACTTTGAACCCACTTGCCTGCTTTCAAGGTCTTGTAAATATTAGGCTCTCTGTCTACGAGACCTTGTCCTTCCTTTTAGTTTCTTCATGTCATAAGCCATACCTTAGGACCTAACTCCATGCTTACCCCTGCAGGGTTAACTCTGCCTAGTTGTATAGAAGAAGGGCTAGGTTTCTCAGATAATACAATGGGAAATACAAAGTATCTGCCTACTGAGCCAGAAATCCTGAGTGCCTGGGCCTTCAGGAGCAGGAGGTGGAAATGGGTGGGAAGATACAGGAATCAGTGGAAGAAGCTGTTCTATTTCAGATGGGATGTAACAACAACTAGAGATAGGGTTTTATCCCTTAGAGTTATTGAAAGGAGATGAGAACAAAACCCACAAATTTATGGGTTCTAAGATGGATTCAGTGTGGAGTGAAAACGAAGGCAGGGAGAATATTTCCAAGTGCTATCCTTCTAGTTCAAAGCAAGGAGCTGAGCTGTCATGCTTATAGCATCCTTGGTGAACTGACAAAGTAGCGTCAGACAAGAAAAGTCTTACGGCCAGAGGGAGCCCTGCTGCCCCTCTCCTGATCTGGCCTCACTGAGTACAATTGCTAGAGATTTCCCTGGACATTAAGGACCAGGGTTTTCATGGGGCCAGCTCAAAGGAGTGCCATGTTTTGTTTTATCACAGCTGTGTAGTAGTGAGTAGTGGGCTTTTTTTTTTGACAGAGATGTATAGCAGTAATCCACCTTCTTGTTCCACTATACTTTATATAATTAGCTAATTAGCCAAGGACTAATCCACAGGCAGTTTACTTTGAGTTGACCACTGTATTGAATGCTGCACAGATCCTGGTGAACAAAACTGAATGGGTTCATAGAGTACACAGAAATGTAAGGGACTCAAAGTCATCTATATCCCAATCCTAACACATATTACTTTGGGATATTACACAGAAGGGGGAAGTAAGGTTGTAGGTCAAGATTAAGTTACTAATTAGAAGATGTAGAATAAAGATGCCATCAAAAGAGCAGATTCCCTTCATATAGAAGAGACAGGGTCCAAGAAAAGCACCAAGAGAATGAGTCAATGGGCCATTCCTGGGTTTGAATACACAAGGGTCTGTGAGTTATGAAGTGTGATAATATCAGAAGCTGGATAAATCAGAGCAGACCCCTTTGCAATAGCAGCAGGAGGCGCCATCGGCTTACCACCAGCTTGAGTTTAGTTTGATTGTGCTAATGTTATGCTTCTGATAAGAAAGGGGGTCTGGAGCTATGAAATTTGTGGTATGTGTTGCAGCATCAATAAAAACCCTGAACACTTTCCTTGGGAGCCAATAACCGAGCAGAGGACGGGAATAAAACTAGTAAGTGCACAGTGACTACAGGGTACAGAATAGAGAGTGGAGAGGGAAAACTTTTGGGTGTGGCCACACCAGGGGCTTCTTGGGTGTGCAGATGTAAGAGAGAAGCTTGTACAGAAGCAACAAAATGCTTAAGGCCAGTATATGATAGAGCTAGGAAGTGAAGCACTCTAGCAGAAGCAACCCTTCACTGGCAGTCATTGGATGCTAAAACACAAGCCGCTGTCTGGAACCCAGCACGAGTCATTATAAAGTGATCAGAGTTCATGATGAACTGGACGATGGCTCAGGAACTCATCTCATAGACAGTATCTTGTGACTTTTTTTTTTTCCAATCGCTGCCTATAGCAGCAGTACTGCAACTGGGTGGGTGGAGGAAGCCAGCTCTTGAGGTGGCTAGGAATGCAGTACAGTATATGGAACTATCTGTAGAGCCTGAATCAGGTCAGATGATTCCCAACTCATAATCCTGGAAACCCATCTGCATGTCAGGGGGTATGACTACAAAGTTAACGGAGGGTGGAGGTGGGGTGACAAAGGGAAGAGGGATTACAGTTTAAGTAGCTGCGTGAGCTATTGTAGTGGCTCAGGAGAAGGGCACCGAAGACACTGGAGGCAGGATTTTGTCAGCTAAGAAAGCTGCAGTGGTAACCCATGAGCTTGGGCTCCAGTGTGCGTGTGTGTGTGTGTGTGTGTGTGTGTGTGTGTGTGTGTGTGTGTATGTGATGTCCTGAAGAGATAGTATACAGATTTAGCTACGTGTCTTTTCCATCTAGAACTACTAAAAGAGGCTGAGAACAGATAGGCATACAATTTTTTTATTGGGGGAAAACCAAAAAAGGTCCCACAAGATAGGAACCATTTATTCTTTGCCAAGCATGCATTTACTAAACTCCTGCTTAGCGGTGGGTTCTGAACTAGGAGCTAAAAGACAGACAGACACAGACTGACTGAGTTACAAGGCTTATAGAAGAAAAACCAAATAACGAATCTGTAATAATTGTGTACCATCAGTTCTATGAAGATAGAAGATGAGTGATGGGACGAAGTCCTTGTGTGGTCAGAGGAGGAGTGAAAAGGAGGCTAGAATGAGGTGAAGGGTTAGAAGATATGACTGAAAAGTTCAAACAGGAGCCAGCTGTTGGAGGATGAAAACCAGGGACCACTTCGAGGGCATCTGGCAGAGCATGCAGAGTTGTGGGTATGAAAAAGATGCAGAGGTAGGCTAGAGGCCAGGAAGCAAATTAGTGCATTTGATAGAAGAGAAAGAAGACCAGGGGAGGTGGGGAAGGTGGGAAGATGGACAGCAAGGCCCAGACCAGGTAGTGAAGAGAATGTGCAGAGTAGATCAACCTGACGTCATGAGCAGCCAGAAGCCATAGAGGGTTTCTAGCAAATGAATGATGGGATATTTTTTTGACACTGGGTCTCTAGACCAGGTTAATTGTGCACTCAGTATGTTGCCAAGGTCCATCTTGAATTCCTGATGTTCCCACATCTGCCTCCCACATTCTGAGACTGTTGGCATGTGCCATTGTCATGGTCAGTTCGTTGTCTGACATAAGCTAGAGTCATCAGTGAAGTAGGAAACTCAGTTGAGAAAATGCCTCCATCAGATTGGCCTGTAGACAAGTCCGTGGTGGCGTTTTCTTGATTAATGGTTGATGTGGGAGGACCCAACCCACTATGGGTGAAAGGCTGGTCATCTTGGGTAACATAAGAAAGCAATCGGAGCAAGCCATGGAGAGCAAGCCAGTAAATAACACTCCTCCATGGCCCCTGCTTCTGTTCCTGCCTCCAGCTTCCTGCCTTGAGTTACTACCTCAGCTTCCCTTCATGATGTACTACAGCTGTAAGCTGAAATAAACCTTTTCCTCCCCAAGGTGCTTTTGGCCATGGTATTTATCATAGCAATCAAAATTTAACTTGGACAGCCATCATAGCCTGTAGCAATGAAGTGATTTAACTATGCCAGTCTCTCCAGTTTCACCCTCCTGCCTTCTGCCAGGTCCTGGTTTTCTTCTTTCATTTGTTATTTTCTTTCATGCTTCAGGAGAGAGCACCTTCACATCCTGGGAGGAGGGACCATGAGACTTGTCAGAACTGTCCACCCTGTACCCAGTGCTGGGACACACGGTTCCACAGAAGGAATCCCATGACTGTAGACAACAGAAGAGCTGGGAAGAGCAGGCTTTTGCTTTGCGTGAAACCCCAAAGCATGGCTCTTCCTGGCAAGGTTGTGTTGCTCTCAGCACATTCAAGTTTGCTCTTTTCTCCCCAAATTCCTTCTGAGTTTCCAGCAGGGATTACTTTCCTGTTCTGTAATTGGCATCTCTCTTCTCTGGCAAGCTTTCCTCCATCTTGCCATTCATTCCCTTTTATGTAGAATCGTTACTCCCTTTCCATTCACAATTCATCATTCTTCATCTCTCTCTCTCTCTCTGTCTCTCTCTCTCTGTCTCTCTCTCTCTCTCATCTGGCCCAGTAACAGACTCAGTTTTGTTTGTTTGTTTGTTTTGTTTGTTTTTAATTCAGGCACTATCTTGGAAGGCTACATTCAGTTCTGTGTCCACCGTCCCATCCCTGCAATCCCATAGTCTTTTATCAACCCCTTTGTGACTTGTAATGGAGTTTGTCTTCCCTTATAGGTAGCTTTTGATGTCTTTACAGATTGAGATACTTGCTCCTGACTTAGAAAGGATAATGTGGGCGTGCTCGTTTTTTGAGTACAGAGCACTGGGGAATGCTTGCAGAAATCCCCCCATGTCAGTCTGCCAGGATCTAAGCCTGATGGAACAGGGGCCTGGATTCCTCAGCTGTTATGAGCAATTAAGGATTCTCCCGGTGTCTGCTTGTAGAGGGAGATCCTTCATCCTCCAGAGATGCCAGGCCACAGTCCTGAAGACCAAATCTTACAGACTCACTGAAAATTTGAGGGGAAACTAGAGTTTAAGAACTGTTCAAACACTAATATCTTGTGCATTGCTGCCCTTTGAAAGAAAAGCCATTTTTTTGCTTTTCAATTATTAAATTCTTTTTTATTATTTAATTCTTTAATTACTACTCATATTTACATATCCATCCCCCCATTCCCTCGCCCTCCCATCCACCCATGTTCCCCCTAACCCCGTCCCAACCCATCCCCCAACTCCTCCCCAGGGATAGTGAGGCCCTCCACCAGGGACATTCAAAGTCTGTCATATCATTTGGGGGAGGGTTCTAGACCCTCCTTGCTGTATCTGGGCTGCAATAGTATCCCTCCATAGGGAGTGGGCTCCCAAAGTCCATTTGTGCCCTAGGGTTATAGACTGGGTCCACTGTTAGAGGTCCCATAGACTGTCTTGGCCTCCTAGCTGGAACCCACATTCAGAGGGCTTGGTTCGGTACAATGCTGTTTCCCCAGTTTTATGGCTAGGGTCTCCATGCTCTTATTAGGTCAGGTCAACTGTTTCTGCGGGTTTCTGCAGCACCATCTTGGCTTCTTTGCTCATCCCTCCTCCCTCTGCACAATAGGATTCCAGAGGTATGGTTCAGTGCTTAGCTGTGGGTACCTGTTTCTGCTTAGAACAGCTACTGGATGAAGGCTCTAGGAATGGTAATCAAGGTAGACATAACTTGCTTACTGGCAGAAGAGTCTATTCTATTTTCTCCCAACACCTCTATTTTATGATTGGAGTCTATCAACATTTTATAGGGCAAATCCCATAAACTAATAAAATTGTCCTTGAACTTCAAAAACAATTTAAAGTTCTGAAATAAGAGATTCTAATTATAACTTCACAGCGTTATTCAGGTAATAAGACACACTTCAGCATGAAATAAGGAAAAATGGCTCATGTGCTAACCTAGAAGTCTGTGTGCTGTATGTCCTGAAACAGCTATGTGTCATTTTATACAACTTACACAGAAACACACGAGTTTTTGTTAAATGCCAGAGCATTGTTAAAAACACCTTATGCCTGTATAGTGATTCAGTAAGGTACACACACACACACACACACACACACACACACACACACACACACACTGAAGTTACTATGTTTTTCTTCCTTTAATAAAATATTCGTAGAACATTTAACTGCATTTACCAATGCTTAAATAGCATTTAATGTTCATTAAAGTATAAGTCATAAGGGAATTTAAAAAGTATGTCATAACAGGCAAATTAAACATGCTTAATGATTATAAAATTCCCACATACAACCTTGCCTAGAATCTCTGGATTGATTTTTAGCTATTGTTGTCATTCCCTTTATTTCTCACCTCTCACATTTAGTTAGTAGAAAATTAATCTCAATGTTTCTATGCTTTTCTAACTTTCCACGTGTAATCTGTTAAATAATATTTGCTAAATTTGGGGTAAATATGAAACACTTACTGGTTCCAAAAATATTGGATAAGGCACATTGCAGGCAAGTAGCTAAAATGTAGTTAAAAGTTCACAGAACAAGGGACTGGGGAGAGGGCTCAGAGTTGAAGCACTTGCATCTGAGGTCAGGAGTTCAGATTCCCAGCATGCACGTAAATGCTGGGTGGGCATGGCAACACGGTCAGCACATCCGTGAAGCCAGAGTAGCTGCACTGGTAAGCTCTGGTTCACATGAGAGACCTTGTCTAAATGAATAAAGTGAATGCCATTGATTAAGACTCTTGATGTCAATCCCAATCCTCCACAATAAACATCCATGTATACCAGCATACACATGCACCCTAAACATGCAAACACTCAAAGACAGCACACACACACACACACACACACACACACACACACACACACACACACACAAATATACATTCACTATACATGTATATAAGTAAAGGAAAGAAAGAATTCACTTAAGTGCCAAATTAACTAGATGCATGGTAAAAGTCAGAGAATGGGGACATAAACTTTTTAAAAGAGGTCCATAGGCAATCTCTGTGAGGAGATGGGTCTTGAGCAGAGGTAGGACTGGCATTTGAGGAGTGAAGGAGGGAATAGCATTTGAAGAGTAAGGAAGAGCAAGAAGCAAGACAGAGAGGCAGAAAATATACTTGACTCCAATGAAAACCAAAAGACCTGAATGGAGGGCACCAAGGGATTCTTTGTGAGATCAGTCAGAGCCACCAGGGAAGGTGTGAGCGCCACCCAACTCTGCAGGACAGAGGTCCTGACATTGCTCCTCCACATGTATATTCTGGAAACTACATGGCAACTTGACAACCAATCCCTGGATGACCTAACCTCATCTTCAGACATTTTGTAAAGCCATATAACTAAAATATGGGCCAAAAATATATCCTTGCCCCCAAATGCTTTTCACTGTTTTGCACAACCTGAGAAGTGCTGGACAAGAAAAAAGCAGGTAGCAGCGATGCCTCCAGCCCCATCTGTGAGAGGTTGCAGATTTCAAAGGGGATGCTCTGTCACCAGCGCTCAGAAGGAAGCTAGGAAAGCCCATCTGCTCAGAGAGCTTAAGGGATTTAGTGTAATTCCTCTGTGAACTGTATTTTCAATGGCAATGAAACCACAACCCTGTGACTGGTATTGTTTAAAGGAATGGAAGCCCAGATAAAATGCTTTGGTCTTCTTCCCTAAGTATTCAGGTTTATCCCTTTGTGGTGTTTTTTCCCTTAATCATCTCTAAACATCAGCCCCTGGTGAGTAATATGAAGAATGAGCTGCCCACTTGGTATCAGAGACACTGGCACAGATGTTTCACTTTGTCTTCTCTCTCTGTGTGAGGACGTGTGTGTGCATGCATGTGGAGGTCGTGGATTGACATTAGATGTCTTCTTCAGCCAGGCTCCACCTTGTTGTTTCGAATAAGAATCTCTCAGTGACCTTGGAGCTCACTATTAGGCTAGGCTGGCTAGCAAGCAAGCCTCAGTAATCCTCCTGCCTCTGCCTCCCCAACACTAGGGTTAGAGGTACTCCTGGGTGCTGGAGATTGCACTCAGGTTTTCACTTTTATATGTCAAGATCTTTTTTGACTGAGACTTTTTTCCCAGCATTCCATTTTCTTGGAGAATATTGAGTAAGCTGCATTGTTTTAAAGATCTTTTCATAGTGTCACTTTCTATAAATTAAACCAGATAGAGCAAACTTGACTTCTGTGAATGGAATTGTTACCCCATAACACATAGGCTGTAAACTTCAAGGCCAGTTGTTTATACATTGAATAAATCAACCAAGTCCCAATTTTATACTAACAAAAAGTATATTGTAGCAACAAATAAACTGGAAAAATGAATCCGTCAGCATAATCAGAATCCTATTTGGAGCACATGGTGAACACCATATGACAGCAGTGTTTCTAAAATCACCAGGAAAGTTTGACTGAAAGAGCCATGTGCAGATGAAAGAGAGGAAAAGGTATCAAGAATTGAGCTCTTTACTCCATCAAATGGTCAAGACCTTTTCAATACAATATCTCAATACATCTCACGAAAAATCCTAAGTCGTGGTTGCTAATTTTTTCACTAACAGCCATAGCAACCACAGCCTCTAGGAGATTAAATGAGTAATGCAGGATCATAGTTACAGATGGTAGAACAAGAATGCAGACCCCGTCTCTGGCTCACATTCCTTCTTGCTGTATATTTTACACCACATCAGGAAGTTTCTGGAAACAATAGGAACCTCAAGTAACATGTTGTCATATAACCGAAAAGGGCTGCCAACTGAGAATGTCTGTCAGAAAATTTGTAACAGCTCTTTATGTCTATCTCAGAGAGTGAGTGTTTTTGTAATGACTTGCTGCTCATTTTTAGACATCAGTAAGTTCTCACCATTGTAAGCTCTACCACCAAGAAATGTGTCCCCTATATTAAAATGAAACAGTTGGAGAGTAAAAGGAAAATCGAAACATTATTTAATAAGTAGGCCTGGTGGTACTGGCCTATATTTCCAGCCTCTGGGGAGTCTGAGTCAGGAAGATCACAAGTTCAAGGCCAACCTGGGCAACTTGGTGAGACCTTGCATCAAAGTAAAAAGAGAGGTGTGGACATAGATAAGTGGTAGGGCAGGTATCTAGGACGTGTCTAGTAATGGGTTCAATCCCTGTTACTGTAAAAAGAAAAATAAGTACATTATTGAGATGAAAGAATAAAAAGACTATAAAGTTTTCTTGCTTTCATGATTATGAGGAAGAAAAATTTAGCCTTTTAAACTGTTTACTAGTAGAACAATAAAATTTCATCATGGAAGAAATACTAAACTTATGGACTGTGATCAGTAACTTAGGTCCACTTTGTCTCAAGAAAATGATCCCTGAGAATGACTCACACAGCAAAGTTCAATGCTTCATTCATTAAGATCAGTGACCCTGAGTGAGTGACATACAAGTCCGTGTAGAGCAAGGGTCAGTGATAAAGTGAGCCTGTACAACTTTAGTTACCAAGCTGGGTGTACCAGGTGACCTCTTTAGGAAAAGAGTTGCAGACTATGGATCTGTAGCTGGTGGGTCTACAAGTCAGGTATGGAACCCTGTGTAGTCCTTGGAGCTCTCCAAGGTACTGATGGATTTGATCACACTCTCTAGCTCAGTTGACCAAGCTGCCTTAGTGGTTCTGTATTTGTTACCCTTTGACCTCTGCACTCCAATCTCTCTGAAGCTACTTCTATTTATGATGTCAATTAATTTCCAGGGTACCTTACCTATTTTCTGTTGCCTATCACAGTTTACAATTCTAGGTTGTCGATTTGGTACCCTAATGGGCATTCCAGTAGGTAAAGAAGACAACAGAGGCACTGTACATGAAAATAACATTTTAAACAAAAGTCAGAACCGATAAAGTCATCTGTTAGTTTAAGCAGGTATTGGAGGAATTGGAGAAACAAGATTAGAATTGCAGCTAGAATTAAGCTTATGAAAAACACTGACTCCAACAATAAGGAGTTGGGCTGTTTGGAAGATATTTTCAACATTATGGATGTGAAGTTTCAAAAGAAGTTTTGCAGAGAATTCGAGATCACATTACATTATTCTTTTTACAAATGGTATAAAAGTTGGTGCATGGGTGGGCGTGTGTGTGTGTGTGTGTGTGTGTGTGTGTGTGTGTGTGTGTGTTTGTTTGTACATGTGTGTGAACCAAGGAAGAATACCCTTCTGTGTGTGTTCTGTGGGTCTGTCACTGGCTGATAACATTTTTCTTCATTGCTAAGAATTTTCCCATGTATTTTATCATAAATATTCTGACCTATCTCCAATACTGAATTTTTTTTCATGAATCCTTTGCAGGCCCCGGTAAGGTACACAAGCTTCACCTTTCTATGTTGCTAACATCACTTATTCTCCCTTCTGGAAGTCCATCCAGAAATTTCTGTGGAAGTCTGCCGTGATCTTCCAAAAATGGTGAGAGAAGAGCTGAGACCAAGAGCCAGAAGTCTGAGCAGCCATCAAGGTCTCTGTGAACAGAACTCTGTAAGTGGTGTCATATGGCTTCTGTCATGCTGGTGACTGATTATGGCAGTTGCCAGATTTGGGGCAGTGTAAGTCTCCATAAATACACATTGAAATACAGGTTTAAGTGAGCCTATGTATCTGCTGCTTCTAGTTATTCCCTGAAGCTGAACTCTACCTGCCCCTGTCTCCTGGCTCTCTTTGCTCTGAGTCATGTTCTCATAGAGGCAGCAGCTGCTTCCTGCAAATGGGGGCAAATTCTGGTTCTTTGGAGTTGTAGAGATTCCAGTTTTTCCCCTAATGGCTATCCAGTGTATCGGAACTGTGACCTCTTTAGAAGCTTCAGTTTTCTTACTGATGGAGAAGAGTAGTTACCTCACAGTGTGGCTGCAATGTTAAAACAAGCAGTCCAAAGCACTTAGCAGGGCCTGTGAATGGAGGGAGTCGATAAACTGTGAACTTTGACTGTCCTGAAGGTGCCATCTCTCTTCCCAGGGTATTCACTCAGAAGCCATAGTGGGCACACTGCATCTCTCCTCTGGTCCCTCCTCTCTACGTCTGGTCTGTCTTTGATCTCAGCTCTATACTTTCCCTGCATCTTTACTTCATCAAGGTTCTAGAGTTGCCTTCAGGTTACTGCCTAACTGGAACCAGATGGAGCCAGCCATGCCAATCTTTTCTAGAGATGTAAGGACATTTCAGAAGCTCAAGGTGTTGTTATCTTTAAAAGAAATACCTTTCCTCATAGATTTGATGCCTGTGGATATAACAGGGTGATGAATCATCTTAGCCCTAAAGCTGTGCAGAGTGTAGGGCAAGGAAGGTTTTCTTTATCATCTTCCCCTGTCCCTATGCTGGTCATATGTAGCTCAGGCTGTCCTTGACCGGGTTATGTAGTTGAAGCTGTACTTCAAAACTCCTACCTCTTCTTCCCAAGTACATGGAGAAGACACATGCCGCCATGTCTAATTTGTATAAGTTCTTTCCTTCTCATTGTCTATATTTCACATTTCTTCCCAGTGTGGATTACACAGCAGTGCTTGCTACCAAACTATCAAGACATGGCTGTGGAGTTATCTAACGTGGTGGTCTTTCCCCCGCTGGACTAGCTTCTTCTCATTGACAATGTCACATTGCTCTTTGAGATGAGGGAAGTTCTCAGGTCAGCCTGGAAATATGGGGGTTCTGAAAACAATACCAAATCAGCTAGAAAAATGGCTTTCTGCTCTTTTATTTTCTTTCTTTCCATGTCTCTGTCTCTAGCTCTCTTTCTCTGTTTCTGTCTGTGTCGCTCTCTCTGATGAAGAGTCTTGTGTAGCCTAGACTGGCTTCAAACTAGCTATGTAGCTGAGAATAACCTTGAACTTCTTGAACTTTTGTTCCTTTGCATCTTGATTTCAGGATTATAGGCAGAAGCCATTATGCCCAGGTGTGTGTGTGTGTGTGTGTGTGTGTGTGTGTTGTGGTGTGTGTGTGTGTGTGTGTACTTGTGTGTGAATGTGCATGTGAAGTCCAGAGGTCCACCTCAGGTTTGCTCACCTATTAGTGGAGGCCACTAGCTGCCCTAGTCCCAGGGTTCCCTCTGATTTCAGTCCCTCAGTGCAGGGGTTATAGCATGGAACAGCATGCACACCTCTTTACATGAGTTCTGAGGCCCAAACCTAGAGCTCCACTTGGGACGTAGGAAAAAAATAGTTCTAATCCTGTTTCCAGGGAGGGAAAAGGTCAGAGGTTAAATTTTTCCAAGTAAAGGAAGCCACGGTGAAATAAGATGAGCTATTCTTTTAATAAACAGAGGGCATACAGCTGGTAGACCTGTGATGGCCTGAGACAAGAACATGGTGAGCCGTGCTTTGGGAGGAAAACACTTGGACTCTTTCACTAGGAGAAGGAAACAAATGGATTTAAAGCATATTGTGTTCTTTCAGAGGGCTGCTCCCCACATGTGGAGGCACGATATAAATATCACTTTAAAATGCTATATTCTTTAAAATGTTATGGTCCCCCCATATATAACATGAATGTAAATAGGGTGTCTGTCAAACACAGGTATAACCTATTGCTTAGTATAGCAAGCTTATAATATGTGCCTATTGTTCTCAGTCCTTTTAATGAAAGAAACGAAGGACACTGCATAAATTCTTCAACATGTGTTTCCCTTCCCCAGCTGCCTTGAGCTGCAGAGCATCAAGTTAACAAGAAGTGATGCTAACAAGAAGCTAAAACCAGTGTAGCAAATGGGGCATTTAAATATATATAAACATACTGGCATTCATAAGGAAAGGGGCTATTTGGAGGAAACTAAATGGATCCCAAGACAGACATATTTTAGGTTAATACCCCATGTATTTTGCTGCATCTAACCATTTCAGTGCTGCTCAATGGTAGAGAAAAATATTCTGTTGGTAATCCAGAAGTCAGCACATGGTTATCTCCTCCTGGTTCCATGCACAATTATTTAGGAAGGGAGGAGGAGAATGATATCCACTTGAATGTCACCAATTTTCTTTGGTCATTTTTTAGTGGCACTTTCAAATACCAGTGTTGGCAGGAAGCAGCTCAAGAATCAAAAGATGGCACTGGTATTCGCTACAAGCCTCTGGATGCTGGCCTGCATCAGATAATATGTTGGGTCGCTGGAGGTGGGAGATCAGACAGCCATCAATCTCACCTTGTTCTCTATCTGTCTGCTTGTCTGTCTATCTGTCTGTCTGTCTGTCTGTCTGTCTGTCTGTCTGTCTGTCTCTCTCTCTGTGTGTGTCTGTGTGTCTGTCTCTGTCTCTGTCTCTGTCTCTCTCTCTCTGTCTCTGAGATAGGGCTTCTCTGTGTAGCTTTGTAGACCAGACTGGCCTTGAAATCACAGAGATTTGCCTGCCTCTGCCTCCTAATTGCTGGGATTAAAGTTGTACACCACAACTGCCCAGCCTCATTGTGCTCTCTTAAATATTCAGCATCACCGAAGAGATCAGTTATCTCACTGAGAACCAGTCTGTACAGCAGTGACTCCCAGTATGAAGTCAAAATAAAAAGATGGCTGGTCCTCATTGGGCCCATGGTACAGCTAAATGGGAGGGTAGGGCAGGAACATCACCAGTTCAAGGGTAGACTGGGATAGAGAGTGAGTTCAAAGTCAGCCTTTGTCACAAAATCAAAAGGCAAAAAGAAGGCTAGGGATGTACTGCTCTTAGATAGCATGCAGGAAGCCATGGGGTTCAGTACTGGAAGACAGGTAAAATGAGAGGGTGAGAAGGGAGGAGTGGGGAGAAGGGAACAGAAGGAGAGGTAAAGAGAAAAAGGAAGCGAACAAAGAGAAGTATAAAAGAAAAGGAAAGAAGAAAGGAGAGAAGGAAAAAGAAAAGGTTGGTCTTTGCACCCAGGTACTCTGGTGTTTTGCTGAAGATGAATTGGGTGGCGGCCTGCATCTAGCCACACAAGGCTTCATCCATCTAGTGTGTCCCCCAGACTGTAAGCCTCTATCTGGAAGTAATGGCAGTGAGCAACACCACTGCAGAAACTGAACCCTTTCAAGTGGTATTTTTGTTTAATCAAAGTAAATATCACGTTAAAGGGGGGCATTTGAGGTCCCATCATGTTTACGACGGTTCAAGGGCAACTGCTTGAGGGAGCTGGGGAAATCTAAGCTATTCCTAAAAGGAAAAGAAAACGGCCCATTGAACTTAACAGACTAACTAGAAAATGATGCTTAGTGTGTAGCCTGCTTTGACTGAAGATTACAGCGTAACTCTCCTTCAATTGGTATTAATTATTCTGTAATTCAGTAAAGATGGCCAAAACACCCAATGCTGCAGTCTGGTAGGCATTCAGGGAAGGCCGTCCCTTTAGGCTGCAGCCTGAATTATACATCAGGCCCTAGAAACCAGTGTGATCTTGGCACAGCATTTGCAGACAAAGTTGGTCTGAACAACTTCCAAAAGAACTCAGTTCCAGGCCAACTGGGCATTGGTCAATTAGGACAGAGCATCATTTAAGCTGGAAGGGATAGCTTTCCGGGTCTAAAATCAGCTGGAGACAGAGCCGCTGCCATGTCAGCAGGCCTCCTTCCCCAAGCCTCCAGACCAAGTTTGGCACTGGTCATTTGTATCCAGGCTGACGTGGTTACTTAAAAAGAAGATTCTGTCTATTTGTTTATCATATTTAATTTCCTTTTCTCTCCCTCTGTATCCAACAAAAACCCAATGAAAAGGTGAAAAGCAATTTAATACTCTCTTTTTGTACCGACTTCAATTGGCGAATGTACTTTATTAAACACGTTCAACTTATTTGGAAGGAGTGAAGTATGAAGGAGCAGAGAGTGCCCAATTCATTCTCGATGCTATTTAGACTAAAAATCCCAGTGAGGCATAGGTGGTCTGTGTATTTCCTACAAATCATTTCAATCCATTTTTACTGAAATTCCTTTGAGAAATGAAGGATGGATGACAAAGATTAAGCACCATGGAGCAAGCTAAGATGCCAATAAAAGCCTGAGTTGACGAGGGGATCAAACACTCATATTTTTCAAAATGAGCTTGAATGGTGTGTGGATGGCTTCCACGGGGCAACCATTTTCCATGTGGATTTCCAGTTCCAGGTCTCCTTAGAGATGACCTTGACTCAACCCCACATTAACTGGACACATCTGACCTCAAGTGCAGCTTCTCCAGCAACCCCAGGTTGCTCTTCCTTGGCTTTCTACAGTAATGCGTGTATTATAACCAGGCCATGATGATGGTAATTATTATATTAATAAAGCTACTGTTCCCTGGAGATGTGGCTTTGTGGCTTCCAAAGAGCCTTCTGCCCCAGCCAAGGAGCGGGAGAAATTCTTGTATGGCTTGTTTTGCAATGGTTTTTGGCAAAGCAGAGCAGAATGTCAGAAGAAGGGAACAAGAATTAAAGGCAAAGGGAAATGTGAAGACAAATGGGATTCTTTTCCAGTGGCATGCTGGGCCCAGGCTATGCTGCTGGAGATGAAGCCTGGCCCTCTCAATCTCCCTGCTAGCCTCAGACACCCTCTACAGAGATTTCCTCAAGCTTGGGGTCATACTAGGCAGCGGAAATACTTATGCAAACTTTCCATATCACCAGGGCAAGATCACGGGCTCCACGGGACAGACATTTTCTATGAGCAAATCATACATGCCCGCCTACCACGTGAAAAGAGTACGCTGTTTATACGGATCTTCCTGTGGGCATTCTGCAGTCAAGGGCCCTGGGCGATAAAGTGAAATAGGGGCAGGAGGAGGAATGGAGGCTGTATAATAGAGTTAGAAGTATCGAGGGAGACTCACACCAAAATATTCAAAATCTACCCCAATACCAAAGAAAATCCTCAGCAATGCAATTTATCCTCTACTGCTCTGAATAACACAGAAACCATTAAATGACGGTGAAACCTTCTAATTCTCTGATTTTTGGTAGGCCTGCCTGGTGACCTCACAGTGTGCCTGCAAGTTGCTCTGCCTCTCTACCAACTGTCCTTCCCTCTCTCCACTGTTCGTGCACAGAGAGTCTTAATACAGGGAATCGAAAACCCCAAACGTGCTGGGACCAACAAATCAGACCTGAGCTAGATGGGATGAACCTAGGATTTGACGTGAAGAGCACTGCATCTAGGCAAAGTTTGACATCTGACCCTGATTTAGTAGACTTAACCTCAATGGTCCAGAGACTACCTGGATATTAGTTTTGACTTGTTTGTTTGTTTATTTTAAGGCTTCTCAAGTGATGTGACGATAATTGACAAACAGAGTTGTAATTTCTCATTAGGAGCACGGTTGCTTATGCCAAGGCCTTTGGCTCCACATGCAGCATGGTTCCCTTTCCTTTGCCTTTGGCATTTTGGATGTCTGGGTGAGTTTCTTCAATTGTATCATGAGTAATAGCTAAGTTATGTATAGTTAGTTGTAAGACATTGTCTTAGGTGGTAGGCTGAAGAGTGACTGAAACAAAGTCCCAGGCTCTAGAGTCCACACTTGAAAACTTTAACACCATATCTTAAAGGTTCTTGGGGGAATATTAAGCTAAAACCTGAATTTTATTGCAAAATAAAACAAACAAATAAACCAATGCCACCACAACAAACAAGGGGCATTGCATTGCAGGCACAGCATTCCATGATAAGTTAAGGTTTTATTGTTATTGTTTTTGTAACATCTATGTGTTATATTTTAAAGAAAGCTTGATGTGTTTTTATTTATTTACTTTTAGAGATGCCTTCAGTATGAGTCACCAGGGTGGATAAAAGCAATCATTGGTGTCCAGGGCACTGCACTGAAACACCTTCTTCAACCCCAAGTCTTTCTTTTCCTAGTTTCAACCTCAAAGCAGACCTTTTAGAAAGAAGACACACTGGCAATCTAGAACTAATTAAACACCCTCCTTCACACTCACAGGCCACCTGAGGAAAGTCAGCCGCTCTTTCCCTTGAATGGAGAAATGCTATGAACTTTCCTTTCAGATACAAATATATGGATATATTTACATATATATGTGTATGTATGTATGTATGTATGTATGTATGTATGTATGTATGTAAAAAATGCAACAACCAAATAGAATTTAGGTCCTTCCATTACCAACTGCTTACCAACAACCTGTATTTTTGTAGCTTCCCTGGTTCACTGACACCTGAGCTGAGTGAGGACGCACCAAGGCAACTGCGCATGTCTGAAGCCCTTGCCCGTCACACTCAACTACCCCAAGATGCTTCGTGTAAAGAGCATATGGGGCACATATGAGGAAGAAGAAAGTGGGCACAGGAAGATTTAAGAAGTTTAGCTTTGTTATCGAAGCACGGAAAAGATGAGAGTCTTGCTGTAAGATCTGACGACGAAGTCCTGCGTCTAAATTCTGCAGTGAGACGATCAGTTTAAAACTCGGTGGGACTTCCTAAAGGAACACAAAAAATTCAGAGCCACCCAGCAGGTGGTCAAGTTTGATATTCAAATCATTAACATTTTGCATGTGGAGTTTTCATTAGGACAAGCTGACCACATGATGGACAGCTTGCATATATTTGCAGATGTCTGTGCTCGGCCATCAAACCTGTGCGGAGAGGATAATTCCCAGCCGTCACCACCTGATTCTTGCTGAAGGCAATGTCCAATCAAAGTGCAGAGCTCAGCAAATAAACGAGTTGCTTTGACAGGAAATTCCAACAGCAATTTTAATTCTGATCAGGCTTCAGGAAATGGAAAGAATAAAAACACATCAATTATAGTGACAGGAAGTTTTAAATCACACGGTGAGCAGCTGCTGCCAAAAGATGTGTCTGCCAGCTTTGTTAAGGAGCCTGGTATTTTGGTGTGACCAAAGTTTTACACCAAAACGTTATAGGCTGACATCACTCCATAATTGCATGTTATCTCTCTACAAGGGTAAAGAAAATGACACACTACTGAAAGCGTATCATTATTATAAAAAAATCATGGAGTCAACTGTAAAGGTTTGGAATGCAAAAAAAAAAAAAAAATAGCTCAAGCCATAACACAAAAAGTAGATTTGTAGATCTGTGAGACAATTAAAGAACAACCATTCATGGTGAAGATACATAAAAACCCTTCTTTAATAAACACTCCTGGATAACATCTCATTCCATCTCATGGCAAAGTCTAGAGTGTTCCTTCCTGCCCGGGGCCTCTTGTTAGAGAGGGTTTTTTCCTTTGTGGTGGATGGCTTTATAATTTGAAGCTGGGTCCACTGGTAAAGGTATTGAAAAGAAACCCTGCTGACAGAACACAGTCAGTCTAGAGTGCAGGCTGTCCTACTCGAGGGAGGGAGAGGGACCGGCTCTCCATGGAATTCGTTACAAGCTTCCCTTCATAAGAGTTTTAAGCTGGAGTCACTCTAGAAAAATTATAACATAAATCCACTTGCCTAGGATTTATAGAGTGCCTTTCTATAAAGTTCAAAGGGACTCAGAACTTGCCCTTTGTTACTTTCCCTGCTTCCTGCTCAGGAACCTGGGGATAGATGTTAATGACTTTGTGCTCATAAACGGCCTGTGGCAAAGGTTATAACTCAAATTCTATTTTTCTGCACCCAATTAAAGCCTTCCCCTTTCTCTAAATTTCTACGGGCCCTGGTATATTACTTTTTAACCAATAAACTCCAAGTTTACCAACTTTTGTGAGTAACCTAGAGACAAATTTTCTATGTTGCTTTTAGAAGTGATAGACAATGGCATCATACAAGTATTTAGAAGAATAATTGATATTAATTCTCAGTCATTCTGTATGCTGTGACAGTATAGTCAGTAAGTCAACTAGTGATTACTAATATTTGACATAGGTCAGATTTTAGAAATTTAAAAAAGAAACTCTTTGAATGGATACACTATAAATTTGACCTGGTAACTTGGTTAAGGGGATTAATAGAACACAAAAGAAGGGCTGAGAACTATCTCAGATTGGTATTCTAGGCTCCTGGGACGTAGGGATGGTGTGTTAATGCCACTTGTCATGTCCACCACACATAGCAGGACAATGAAATAAGCAACTGGCTTTCAGATTTCACACTGGCCTCTCCTGAACTTGCAGTGTGCATGTTTTAGTGGAAAGCATATGGGACTCTCTGAGTGAAGCTGTCTCTCACTCAATGGTGGCTAGTTTCTACATAGCCTTGGGCAACCTTCTTAGTCTATCTTTGTCAGCCATCTTATGTGACAATAGGAAAAACTCATAATGTTGCTGGGAGCATTAAATGACAGGATGAATTTTAAGGACTCATTGTGAAACTCCATATAGGAATAGCAAACACACAATAAGTAGTAGGCATCACAATTAAGTTTTTTTTTTTTTTATCACCAGTCATTCTCATCAGTTTACACTTTGCCTCGTGGCAGGATGGTGGTTTTTGTGACTTTCTTGACTCTGGCACATTTCCCCACTAGACTTCTTTCCTTTTATACAAACTCAAAAGCCTTCGAGTTTGAGGATTCAGGGTATTTCACTGAATCTGCCCAAGTGGATTGTTGTCATCGGGATGATCTGTTCCCACAAGAAGCCTTCCTCTTAATGAGCTGTGTCTGGAATTGACCAAGAAAGTAGCATCTCCAGTTAACAAGCTGTTGTCAAGCCCATTTTCTCTGCAGCCACCCAGTTCTGCTCTAACTGGTCAAACACCAACGTTGTAAGCCGGGAGCCTGAGGTTCAGAGGGCGCCCTCTGCTGGATTTTTCTCATAACTTTTCTAGGAGGAAAAGAAGGGAGAAAAGTTTCTCTAGCTCCCTCTCAATCGGTCAATTTCATCCTGAGTTTAGCTCATCCTTCAGAGGGTGAAAACACTGTGGTATTTTACAGTACTAGCAACCAGAACAGTTTATGAAGAGACTGTCACTATGTAGGTTTAGGAGCACACACACTCTTACATGCTACTTCTGTAGTGCTAATGAGAAAGACAGAATGTTTGTCCTCCCCCTAATTCATACATCAAAATCAATACTCAAAAGGTGATGCTATTCAATGTTGTAGTTAGGCTTTGCAAAGGGATTGAAGCATGAAGATGGGCCCCATGAGTAGAGTAGATAGATACCTTTACGAAGGACCTCAGTAAGAGTCCTAGTCCTTCCATACCAGATGAGGACACGGCTATAACACATGCTTGTAAATCAGAAAACACTGCCCCATTAGACACAGCTTGCCAGAGATTTGATCTTGGAATCATAAACCTGCAAAATGATGTAAAACAAGTCCTTGTTGCCTATGTAGGACCCAGTTTATGGTATTCTGTTATAGCAGCTACAAGGGGCTAATGCAGATAATGATCTCCAAGGACTCTGGGTCTGGGAGACAAAAGAAAGTCGGGTACTTGAGTTTCACACAATAGTAGTGCAATGCTAACATATTAAACAGCAATATGTGGTGTGACTTTGTGTAGGCAGGGCAGGGTTCTCTAGAGGAACAAAACTGATCAATTGGATATGTGTGTGTTTATGTACACACACAGGACTTATTAGAATGGTTTATAGGCTGTGGTCCAGATAGTCTAACAATAGCTATCTACCAATGGAAAGTCCAAGAATCCAGTAGTTCAGTCTACAAGGCTGGATGTCTCAGCTGGTCTTCAATATGTGCCAGAATCCTGAAGAAATAGATTCTAATGCCAAAGAGAGTGGGATCAAGCAGGCAAAGAACAAAAGCTTCCTTGTTCCATGTCCTTTCTACAGGCTATCACAAGAAGGTATAACCTAAATCAAAGGTGGATCTTCTCATCTCAAAAGATCCTGGTTAAAGGTGGGTCTTCCAACTTCAAAATGATTTAATTAAGAAAAATTTCCCAGAGGTGTACTTAGACACCATATTTTAGTTAATTTCCAACACAGTGGAGTTGACAACAGAGAATAGCCATCACAGAGTTGAAGCAGAGGACAAAACCTAGGGCATCATTAGAAACTCTGTATCTCTTGGGAAATGGTTATCTGCTGAGGAACCAAATAAATGTTCATTCTATTTTAACCTTCCCCAGGGTAGACAGCTTCAAGAGGTTCCGAACCCACCCCTCTGAGTGTCAATCCATTCAGCTCTCTGCTGTTTGATTTAATATTCTCATTTCCTGTTCTTTGCACTTGGCTTTGCTTGATATCTGTCTATATTAACTATATTTCCCATTTACATCAGTAGCTCTGACAGCTCAAAGAAACAACTCCTTTGAGTCTGGCCGCACTATTCCCCATATTTCCTCCTTCTCTGGGTTTTGTCTCATCAGCAGTCTTTGATACCTATTCTGTACATTTGGTAGTTGACATTCATGGTGTGCCAAGCAATATTATGGACCCGGGATAGAAACAGGGAGTGAGGTACATATTCTCAGCCAAGCAATTTATGGGACGACAAAGCCCGGGCAACATTTCTTACTGTGTTGA
Source organism: Cricetulus griseus (assembly GCF_003668045.3). NCBI lineage: Eukaryota > Metazoa > Chordata > Mammalia > Rodentia > Cricetidae > Cricetulus > Cricetulus griseus. The sequence continues at coordinate 219,100,043 of NW_023276806.1, forward strand.
AATTTAAGGCAGCTATTGAGAGTGAGGTTTCATATTTGTCATTTTTAGACTCTTAAACAAAAGGCTAAGACATTTACAAACCAAACTCAATGACATCCAAATGTCCCATTTCATAAAGGATTGTTGGTATTTCTGTTGCAAATGCATCATGGATTTTCAACCTTTCCCTTCTCTGATGATAAAATCCCAGACCAAAGAGCCAAATATATATGAACAAGACTGTTCTGGGTCCAAGTATTATTAATTAAATATTATATTTATTTAATGTGTGTGCATGCATGTGTGCACACGAATGTGCTATTGGCACAGCGAGCCCAAGGAGGTCAGAGGACAACTTGCAGGAATCAGTTCTCTCCTCCCAGCATGTGGGTCCCAGAGATCCAATTGAAGTCATCAGGCTTGGTGGAAAGCACCTTTACCTGTGACATCATCTTGCAGACCAATGGGTCACCAGTGTTACTCTGATATTAATCAAAGTCCTACGTGAGTTTAGTTGCTCAGTTTAAGTAATTCCTGCACATCAACCCTGCCCCCCACTCTCCAATTCCTCAATAGTACAGAATTTAGGAGTAATATACATATAGATTTATTCTTTGAAAATAATCTGTATTTGAGAATGCTTCAAAAGTTAATTGTGTTTAGCAGTTAAAACTAGGAGCTTCTTAATCTACCCCTTTCAAAGCCGACTGTGCCAAAATATGTACAGAACCATCAAGAAACCAAGAAAAGTTGAACACGATTTAAGAAAGGTTATGAGGGGAAAGCTTGTGAGAGCACTTGCAATCATTTGCCACATCCCAATGAAAATATGGTATTTTTCTCAATGGTCACAGAGCCTGAAGAAAGGTGATAAAAGCAAGTGATTGGATTTTGTTTGACAGAGCCATGGAAAGGCTGTGAGAAACATTCCCTTTCTTCATGTGTGAGATGGAATTTGTAATGGCTAGGAGGACATTCTTATAATAAAAATGTTTTTCTAAACAAAATTTCCCTGACCTTATGACTGAAGTGTACTAATTACAGGGGAATGTTGGCCACTGTCAGATAAGGGGAGAAGAGGAGGGGAGAGGAGGACATGAGGGAGCAGGAAGATTGAGTCAGTGAAAGAATAGAGGAGAGCAATAAAAGAGATATCAAAATAGAGGAAGCCATTATAGGTTTAAAGAGAAATCTGGGACTAGGTAAATGTTCAGAGATCTACAAGGATCACCACAACTAGCAATCTAAGTAATAGTGGAGAGGCTACCTTAAATGCCTTTCTCCGATAATGAGATTGATGACTACTTTATATGTCATCCTAGAGCCCTCACCCAGTAGCTGATGAAAGCAGAAGCAGAGACTCACAGCTAAACACTGAACTGAACTCCTGGAATCCAGTGGCAGAGAGGGAGGAGTGATGAACAAAGGGGTCGAGACCAGGCTGGAGAGACCCACAGAAATAGCTGACATAAACAAGGGGGAGCTCATGGACTGAGAGCTGGGAAACCAGCATAGAACCAACCCAGACCCCCTGATCGTGGATGCCAGTTTGGAGTTCTGGGAAATCTATGGGGCCTCTGGTAGTAGATCAATATTTATCCCTAGTTTACGAATGGACTTTGGGATCCCACTCCACATAGAGGGATAGTCTCTCAGCCTAGACACATGAGGGAAGGCCTAGGCCCTGCTACAAATGATATGACAGACTTTGAAGATCCCCCATGGAAGGCCTCACCCTCCCTGGGGAGCAGAACCAGATGGGATAGGGAATCTGTGTGGGCAGGGCAGGAGGGGAGGGAGAGGGAACTGGGATTGACATGTAAAACAAGCTTGTTTCTAAGGTTAAAAAAAAGACACAAGGAAGGTAGATGAACAAGAAAGCTGAATATATGGCCAGTGAGGGAACAGGATACATGCCAAGTTACAGCAGCCCAGGTTCTAAAGACAGGAAACAGGCAAAGAAGACACTCTCAACACACCCTTATCCTTCCTACATCCTGCAATTCAGTACACCACCCTCAGAGATGAACTGAACAAGAACAGGAAGCCCCCTCTATGTTCCAGCCCCATGGCCTCCTGATTCTGCAACATCACAAATGAGTGTCCACTCTTGAAACACGTGCTTACCAGGTCAAATGCATTCAGAAAGCACAGGACATAGCTCTATCTCTCTCCATGAGACTCTTTATTTGCTACTCATCTTCATACTAACAGACTCAATGCCTAACAGTGAAGTAAGCTTTTCTAAATATCGCTACAATTTCATTTGGAAGTCCACAATCAACACAAGATTGCTAGGGTTGTCATAACCGAAAAATCCATGTACTACAGAATGCTATAGGTTGGGTGTGTTAACAAAAAATGGTCCTAGCCTCAGGCCCCTTCCCTCCACCAGTAGAGGGTTGCTTTCTCTGTGTTTTTCCTAGCTCAGCCTGTTGTGTAGAGATGTGTCTACATTTCCTTTTTTCTGTGTGCATGTATGTATATGTTCATGTGTGAGTGTTTGTGTGTGAACATACATTTGTGCATATGGAGGCCAAAAGTCCATCGTCAGGCCCCATCCACTTATTTTTTTGTAGACAAGTCTCTCACTGGGACCTGAGGTTCACCAACTAAACAAGATGGGTTAGCCAGTGAGCCCTAGGGATCCTCCGATCTCTACTTCCCCACTGATAGGATTTTAGCATATGCCAGCATGCCCAACTTTTTATGTAGGTGTTGTGGGTCAAACTCTAGTCCTCATGCTTACACAGCAAGCACTGTGCCATCTAACCCATCTGCCTAGCACTGGCATTCTTCCTTTTTTGTAAGGAAACCAGTCATAATGGATTAAAGATCATGGAAATGACCCTATTTTAACCTAATTACCCCTTTCATGACCCTTTAAAAACTATATTGACTTTGGAAGGCCTAGGGTTTAGGGGTTCAGCACATGGATGAAGCTGGTGAAATTCAGGAATTAACCCTTTCCAGGCTTCACTTGCAGGTGTCTCTCTCCAGTTTGTCGCCAAAGCTCAGTTTAGGTAGAGCTTTAACAAAGGACTAGTTCTGAACCCCATTTATGGAGCGGCAGCGTGACCTTCACAGAAGACACTGCAGAAAGGCGTGTCTAATGGTGGAGCCCCTGCAACTTGCTCCTGTGTAAATGTAACTTCAGATCCTTCCCACACACGATGAATTTGAGAACCACTAAAACTATGTGACGATCTCAGTGCACCAAAAGGTATTTCAAATGAAGGTCCTGATTGATTGGTCAGCAAAGAACTCTTTAAAAATGCAAAGAATCACCCCCTAGCTTTTGCATTTTGAAACTTTGAATTTTATCACTAGTCTTATGATGGAAAAACACATCAGCATTTCACTTGATTAAGGGTAAAATTGATCCCTGGTTATTATTTTTTTGTTAAAATTATTATGTGTTACATACATATATCTTGTTCGGTTTCTTTTATTTTTATTTGGTTTAAACCCCAGGCAGCTCCCTGACCCCTTCTTCCAAGCATTTTTCTTTCTCTGAAAGGAGATCTCCCACGCTGAGCTGAGTGCTGATCAAAATTCCTGCATCACGTTGCTTCAGAATTACCAAAATTACCGACTTAAATGGAGGTCCTCATTTTTTTCTTTCTTTCTTATGTTCTAGAATTACAAATAAGTTCAATAGAGAAGACAGATGCATTTTTGGCAATTTTGTGCCCAGAAGTAGAAAAATTACGTTGATCAGCTACTAAGTCATGTTTCTTTCTTTCTTTCTTCTTCTTCCTTTTTTAAAAGACATGTTGTGATTATTATAGTTTTAGTCCCAAATACTTCAGCAGCAAATAATGAGACCCAAGGAACTCAGAGGTGGCCTGAAAAAATGAATTTTATTCTTTTTTTTTCTTCAGAAAACTGAATCTCTGGCAGTTTTGATTTAAGAAAAAACCCTATGTGTTCCTGAAATACTAAACATTTACACAATCACGCAACCACATTTCTCTTGGGACTTGTTGGAGGACAGAAGGGAAACTCTGCTTTGATCACCTAACTAGCTTAGGGATTTGGACCTTTTCTGAGCCAAGAACATAAAGCCCTTTATTCTAATTCCATTTTTATTTAAAAATATTTAACAATGCAAATGAGAGCTGCCGTACTTGATTAACCTCAGAATAATGATATTTTCTGAAGGCATTTAACCTCAATACAGGTGGGAAGTTCTGTAGCCTAGTCGTCATGGAAGAAAGGAAAATGGGGGACTCGCCCTAAGCAAACACTGTCAAAGTAAGATCCCTGCCACCATCTAGTGCCTCACTGGGGAGGTTACTTTTACAAAGGTTGTGGCCTTTTCATGTGATCATAAATGGTCAATGTTTAGAACTTAGAGTGTGGAGTTTTCCTGAGACAATGCATCCTTATACCACTTGAAATACAGTACTGGGGGCTCACAAGACTCTACAACAATCCTTACTTTCAAGGGACAAGCCTTGGGCCCAGTCTTGGAATCGATTCAGATATCATCTGAAAAATGAAAAGTGACATTAATCCCTTTTTCAAAGATTTGTGTAATTTTTTTACATTTAGTTTTTTAACATTTGAAATTTACATATTGAATTTTTAAAATGAAGCTATTATTGTATTAAGGAAATCACTAGCCCCCACCGTGGTACTTATAGGATATGGCAGGAGATGGATATGGGAGCTATGGATGCAAATGCTAACACAGCTTAGCACAATTTAAATGAGAGAGACATGAAAGGTAAGAAGGCCCTCCCAGGGCATTGACAGGGCGAGTTTAGACGGTGTATTTGACATGAACGGGCAGGTGGAGGGGAAGAAGGGCTATCTGAGGAGGAAGACTCTGTCCCTGGCCATGATGTAGGAAAATGAATTACCGTTGTAAGTCTTGATGGGTAAACGCTCTTCCATCCTTCGCTGTGTGTTCTAGACTCCCACATAAGTAAACACCCTACTCAAGACCAATTCAATCGGAATCCCTCCAGTGAAGTTCAGACACTTGAAGGTCTTAAAGTTCTCTAGTGTTTGTAGGGTGAAGCCAGGCTTACAGAGCACCAGACCAGAGCATACAGAGGCAAGTGGACGAATGATACTGGCTGGTAATGAGCAGCTGGAGGAGGCTCCGGGGGTCACAGAATTCTGGGTTTATCCAGTCTTTAAGCAAAGATGCCAGGATCACAACTGTCCTTTTTGACCATTCTTTCTGAAAAGTCACTCTACCATATAATGAACAGGTGAAGATGGGGTGACTAGAAACGAGGTTTTGACTGTCCCACCATGCTTAGTTTTCATGGAATCCAAATACGCTAGCTTATAAAGAGAACATTGCCAACCTGTTCTTTGTGCTTACAGACACTCCTTTCATATACCTGCCTAATGAAATCAAGATGTGGTGTTTTTTGTTTGTTTATGTTCTGTTGTGTTTCTGTAGCCTGGACTTGTTCACCTGTTTTTGCTCCCACTTTGAGTCCTTGGCAAAGGTCTGCACACCAAGACAGCATTGATCCATTCACCAAATGTCAAACTACTTCAGGGAAGCCGTGTGTCTAAAGAGATTGCCTGGCAAGATACGGACGGCACCATCATAGGGAAGAGAGTTCCTGTCAGCAAGTACTGGCTGTGAAGTCTGGACTGGCTGTTTGCCAGCAAGGTAAGTCTTCTGAGTTATACTTTATAAAATTTGAGATCCCTGTCTGCCTTGCCCAGGAGAACCGCAGAGAGCATGTGTGGACTGCACAGTCACTGGACAGGTAACAGGATCTGTGGGAACCAGTGCCACCCATGTCTGAAAGGGAAGAGTTACCAGGCAACCTTTGACATCTTGTTTTCTTCTGAGAGATTATCTTCATGTCCCAAAATTAAGGCCGAATAAATGAAGTGCTGGCAGAAACAGCTGACCTGAACAAGGGGGAGCTCATGGAACCCAGACTGATAGCAGGGAAACCAGCTTAGGATCAGTCCAGACCCCCTGAATGTGGATGTCAGTTTGGAGGTCTGGTTTATCTAGGAGCCTCTGGCAGTGGATCAGTATTTAACCCAAGTAAACGAATGGACGTTGGGAGCCCTCTCCACATAAAGGGATATTTTCTCAACCTAGACACATGGGGGAGGGCCTAGGCTCTGCTCCAAATGATATGACAGACTTTGAAGATTCCCCCATGAAGGCCTCACCCTCCCTGGAGAGAAGAAAGGGGATGGGATACGGGGTTGGTGTGGGGCAGGGGAGGAGGGGAGGGAGAGGTAACTGGGATTGACATGTAAAATAAGCTTGTTTCTAATTTAAATAAAAAAGGAAGTGTTGAAGTAAAAAAAAAGAATTAGGACAATGTGAAGGCAATGACACTTTTATTACCTAATTGAGCTGAGAATTTTAACCTTTCCTGAGCCAATCAGAGGAAGAAAGTAAATTGTTTTTACTTAAAATATTCTATAGTATTTTCTTCTGCTTAGTGACATTTTGGGAAGGGATGATATCACCTAAAGTTATTTCAGTTTTAGCTATTTTAAACTGATCCAAGAAAATTTTTAGAAAAATTTCTAGCTATTTTATCATAATATGTTTAAATGGTAACTTTTAGATTAAAAATTCTTAGCACTTTTAACATACCAAGACTTTTTACTAACAGTATTATATGACATTATTCTTAATTTGGTTTTATAGCATGGGGATGTATTGTATGGATAGTCCAGGCTAGCCCAGAATGCTAGCTAAGGCAGGCCTTGAAGTCAAGATTCTACTGCTTCACTTACCCACGTGCTGGGATTATAGCCATATTCCATCATTCTCAAGCTTACATGACTTTTTATGCCGAATACATTTGGTCTCAGTACAAAGGTACAAGGCAGATGAACATAGACACAGCCTGCAGTCTGTTTCTGCTTCCAGAATCCTATCCGTTGATCATTCCTGTTGTCTTCTTCACTAATTTCTCAAGAGCTCAGAGTTTCATATTCCAATGACCTTCCTTTACACTGACTCTTTTCCCATGGCACATTCGTAGTTCATTCCTTGCTGGCAATCTGGGCTCATCTCTCTTGTCTCAAAGTGTCCATTCCTAGAAATTCCTTCGCCTTAGTGCTGAGTGTTTACCTGACACCTACTTCCTGCTTATTGGATGAGAAATATTCTCAGTAGACTCACACATTTAAACACTTCATCCCCAGCAGGTGGCACTCTATGGGGAGTTATGGACCCCTTAGGAGATACAGCATTGCTGGGGGAAGAATGTCGTTGAGGGTGGCTTTGAGGGTTTATAGCCTCCCCCCACTTCCTGTTCTCCTTCTCCTCATCCCCTTCTGCCTCTTGTGTGTGGACAAAGATGTGATCAGCCAGTTTCTGGCTTCTGTCCTCATCCCATGCCTTCCCTGCTACTCTTAGAGTTCCGTGAACTCTAGCTCTTGAGACCATAAGCCAAAACAAACTCGGTGTTCTGTAAGCTGCTTTTAGTTATGGTATTTCATCATAACAAAATAAAAGCAACTAATACACCACTGAACAAATTCCTTCCTTTCATCTCATGAAACCACTCACAATGTCCTGCAACTTTCTATCAAAGTGTTAATTACTGTGTTATGTTCCTAATAGAGATGACATTAAAAACTTCATTCCTTGATAGCGTTTTTTTATTGTTTTAAAAACTGGGAGCTCATGAAGTGTTTTCTGTGCAAGCATAAAAACTAGAGTTCAGATCCTCAGAATCCACATAAAAAGTCAACTGTGGCATTGTATGCCTGTAACACCAGCACTCAGGAGATATAATGGAAGAATCCCAGGGTCTTGCAGGCTAGTATAGCCAATGAGTGAGCTGCAGGTTCAAGAGAATCTGTCTCAAAAGTAAGGTAGAGAAGGTGACATTGACCTCTGGCCTCCACAAGAGCAAGCACACCAAAGCACATGAACCACACACATGGAGACACACACATGCACTCTCCTACCATTCCCAACAAAGATCAGAGTCAGAGTTTGAGACCATTCAGTTAGAAGTCTTCACTAACACCGTCTCTAAAGATTATTGAACAAACACTTTCCAAAAACCATTTAAGAAATGAATCACATATCTTCATAAAAAAAAAAAAAACAAAAAACTAACCCACACAGTTCTGTTACTGATGCCTTTAAAGACTATTTAAAATTGATACTGGGAGTCATCTTTACATTCGATTCTTGTTTGTTAGAGGAGATCCAAAAAAAGTGGTTGCCCAGCTGAACTGAACTTTCCAAGGAAATCCTACGAAGGTCTGATTTTTTTCATACTTCAAAGAATAATACATACCCCAGATCCTGTTGCCAGGGTTGAATTTTGCAAAACGTCTTGCTGCCAATATATTGCTGGTGTTGAAATACAACCCATGTCTCTCACAACTCTGACAAACATTCTTAACACATTCATGCATACATTAGTTAGTGTAAACATGCCTCACTTCAGTAGAAAGAAAGTTTTTAGAATTTTAATATTTCACCACCATGTCATTCCATGGAAACCACCTTGGGGCTGCTAGCAAAGAGTCAGACTGGCTCTCACATAAAACATAACACATTAGCAGCAACTGTATTTGGTCAGAAAGAATGGCGAAGTGACTGGGGAGAACTCTGTAAACCACATGCAGTTTTAATTAAATTCATTAAAAATGCTCTGTCTCTCAGTAGATTTGAGGGCAGATAGAACCACTTAACAATAGCCAAGCTCTAATCCAGTTTGTCAGAACTAATAAGAGTGCTGATGCAACTTCTCACACAAGGACATATCCAGCAAGTTCACGAATGTGCCATTGTGGTGCCTTTTTAAAAAGTAACATTGGTAAATTATTGCAAGATGTTACCAGCCTCAGACCAGGGTTGCAATGTCTAATTCCAATGAATTGATAAAAGGTGCCATTAATAAAAAGGTACATTTTGGGCAGCTGACACGGCTAATTGATCGAGTAATTTGAGTAAAAAAATACAAGATTTCGCTAGGAACCCAGACAAGGATGAAGTCACTCAATTTCCCAAAAGTCAGAAGGCCTTGAAAAAAATAAAAGAGGAGACCACAGAACACTTTTATGCCTAACCAAAACCAAATAAAATGATCCCAACATACAAATAGGTGTCAGATGAGCTAACGTGACGAGAGATTTCAGCTATGTAGGCAAACCTTTCATTTGCTTACCCAAACATGCCAAGCTAAGGATTACCTAAACAGGGAGAGCCTGGAGCTCTGTTCCTCCATGTGTTGTCACTGGAGTGGTGGGAAAGGAACACTTCACCCCCCAACTCTTCACATTTTCACCATATCTCGCTAAGGTCATGTTTAACATAGCACTGGAATCTCGAGGTCTGGCTTATATTAAAGCTGAGTAAGAAAAAAATGGTCCCAAACGAGCACACATTTACCTAAGCTGATGTTTTGAGGAATGGTGACTGGAAGGTGCATCACTGTTAGCCCACCCAAGGATCCCCACACCAGCCCAAATCACTGCGTGTTGACAACACCTGACGATGGCAGATGCCGTTTGGTTCTGCAAAGAGGTCTAGCTGAGGACCGCTGTGCTTGAACTGAGAGGGCAGAGGTAGCCGCTGCTCCTGCTTGCCAGCTGGGCACTTGATAGAGGAAATAAATACTTGCAGAAACCTGCTGTGCCTGCCAGTCCTCTTCTTTCTCAAGTTCATCCATGTGAAGAAGCCCTCCGTTTTCCATCATGCTCTTGGGTCATTTCAGGAGAAGTTGATATACATACATTGCCTCAACCTTCCGACAAGCCAAACACTCCTCAACTCTAAATTTATAGTTTGAGGGAAGCCACTTTGCTATCACTTTCTTATTCTATCCTCATATGCTCTTAAAAAAAAGAGTTGACAAAAGACATGGACTTTGTGATGACAAACGAATCAAAGCAGCTTCTCTCAGAAGTAGAGACAAAGTGCAAAGTAGGAAGGCAAGGGTATTTTAAACCGTCTCCTGAAAGTAGGAAAATAGATACCCTTGTGATCTTACAATAGCACCAAGGGATCCAATGGGCATTGTCCAACCAGCAATGCCTGAAGCAATTCTTACCCACAAAACAGCTAATAAATCAGAAATGCACACACATTTCGTTTTTCTCTTTTCCTTGGAACTGTTATTACCCAGGGTATTATTCTATGCGTGACCATGTGCCTTACTCAAACTGCTCCATCAGCAAACATGAGTGGGCCACCAGAGGCACCATGGGACACTAGAGAGTCATTAGACATAGGGAGTTAGAGGTCATCCTCACTTTCTTAAAACCACCATGTCCATCTTGTTTCCCATCACACACAAACAGAAAAGGCCTGCCCATTCAGTATGCCTCATGCATGGTGAAAATGACCACTCTCTCCATTAACCACAAGGAAAGAAATCTCACATAATATTTCACATTAAAATCTTTAGATATTAAAAAGCTCAGCTATTCTCCCGAGTCCCCATACTGTTACTTATTAAAAGGAAGACTCAGTCATATATATGTTTTCCTGCAACAAATCACTCTAACTTGGTATCGAAACTGGAACCCCAGGCTAACAAGGCAGTAAAAAAAAACTTTATTTCAGTCTCTGTGTCTAAGGAGAGTGATCAGGATTTGGTTTTGTGTCTTTTAAGACAAATTATCAAGTGGAGCATCTGCCTCCTTGACACTCTCCTCTCTCAAGTTGCTCTGTGATCTGTACAGTTGGTCAGTCCTTCCTCTCCATGCCTAGCACTGGCACACGTACAGAGAACTCAGAGGGCTTTGTGCCCAGCATTAGGGTGTTGTTGTGACTACCTCCAGTCTGAAGCTGACATCTACCTCTGTAGATGAGTGCTTTTCCTGTAACTAGCTCTGCTACCCCTTGTCTCAGCTTCCTGTTCTGAATATTACCTTTGTGAGGTTTGTTTCTTTAGGATTTATAGTTAATATTTATTGTAATTCTTAAGTGGATCAAGCAAGTACATATGTTAGAAGTAAGACCAAAGTAAAAATGGAAGGAATTAGGAGTAAAAAATACTGCCTGCTGAGAGAGAGGGATGGAAGTATTGATTGTTTACTTGTAGTGGGTACCGCTGCTCACAGGCAAGGGTGAGTCAGGCCCTGCTTCCAGCTGGGGGATCTTGATTATAACTTGCAGACATTTCTTTGTACTCTTTCCAGGTGCTGTGGTTCTCTTAAAGGAAGATCAGGGGGGTTCTGAAATTTTCAGCTTAGTTTTTCAAATCTACCATTGAGATAAGCCTTGCCTATCACAGGGCATCTGGACTAAAGGTTAGGGTAGAGGAATAGAGTGGCAGGAAGCCAGGGCATCTTCCTAGCTGGCTTCAAGAGGAAAAAGCATTGAACATGGACGGGAAGTGTGTTCAGTTGGTAGAATTCTTTCTTACTGTGAGGGAGGCTTGATTCAGACGTCCAGGCTATGGACCAAGATGCTGGGGTTATAAAGACTCTTTTCATCCTAAGCTCCAAATTAACTGAGAGGACCAGGAGGCAAACAAGCAAAGGCTGAGCTAGCTTCATTACTCATCCCAGCAAGGGATGAGTGGAGAAACCGAAGCTACTGGGAAAGCACACCTGCACTTATGGTTTCTTTTCTCCTAGAATCTAGATCTTGGGCAGCTCATTTGATTAACACTTTTCTTCTTGCTACTCTAACCCATCTGGAAATGCAAATATAGAAAACTCAACTTCCCCGTTCTTAGGAACAGTAATAAATCAGCTACATCGAATAAGGAATATTGGCCAGTAATTTTTTGCCTACCAGGCTTCCTACAATTCTATCTGTATTTAAAGAAAAGTTCAAAATCCAGCAACCCTTAGGTAAGATTTTCCTTCTGGAAAGCAAGGGGAGAGTGGGTATTTCTCTCTTACGGTATTATCACAAAGCCCATTTCTTTAATTTGAGCCCATTTCAGATTTAAACTTTGGACTGCCTAAAGGAGGGCCACACAAACCACTGGCCTACTTTCCAAGTCCTTAGCTCTTTTTCGGTTACAACTTTCTTGTTTTATGCCACAAGAGCTAGCTAACTATGCTTTTCTTCCTATTTTTTAATGTGTCATCATTTCTTATACTTAAAAACCTTTAAAAATTACATTTTGTTTATTTAGCATGAGTATAAGTGCTCGTGTGTATGTGTGTGTGTGTATGAGTGAAAGAGGGATATGTATATATATATATATGCATATATATATCCATATATATATATGGAGAGAGAGAGAGAGAGAGAGAGAGAGAGAGAGAGAGAGAGAGAGAGAGAGAGAGAATGAGACGCTGCATGTGTGTGATGTGGGTAGACAAAATTCTCTCCTCCTACCATGTGGGTCCCAGGATGGCTCTGGTCATGAGGCTGGTGGCAGGAATTTTTGCTTATTTGGCCTTCTTGCCTGCCCTTTGGATATTTTCAAATTATATTTTTGTTTATTGTGCCTGTGTGCCTGCCTTTATTTTTGTCTTCCCTTATGCCCAAATTACCTCTTCTCTTCTTTAGCATCCTTAGTATGTAGAGATGCCTTTTCACTGAAGGGTTTTAATGCTAGTCAGTATGGTCTAGAGGGCAGAAGATCAGAAAGGCAAAACAATGAGTATTGGGAGTTTTCTAAAAGCATATTTATCAAAAATTCATCCATTATCTACTTCAAATAAAGTGTAAATAATGCAAAATCTGCTATGCAAAGTCTTTGCTAGTAATAAACATATTTGTTTCTCAACTTTTGTCCGTGAGGGCAGCCTGAAGCTAGATAAGGTGGGATTGAGTCCCAGAAACTTTCTCAACCCAGAAATAGTCATGATTTGTGTATTCCACTCGACTCTGAAGATGTATTCTAGTCAGGTATGCCTCATGTCATCGTTTTCTTTTCTTTTTTTGTGGGGGGGATGAGACAGGGTTTCTCTTTGGCTTTGGAGGCTGTCCTGGAAACTAGCTCTTGTAGACCAGGCTGGTCTCTGACTCACAGAGATCCTCCTGCCTCTGCATCCCAGGTGTTGGGATTAAAGGCGTGCGCCACCACCGCCCGGCACATGTCATTGTTTTCTAAGGTTCTTGATACTACATTTTCTCCATATATTGTGTTTTTCTGTCATCTTAGGGGTTTTGGCCTCTTCCCCTGCACAGTCATTCCTTTACCAATACATTTTTTTCTACCAAAGCATCATTTTCCTGGTACTGTACATTGCTCCTTTGACATTTCTTCAGAGAGCACTGCATTTTCTCCTGTTTGTAGACACTTGTTTATATTGGCACACACACTTGCCAATGTACATTTCCTCCCAGAGGGGTCCTGTGGGTCACTATCCATTCCCCATCTTGTCACTTTCCAATGTACTATAGCAACTTGTATGTGGTACTTTGAGTCTTCTGCATGTTTTGTGAATATTTTGTTCCACTATTATTCTGTACATTAAGTGAACATTCCCTAATGCAGCGTGTTAATTTTTAAATGATTTTTCACTATTGTTTTGAGCTATTATCACAGCGGTTGCTCTAAAGCTTACTGAGGACATTATAACTTCAAATCCCTATTAACTAATTTTAATGAAATATGGGAATGTTATTCCCATATATGTCTATTCCCTTTGTTCCCCGTTAATGTTATTATATACACAGTACATTTACAAATGTTACAAACTCAGGGATGCATTTATAATTGTTACCTTCTAGGATTTTACATACTTTCAAGAAGTGGAGAGGAGAAGGGAGAGCAATTATGTTCTTACAGCTTTTGTTATTTAACATTCATTGTTCCCACTTCTGGCTCTCTTCATTTGTTCCCGTGGCTCTACATTGCCTCTTGGAGTTATTTCCTCAGTTCAATGCAGCTTTGCTCCCTCCCACCCACCTTCTTCTTGCTGCTTTGAGAAAGTAGATTGTATTTCTATGTATTATCGCTTCAACAGGACAAATATAGATACCGTGCTTATACAGCTGCTTTTTAAATCCATTAGAACTTAAGAAAAAAAAACCGTTTCTACAGTCTATATGCCTTCTTTCTTTTCCCTCTGCGCATTTACCTTTTGGTCTGGGGCCACTTGCTCTCAGCCAGGAGAATGTCCTCTAGTATTTTTCTTTTATTTACTTAGTTTTGGTGCTGCTGGGGATAAACCACTGAGCTATGTCCTCAGCACCTGACCATTAACATTTCCTGTAAAACGGGGCTGTATCAGTGACTAACCTTAGTTAACTATGTCCTCACTAACAATGTCCTCATCTCACCTCCACTTTTGAAACAGCTTTGTTGTATAATTTTTGATTGACAGGTATTTTCTTTGACTCTGTTTCCCATGGTGGTCGTCCTGTCATCATTGTTTCTCACAAGGGGTCAGAGGTTAATTCCTTCAGGTGTTCCTCTTTAGGTGAAGATTCATTTTTAGGCCACGTCCAGGACATTCTCATTGTTTTTTTTTTTCTTTTTTCTTTTTTTTTGCTTACAACATTTATACTGTAATCTGCCGCTGGAACTCTGTTTATCCCATTTGAAACCTGGTGACTCTCTTGGTTTATAAAGTGACTCATCAAATCTGAAATACTTCCACTTAGTAGTATGATTTTTTTGATTGTCATGTGTGTTAGAGTGTGTATTCATGGCCTTGTGTATATTCATGTTCATGTTTATGAAGGTGTGTGTGTGTGTGTGTGTGTGTGTGTGTGTGTGTGTGTGTGTGTTTGTGTTTGTGTGTGTATGTGTGAAGGCCACAAATCCTGAGTTTTTTCCCCAGGTACTAGTCACCTTCCTTCCTTCCATCCTTCCTTCCTTCCTTCCTCCTCCCTCTGTGTCCCTCTCCTCTACATTCACTGGCCTGGACCTTGCCATGTAGATTACAGTCTGGTTGACCAGTACACTCCAGTGGTCTGTCTGTCTCTACCTCCTCAGAGCTGGGATCACAAGTGTATGACACCTCTCCTGGCTTTGTATGTATATTCTGCAACCTTACTATTCCTCTAGCTCTCCATTGGTTATTTCTTTTAATATTTTCTACTCCTATGTGTAGGGGATGCTATAGCCACGCCTGCTTAGGGGCTGGCTATAGGTGTGCTTGACCACACAGGGCCTGCGAGGTGATGTAGAATGAGGGACATTCAGGTGTCAGGTTTCGGTTTCGGTTTCTCTTTCTGCTTGCTGTCCGGACTGTTGCCATGCCGGCTGGCTAGGTTGCTCTGTAAGTAAGACTTTTTCCCTATTAAAATCCCTTGTATTTCTGCCTGCTCCATATTGGTAATTTTCCCACATTACCTATGTCTCTTACCTACTCTTCTAGAATTCTGATAACTTGTACAGTGATTCACTATATCTATTTGATTACATATAACAGTCATACCTTCTTCGTTAAGAATTATTTCCTTTAGTTATTTGAAAACACACAGACACTTGTACACACACACACATACACACACACACACACACACACACACACATGCAGGCATGGAGTCTTTGCTAAATCCACCTTGTTGTCATCACAAACAATCCTGTTGCCTGCTTCTCCCTGGGCTTTCTAGCTTCTCCCAACCTAGGTTTGATAATGCAGCAATTCTGTGGACTAGTCTGTCTCTGGCTAGATGGGTTTGGCGGAGCCCATTCTGCCCTCCCCACTTGGCTTCAAATAATTCGTGAAGGATGCAGACTCCAGCAGGTGCTCACTTGTCGTGTAATGACTGGTTTGGTATTCTCTTTTCCAGACCTCGTCATCTGTCAACTTCCACTACTGACTGGTTGCTCCATCATTTTAAAACATGCCCAGGAGCACTAAATTTTGATTCATTTATAGGAATTTTCTAGGTCAATTTTTAAGATTTGTTATTACCCTAGGAGGGTCCCTCTCAGTTGTCTCTTTCCCAGGATATTTCTAGAAAATGGGCTGACCTATGTTTTAACTTCTTTGTCTGTTTTTTTCTTGTTTGTTTGTTTTGTGAGACAGACTCTCTATATAGCCTTAGCTGGCCTGAAACCCTGTATATAGACCAGACAGGCCTTGAACTCACAGAGATCCACCTGCCTCTGCCTCCTGAGGGCTGGGATTAAAGGCGTGCACCAACCACATCCAGCTGGCTTTGTTTTGGCTTTTGAGTCTAACTCACCGATCTCCTTACTTGATATCCTAGCTTGTTTTGTTTCTTTTTAATTTCTTATTTTTTATAATTTCTTGATTTTAAAACAATCTTTTCTTATTTTATGTACCAATCTCAGTTCCCACTCCCTCCCCTTCTCCTGCTACTCCCACAGTCCCCCACCTTACCCCATACACTCCAGAGAAAGGGTGAGGCCTCCCATGGGGAGTCAACAAAGTCTGTCACATTACAATGAGGCAGGATCAAGGTCCTCCCTCCTATATCTAGGCCAAGCAAGGTGTCCCTTCATAGGGAAAGGGCTCCAAAATAACAGGTCAAGCACTAGGGATAAATCCTGGTCCCACTGCCAGTGACCCCCAGACTGCCCAAGCCATACAACTGTCACCCACATTCAGAGGCTATCGTTTGGTCCTATGCAGGTTTCCCTGCTGTCAAAGAAAGAGAGGAGTGATACTATGAGCAAAGGGGTCAAGACCATTTTGAGGTACCCACAGAAACAGCTGACCTGCGCTAGTGGGAGCTCACTGACTCCCAAGTTTGGTTTTTCAGAGTGAACTTACTACTGAGCACTCTTTATTCTGATGCAAATGAATTCAACTCCCTTAGGAGAGATGTCATGCTCTCTCCCTTTATGCCTGCTTTTTCCTCAACACAATCATTGAGCCAAGGATCTAGACTGTGGGCATGTGGCAATAGAATACTTGGCTCTGAATCAGACTTTTATGTTAAGAGCATGGTGGTGGTGTGGTGAGCTGGAGTAGCCTTTGATCAGTCAGACTGCCTTCCTTCAAAAGGAAGTTCTGCTTTCCCCAAGAACCAAAATGCAAAAATACATTTCCACAAAGGTCAGTGTGAGTCTGAGTCCTCCATAGTCTTAAGATGAACCCAAGATAAGGCCTCCATGCCTCCTGTCAGGCAGGGCAAGGCAATGGAAGAGAGCTCCCCCCTCACAGCCACACTTGCCTGGAACACAACACAGCCTCTTCCATAGTAGCAAAGGGAGAATGAGAGATGCCAATGCCCCACAGCTCCCAGGAATACACTCTAACCCTGCAATGGTGGGGAGGGGCATGGATTCTTTGCTTTGTCCCTGTGAACAAGAGTTTTCTTACAGCTGAACTGAGAGTGGGGAGGAAATGGCTGTGAGTTAGACCATGGATTCTTACCATTCTTATCAAATTTTGATCAGATTTTGAAGCATTTTTTTTTCATTTGCTAAATGTTACTTCTATCATTCCCAGAGATTTTAAATAAAGTATGAGATGGCCAGTGCATGACATGATGTCATGCTACAAGTGGGACCACTGCTGACTTCTTGAGTCACTTAGCACATGAATAGCTGTTCTTCAGGAAACAAAATCACGAGCCAACTTCTATAATATTAACTACTTCTCTCTCTCTCTCTCTCTCTCTCTCTCTCTCTCTCTCTCTCTCTCTCTCTCTCTAAACATCCTCCTCTTCATTTTGGTGTGGAGTGAGGTTACATTTGGATTTTTTTTTATGTTTTCCCATTTGTCTGAATGTAATGATGCTCATTTTGAACTTTTTTTAGGGAATTCAAATGCCAGTAAGGAGACTAGAATCTTCAATAGAGAATAAAAACGGAACACCAGAGTAAAATTCAATCCTCTTAAAAAGTTGAATCTTGAAACCCCAGAGTAGGTAGACTTCTAGGCCAGGGGCTGTGTAGAAGATAGGGCATCAAATCAAGGTCTGGAAACAGTGAAATCCAAGTAGAGACCCAAGTCATCAAGAGACGGAGAATGATCTCTAGAACCCTTGACAAGCCATGTCCCCAAAGGAGGTCACCTTTTCACCAGCTCCAGGTTCTGTCATGGGATACCAGTGGCCAGTTGGATAAAGGGCAGCCAGTGTCAGCCAAGGATCAGGCAAGACAGACTCCTTGCCTCTGCCTCCATTTAGGTTATAGGATCATGTAAACCCCATGTCTCCCTCTATTCTGGGCTGCAAAATTGGGGAGGGAATTTGAAAGGAATGGTGCCTTAGGAGAGCCATCTAAGATGAATGAACATACTAATAAAGGCCACTTAAAAATAAAGAATGGAGTATGGTTGTTTATTTAATACATTTTCCTTGACAGCCAGTAGTAGTATAGACAGCTGCAGACAAAATAAAGAAGCTGAGTTCTCTCTGCAGTCTTGATTTATAAGGTGAGTAAATTCTATAGCAACATTCTATTCCCATAATGTATATGAGAATACTGCACACATAATAAATATTATTTTGCTTGTGGCCCCCCTTTCCTTTTCTTGAACCACAGAGATCATTTTTTTCAATATATATTTTTAGCTACACAGCATCCAAATGCCCTGTTTCGAAGAGGATCTCTCCAGTAGATCAAAGTGGAGTCACAGCCTGCCCAGACATTGTGGAAGCTGGATGTGGGGAGGCCAGTGTGTGGGGTCCTTCCCTGCATTGACTCTCACTGCTAACAGGGGACTTGTAACTTATGCCTATCTAATGGGTTTCCAGATGGCTCTTGAAGTCTCAAGGAGGCACCGGAAAAGAATGAGGGAAGTTAGAAGCTTGCAAGTCAGCAGGGACTACATAGTTTAAATTCTGAGGACAAAGGTGAAGAAATTCAGGACTTCTAACCAGAAACGTTCAGTGGGTGACCTGGCTCATTCAGCTGGTTACAGTATGCCCAAATTGTCATGACAAAACATTATGGGATACATGGCTGAAGTGACAGAAATTTATTTATTCGTGGTCCTGGAGGCTAGGAAGACCGTGTTCAAGTTGTTGGTCAACTTAGATTCTGGATAGGGTTTTTTCCTTGCTTGCAGACAGCTGTTTTCTCACTGTGCCCTCAAATGGTCTCCCCTTGGTGTGTTGTCCATAGAAAGGAAGAGATGCACTGTGCCCTTTCTTTTTATAAGGTCAGTGATCTCAGATTAGAACTAGGGCCCCACCCTTACGCCTTCTTTAAATAGTGTATTTGCTCCCTAAAGGCCCAGGCCATTTAGGGCTTCAGTATTGGAATTTAAGGACATATTACTATTCAGTTCATGGCAGCTGCTGCCTAGTTTCCCGTCTATTTCCAACCAAATCCTCTAGCATTTATATCAGCTCTGTAAAGCATCTCATATCTCCAGCCGGAGATTATTTTCTGTTCAGCTGAAGCAGACCTCATTTCTATTCTGGCAACCACAAACCCAGACATCACTTGGAAAGCTGGCATCTGAATAGAGCCACCGGCCAACTGATATGGGTGATGGGTCCTTGCTGGTTTCAGAGATGAAGACACAGAGTTGATGAGTGGGGCTTTGTCAGCTGTAACCAACAGCTAAGTGCCTCTGTGCCTCTTTAATGAAGTAGCCACTGAAAAGAAGGATTTGGAGGGATCGAGTTGTCACTGCTGGGGACTAGTGTGGATGGAATGGAGAACTTAAGGGCACTGGGTGGAGGTGACTATTTCTGATGGAAGATGATAGCTTGAAGAGTGGGTGACATGTTTTACCTCTGTTTCAGCTCAAGGCATAGATAGGTCCAGGAACTTCCTCTGGTTTTCATAAATGTCTATACAAATGTTTCTCCAAACAAACACAGAGTTTACATTCTGTGGGTTCCTGGTAAAAATCTGCTAAGTTGTCAGTGTCATCAGATGACTTACAAAAAAGTCACAACAATAACTGGGACATAACAGCAAATGGAGCAGAGATGGGAATTCATAAGCTTGGGCCTAATAGACCCTACCAGTACACTGAGCACTGCTCCATAGCAAAAGGATTGTGTTTCCTTTTCATCTTTTCCATGCTACATCAGCTGGCCCGACCACCAGGCTTGGCCATCTTGTCCTGAAAATGGGGATCCATGCCTGCAGACCTGGAAGCATGATGCTGTCAATACTCAGTTAAGTATATGCAAAGAAAAAAATGGGAAAATATTTGAAAACATAGTTATTTACTACTTTAGGAGGATTTGCCAATCCTTAACATTTGTTAACAATGGGACTGGGGCTTCTACAGCCTGTCTACACTTAAAGAACATTAATACTGGTAACAAGTGTCAAAATAGAACTACAAGGAATATAAAATAAAACACGTATCAATAACCCTCTATAATAGCCTGCTCTCTAAGGATCAGAACTAAAAATAAAATTCATGTATGCCATCTTACTAGTGACTCATCAACAAACACTTGATTGTTCTTTTAAGTAGTAAGTTCAGAGACAGAGACCGGGAGTCTGGGGAGTCAGCACAAAGCTTGAGCCAAGGTTATCAACCATAGTTTTGTTTTTCTCTTAAGTAACTGTGAGGTGTTTCAGGACTGGTTACATTTGGAAACTGTGTGTAAGAACCGCTTGATTTAAAGTGTCAGACTCCAAAAGAACTGTTTCCCTTTGCATTCTCTAGAAAAAATGACCTTATTGGGCACTCTTAAAATCAGAGAGTATGCTTTCAAGGTCAGAGGTCTGAGAAGAGCTAGAACTAGGCTGTGGATAGGCTAGCCATCCTGGACTATTTTCACTCATGGACTGGAGAAGGAAGGAGAAGAAGCCACAGAGGCCAAGATAACCAACATGAGTGTTGGTGATCCATTTGACATGGTGAAAGGGATGCATACCCACACAAAAGGGAATGCTCCAGTGCAAAAGGAAACCCTCGAAGCTTCCCATGGATGCCTCTCTGATATCAAGTTAAGGCTTATTTTGGACATATTTGAGTTACCCTGCTCTGTACAACCAGCCTTTGGTCCAGCCATCTAACCCTGCTTGATATGGCTGATCTCACAAAAAGGAAGGGAATATCATCCCAGAGCATCCCTGCATCAAGGAGATCTCCTCACCATAGTCTGTTTCCCAGTGACAGTAGAGAGAAGCTCAGATGGGTGTTCTAGGTCTCAGCCCCTAACTTATAAAATGATGGATCTGGAGAGACCTGGGCTGTCCAATACAAGAGCCATTAACCATGCTGAAACCCAGCCTTAAGAGTATTATCTGTGTAACCAAGGCACTGTACTTTTAGCACACTATAATTAACTCAGGTTTAAATTTAAAAGTGAACACTAGATTCATTGGCAGATGGATTTACTCTTTTGATCATAAAGTTAATGAAATACAACTATAAGTGTTTCTAACGAAGTTGAGTTTGAATTAGGACATGTTTCGGATGTAAGATAGAAACCACTGTTTGAAGACTAAGTTTATGTACAAAGAAAGAGGGTGATGATAATTTCACACTGATTGCATTTTGAGATTTGAACAGCTTGAAATTATGGAGTTAACCAAAATGTATTACTAAAATCATCAGTGGCGCCATATGGTTTCATTGGACAATATCAAACCAAACTGTTTGACTTCCCAAACAGCAACAATTTGTTTGTTTGTAGTTCATAGTTTGTTTGTAGTAAATGTATCCTGGACAGGATGAGAAATCAAAGCTGAAAATATTTCCCTACCAAGAAAATATTTTTCCGGCATGCCAAAGTGCTACTGCCTTCCTTAGCTTCCTCCCTTGAGACCCACTTGGAGTTCCTCTAATGACATTTCTGCATAGTGAAGCTCGAGGCTATTTGGCTCTATCCTGGGCCAACCCAAGCTGCTCCCGGTTTTCCCATCCTATTCATGAGCAGTAATGCCTACATCTACCCAAGGACAGAAACAGGACCTGGCTGAAAGAGAAACATTAAGCTCCTTTGAAAAGACAAATCTTTCTACTATGGTATTTCCACCAAAACCTCACAAAACCAGAGTGATTTCACATGACTGCTCCTCATCATCTCAGGAAACGTAAGGATTTCCACTTCCTGTTTCTTCGGCCTCCAGTATCTTGTGCTTCTGGCTTGTTTGCAAGTCTAGTGAGGGTGCTTTTTGAGCCAGGCATTGTGTGAAGCACAAAGTGGGTAAAGAACATGGGCCCTGCTCATAGGGAAGCCACGGCCTAGGAGAGACATGTAAGGAATCAATACTGCGTAATAAGGAGGAACCGGACTTTGACAGTTGTACGAGGATAGAATTGCCAAGGAACTGACCCTGGGGCACACCCCTGAAGGAAGGCACAGGGGAGGGAAGGCATTCCAAGTAGGGAAGACGGCATGGCACATGCACAGAAGCACGAGCCTTCCGGAGAGCTTGGAGAAGTCTAGCGGTCGCTGTTTGTCTTGGATATAAGACATCAGAGATAGGTGGGGAGTGAAGGTAGGAAGTGGCCAAGATAAAGCCCGAGTTCCCATACCAGATACCATGAAGCACAGGGAACCTTTGGCACTACCAACAGGATGCATAAGCATCTCCCCTTTTCCAGTGTGGCTGACTCCATCAAGCACATTAAGACATTCTCGATTTTCCAGGGGCCATGCAGAACCTGGTGATTCCAGAACCATCTGGAAGTACCAGTCTGACTCAGCTGCATGGTGCCTGTTACTCACCAGCCACTTACTCATTGTAATAAACACATACAGGATTGGTTTCTGACCTCAGTACCTCATGAACACATGGTATTTAGGGAAATAACATGAGAAGCAGAGGCAATTTGCCAGAGAAATATGCATGTTCTTTCCTTATTTGGAAATAAAAAGCACGTGTTTAAAATGTTTGAGGGTAGAGATAGCCTGTTCCTGATCAGAGTTCTCTGCTCTCAGCCTTCTCTCCCTGTGATTAATGACCTAAGCAGACAAGGAAGCCCTAAGCTACTTGGAAGAATTATATTGATGGAGATTTGGTTCCTAAATCTACCAAATTTTAAGACATCTCAGAGTATTTCTTCCAACAGACCATTATGTGACAAGCTAATACACCAAAGAGTGCTCATTACGGTGTGTGGTAGAGGAAAGGGGCCCAGGTTCCGGCAAGTGCAAACTACTTCCCCTGTGTTTCATTAAGTGCAGTGTGTCTGGTAGGAAGTGAACACACTAGAACTCCATTCGAGGCGGAGAATCAGTGCTCTGAAATTGTTTGAGCTTCATTAATTTTCTGTCTTCAAGCAATGGGTTAAAAAGAATCAACCAGTCTTTATATGTTATGATTAATAAAGAGCTCCTGTGGGATTTATACACATGATAAATGCAAATGTTATCTATCCAAGAGCCTCACTGTGTTGTAAAATTCAGTAGTCACTGGGCTCCAGTCCCTGCAAGACTGCCCTTGTCATAACAACATTGGACTGGTTCAAACACCAAATTGGGTACCAATCCAAGTTTCCCATTTGGAAGGGCCTAGCTGCAGACTTCCCACTGCTGACACTTGTGCTACCCCTTCCTGTCACCTCACCCAGAAGGTGAAAAAGGCTGGCCTTGGGCATCCTCAACCCTGCCAAAGGTCAAGGGTCCAACATCTGTGGTGGGATGCTGAAGGTTTGTTTTAATATCACGAGCTCCTGCAGGCTCCGGGAGCTGGCTTTGGGTTCAAGTCTGTATTGTAGAATTTGAACCATTACCACAAGAAAGCTCTACGGGTCTTGTTAAGAAAACAGAAAGAACTTCTGCCAATTGCTAAGAAATAAATTCCTCCCTTCCTGCTGCTTGGACCACAGCATAATGAGGGCTGCCAAGCTCTCTCTGCAGTAATAAAATGAACTCTGTGGGCTTTTCCTTTTGATGTATTCCAGTTTAAAAGTTTAGAGTTGATGCATTTTCATCCTTAATTTATCTCCCCTTGTAAATATTTCTGTACCATTTCCAATACCATAAGTATACACATTCTTAAAAATAATTCACTCCTTCTCCTGTTTCACTTATATCACTTCGTGCTATGGATCAAATCTGGGGCTAAATAAACATACCTCTGGCTATAGTTCTGCAAATACCTCTGGCAGCAAATTAACTCAAACAAATGCTTTGGCTGAGTAGTGAGGTCGCTTTTTAATGATCTTCCTTCTCTTGTCTAGAGGCCCAAGGACAGGACTCCTGAAGGGTCTTCTAGCCGGGTATTTTCTGCTAAGTTAACACATAGGTCTTACTGCGGTGGTTGTTAGTTTGTTTAAAGTTTCACCACCAGAGGGTGCTACTCTTCTGCGTCTAAACTTTGATATTTTATCACACGGCTTGAAAAGCATGCCTATCAGACTTGTCCTCACAGCAGTATTACTGAGGAAAGCTCTCCCTAAGGCCTGTAGTCAGCCTGAACTTCAAGAAACAAGAGTTTTCTTCATTTTTGACATTATGAGTTGACATCCAAATAGAAAATCTCTGTAGCTTTTACAAACCAAACTGCACTGGTTCACGTATGTCACAGACCAAGTATTGAAGGCTAACACATTTCATTATTTAGGATTTTGCTCAATATTTAGTGTATAGTGAAATGAACCCCAAATTCTCAATCATCTTCCCCACATTGATGACACAGGAAGTAAAACTGCCATTTATACTACTTTCTTCTTTCTTTTTTCTTTGTCAATGTTCATCTTTGACTTTCTTTTTTATCTTAAATTTTTATTCATTTTACATATCAAGCACAGGTCCCCCTTCCTCCCGTCCTACCCTCAGAGAGGGTAGGACCTCCTATGGGGAGTCAACAAAACCTGGCACATTAAGGTGAGGCAGGACCAAGCCCCTACCCATGGCATTAAGGTTGATTAAGGCATGCCCAAATAGGGAATGCCCCCCCCAAAGCCAGTTCATGCACCAGGGATAAATCCTGGTCCCACTACCAGGGATCCCACAAACAGACCAAGTCAGACAACTGTCACCCACATTCAGAGGGCCTAGTTGGGTCTCAAGCAGGCTCCCCAGCTGTCAGTCCAGAGTCCATGAGCTTCCACTAGCTTGACTCAGCTGTCCCTTTGGGTTTCCCCATCATGATCTTGATGCCCTTTGCTCATGTAATCCCTCCTTCCCCTGTTTGACTGGACTCCAGGAGCTGGGGCGTGGTACTTGGGTATGGATCTCTGCATCTGCTTCCATCAGTTACTGGAATGTTATTACTTTCTAACAATGCAAGTTGACTGACTCCATTTTCTGCATACACATCTCTCTGATTTTCATGTAATTCTATCTTGGTGTGATGTCTTACCATCTATGTCTATGTCTTCCCATGTTGAGAACTGTACAAGGGCTCCATGTCCACTAGGTAAGCAATCTGTCACTGAGTCATATCTCTATCCCCATCATGGTATCATGCTTTGAGGAAACAATAAGATTTCTTGGTTTTAACTTTCCTTATTGTCGTCTCTATTAGTTCCTTGTCCTGTTACTATGCTAAAAACATACGACAAGAAGCCCTGTCCTGTTACTATGGTTAAAAAAAAAAAAAAAAAAAAAAAAAAAAAAACACCTGACAGGAAGGGTTTCTTTTGGTTTGCCGTTGGAGAATACAGTCTATCATGGCAGAAGGGTTGTGGGAGCATGGTCTTGAGGTAGATGGCACAAGGAAAGCAGTGTGAATGTTGTTGCTCGGGTCCCCTTCTCCTTTTAATTCAGACCAAGACCTCAGTCCTCCCAAGGAGTCACTGCATATACAACAGGATCTTTCTATCTCAACTAAGCAAATCTAGAAAATCCCTCAGACTTGCCCAGAGGCTCATTTCCATCAAGCTTCCAATCCCAGGAAGTTAAAAGTCATGATTAATCATCACTTTGACTTTAACGTTTTGCTGAGATTTGCATACAAATTTTCCACTTCATATGTTCTGGTATGCATAAAAGAGGTTATACATTTCCATTCCCACTCATCTACATTGAGTGTGGATGGAGAATATTGACTTGTGTATTGGTATGTGAATTGCCCAGAAAATCGGGGCCAAGAAAAGGTTTTCTGTAAAGGTTTAGATCCAAGATTTTAGGCTTTGTGAGGCGGCTAAGGTCTTCTTCATGTTTGTTCAACCAGACAATTATAGGAAGAAAATTAGCCATAGGTGTAAATGATTGGAAGCATCTATGTCCCCGTAGTATTCTATTTTTAGGAACAGGTGGTAGGATGCAGTTTGCTGTTCCTACAAATGGTGAATTTTTTAAAAAAGAGTTTCAATCTTTACTTATATGTATGTGTGTGTCTCTTTGTGTGCACTGTGTGTGTGTGTGCCAAAAACAGGCATTGAATCCCCTGGATCTAAACTTACAGGTGGTTGTGAGCCTGCAGGCCTGGGTATTAGTCCTGTGTGAGAGCAGTATGCACTCTTAACTTCTGAGCCATCTTCAAATGATGACTCTTAATGTACATAGTCTTATTAACACCATGTGTGAAAGTACCTAGTCACCACTTTGGTAATTTCCACCCTCTTCACACAAGCACAGAAACCTGACACAAAACATTACACACTTAAAAGTTCATGATCTCTTGGAGGAATAGCAAAGGATTCCCTCTGCAGAACCCCCAAAATCAGAGAAAAAGGCATCCGTGGCTTTCTGGATGTCACTCTGTTTACATCCCATGAAGACCCCTGGGATATGATATCAACACAAAGGATGCTAATCCCTGATAATTTCTGCAGACATAGCATGTAAAGAAAACAAAAGCCATCGTTTACCTTCTGACTGATGAGTCGCAAGAGGAGTCTGCGTCTCCTTGGAGTAGGACACTACTTCCCTTGGCAGGAAATCCACCTGGGTGACCTTTGACACACCGAGCTTGTGCAGTCTTCTTCTGTAAGTAGCAAAGGGAAAACACTTAGGAAGATGGTGTGCTTATTTCAAAAGACCCAACAGTTCTAAAAACACAAAAATAAATAAACCCAGATGCCCTCAGCTTCTCAGCACAGTGTCAGGCTCGTGGTCCTGAGCGGAAACATGGCCCTCACTGGATGGGTGATGTCACATTAAGTCTTCACTCTCCTATTTGTAAACTGAAGTCCTGCTCCAGCTCAGGTGAGACTTCTACTCTGAGCATCTCTGATTATGCTTGGATAGCATGCTTATAGGGAGCTTTCATTTGCAATGTAGATTCTAGTGTCACTGGATGGGAGAATTTCCAAGTTTGAATAAAAGGGAAGTCGATTCTATTGTGGAATAACACATTGTTTATGAAAGCAGCAACAGCCAGAATCTTATTCCACTGCAGAGTATAGCAGGTTTTATTTATCCAAAAGGAGAATGATCAATGTGTGAATGAATGTGTTTGCAAGGCACACTAAGATAGCACAAATGAATGAAAAGAACAATGGGCAGAGTCTTAGTTTAGTAACCCAAACTAACTGTGACCATGCAAGCAATCATTTTTGAATATTTATGTAACATTTCAAATGTTTCCAAATGTCTCTACACCCACTATGTCATCTGTCTTCATGACATCTCCATGAAGTGTGGGATGTCATATTCTCTACATTATATGAGAAAAAAAAAAACCCAGCTCCAGTGCTCAAATGCCTGCAATTTACAGCTGTGGAACCAGAGTTAAAATACGCTATTATTGAACTGAGTCCTTATCCAATGCAATGCTTCCCCTAAGCCAAATTCCTAACTAAGGTTCTTAATGGTGAGTGTGAGTCACTCCAAAAATCTGGTCCTCCGGACATCATTACCCATGGGAAAGCAGAGCAGCCCTACAGCCACTCAGCCCTCCATGATTCAGCTTCCTCACCCAGGAACAGAGAAAATGGTGCCTTCCATTGTGATTCTTCTTGGTAGTGCATAGGCACCATGTGTATGCTATGCATAAACGACATATATGTTATGCACATGCATGTATACAACTTTTGGAATATACAATCTTAGAATGATTTCTTGAACTTTATTTTTAGGATACAGAGTTAGCAGTGGTATTGGACAGATTCGAGCATACTTCTTTGAAATTTCCAGATGGACACACATGTGAGAGAGGGAAAAGAAGAGAAAGGCAAAATCACCCTTTAGTCAAGTTCTACACGTCTCTCTAGTTACAAACAATAAGAACACAGCCCTTGTGTGTTATGGAGATCCGTCATTACATGCAGGTAAATGTCACGGCTTCAATTCCCTTTTGTTAAATTACTACTAGTATTGAAAAAGTGGCCGAGAGTGTACACTAAGGCCAGGAACTTCCATGGGCACTTCCCAAGCACTCCGAAGGAGTTTCTAAAATAGTTAAGGCAGACTCTAAGTGTACACGTGGCAGATATAAGCAACTAGATAGACAAGCACTGCTCTAGAGAGCAAGCCTGGCTGGCTGTATCTGCAGTCCAACACAGTAAACCCAACCACAGCCCTTGCTACTCACAGGCCTGATCCACGTGGGCCCTGAACTCAGAGATCTGAACAAAACGAATGCACTGAACGCCCTGGCTGCTCCCCCGACCGACACCAGTCCTACATACCTCCTTACAATAAATTAAGGAATACACACAGACAATTTACTAGCAGTGAAAATTACCAAACCAGGTAAAAAGACACAGAGTTTGAAAGGAAAAAAAACTAAAGATATTATTTGAAAACTGTCTTGGGTCTGAGATGAGTATTTTCCTTCCTCAAATACAAATGAAGAGGGAAATGTGAATGGCCACACCAGGTCTGCTTGCAGCAAAACCTACTGTTCTGTCTATTCACCCAGCTCATCTTCCTAAGGCCCACTAGGGCGGTTGTGACCACCAGGTTCAGGAACAACACAGAGATAACCAAGGGTCTATCCTTCCACCAGTGTGAATGAGGCCCAGGGATCTCCAGGCACCACAAAGAGACCAGTACGCCTGCAGGCAGTGTTCAGGCATCTTGCTAACAGGATGTGTACTTCAGGCCTATCTTATTGGACATTGACAAACAGGCCATAGGCATGTGAAAGCTAGTATGTAATTTGATAATCTGTTAAGATCTGCTCAAACTGCTCAAGCAATATAGCTTGAGAAACTCCATGGAAAATGGGTTCTCATCCCACTTTGTCATTTACCAACTTGAATAACCAACAGGTGAAAGCTCTAGACAAGTGGTCAGCTTCTTCAAACCCCATCATCAGGTTGTGAGGTTACATGAGGTCAGTGCTTGTAAAGCCTGCAGCTGGGGCCTGGCATATCATGAAGCTCTTGGCTCAGGCAGCTTGGATTTTAGTGTATCTTTTTGACTGATTCTGGTAGTGTTTAATTTATAACACTTCAGAAGAGGCAAGTTCATGAATATTCTAAATTTAAGATCTTTTAAGTCCATAGAGTTGATTATCTCTGGCAATAAAATTGGAGAACTGTACTCCTATTTTTTATTTATATTTATTCATTCAGTTATTCATTTACTTTGGTAGGAGTACCATGGCATGGGGTTTGGCCACCCCATTTGCTTTTGCATTAATTAAAAATATCACCATGAAACTTCCAACTTTTCAAAACTTAGCTTGAATAAATGAGTTTATCTAACTAAAACAAAATATTTTCTTGTTTTAATAACTATTGAAACATTTCAACCAGTCTCTCAGTGATGTTACATTTGGGAGATCAGGGCCCTAGCCTAGTCCAAGCCACCATAAACAAATAAAAGCTGAGCTGTCATCATGTTGTTCTCCCAGGGCACTGATCAGTTGACAGCTTGGCAAACGGTGGTTCTTGATGTAGAGAGCAGAACCATCCCAAAGGACTGAGAACTGTAAAGCAACTCTTCTAATACTTCTCAAGATATTTTAGGTAGATTATGGAGCTCCCTACACTCTCTGAACTGATCAAGCTACATTTTTATTAAATAACTTGTTCTTTGTGGTTATCTTGCTGTTGTTCTGGCAATAATGTATTTATGCTAAACATTTTAAACATATTTTATCCTGAACAAAATTTCATATTATTATTCTTGTTTTACAGATGGAAAATTGGGGGTTAGTGATGTCAATGCATTTGCTTCAGGCTTGTAAGTGGCGGATCTAGCTCTATTAGACAGTAAACCAAAGGGCCATGTACTTGAAAAGTATGCCACATTGACCTTGTCTAATGCTGATGACCACACTCCCATTACAGCGCAGTTTTCACAGCCTAACACAGGCTAAGTTATGTATATGTTTTGTTTTATAAGTATGGGATAGGACTCCCGAGAAGGGGCAGGGCCTGGCCTGGATTTCCAGGGTTCTACAGGAAGACCCCTTTGCGGAGGTAAAATGTGGGTCCAGAAAGATTGGCCAGAAGGTGGCGCCCTGTCATAGCAAAGCCCTTCCATTTAGCTGTGTCAGCAATGGCTCTCACCACTGCTGGTCTGATCTGTCACCAGCTGGTGTTTCATTTGGTCCAGAACACATAGGTTTGTGTAGTCTTTTAAAATTCAGTTTGCACAAAATGTTTCTACAACTCTACCAGATGACAAAATTATTTTATTAGTATGCCTACCAGACAAAGCAGATAAGCTTTAAAATATAAACATTAAGTATCTGGTTTCCTATTTTTTGTTAAAAGGTGGTGAAGAAGGTTCTTCAAGTCAAAAGCAAACTATTTAACAAACAAAACAAAAAATAATTGTCATACAGTCATCTCTACTACAGTCCCTGATGCGTGCCCTGTCTTCACAACCTCTACTCTGCCTTGATGGGAAGCTTACTCATTTGTATATTCTCCACCCATCATTGCTCTGTAGGGCTTACTTCAGAGTCAGACATTGAACAGCAATGAATTAAATGCTTGAAGACGGAGGGAGAGAGATGAGAAGAACAGGGAAACGCAGAACAATAGAAGCTGAAATTTAAATGGACTATGTTCTGGATGTTTGGCATTATTATTAAACCACATGTGCATTTTTAAATCACCTTGGCAATTCGTTTTTAAAAATAAGAAGTTTTAATAAGAATTTTAAATTGCTAAACTAAATTTATTATGGCTTTATATAACCATAATAAAGAAGGTAATTCAACATTCCCTACAAAACACAGTAAAGCCTTATCTATGTGGGTTAATGTGGTTGTGTTCAGTAAAGGCAGAGGGAACCCAAATGGGTGAAGTCCTGGGGCTGCTTTTCCAGATCAGCAGCACAGGAAGCATTTTGAGAGAAGAACGCCAACCCATAGTTCCCACCTCAACTCCATAGCACTAAACCCAAGAGGTGGGCAGCTATTGTCTGTGGTTTGGAAGCCTATTCAAGGTCTCAACTCTCCAGCCCCTGGAATTCCAGTGGCCACTAACGATTGTGTTTCACTGGCCTGGCAATATCAGAGTGGAGAGAAACAGACATCAGAATCACTTGGACTTCCCAAGACAGTGGCCAAATTCCAGAATACACAGCTCAGTTCCACCGGGAAATGAAGAAGTCTCAGAGTAAAGCTTCTGAAGACCTAGGAGGTAGGGCAGGTGAAAGGGTATATGAGAGTGTGAGAAGATGGGCCTGGTTAACTCAATCACAGGGCGCAGACTATGGACAAATGGAGTGTAGTCTAACTAAAAGCTATAAATGTCACTAAGTTATCCTGGACACTGGATAATGGAGCCATGGCCTTCTCACAAACGGACTTGAAATTTCTAAAATGGCACAGGGGTCACATCTCCACAAGAATGGGACTGGGTCTTCTTCATCCCTTTTAGTCATCCTGAAAGGTCCTTCTCTCCTGGCCTTCCTAACGCTGAAGGATGCAGACTCAGAAAAGCACACTGCATCCAACTTGGATCTTTTCTTCTGAAAGGAAAATTGAAAATGAAGAGTGATGCTGCTTCAAGTTTAGAAGGCTGTTTGGTACCAACAGAGTAAAAAGATAACCAAGTGTCCCTAAGCATGATCCAATCAACCCAGGTACCAAGCTATCATTAGCTAGATCTCAAGAAGAATATTACTCCCTCATGAACCAGTGTCCCCATTCAGATGCGTTTTCAAGGTTTATTGGTATAGCATGGATTAGTATATCATTTATTTCATGATTAATATACTAGTGTATGTATATTATATTATAATATACTAGTGTATGTAATATACTAGTGTATTAAAAACACACATTGTTTTTAATCCATTATCCTTATTCTCACAGATATATGCATCTCTCACAACCCGTCAAACAAACTTTTTCTTTTTTCAAAGATCATTTACAAAAAGCCGCAACCAGTTAAAAAACAGAGAACAAGTAATTGTGGATTGTGGGAGGTTTAGCCAGGACTGGTACATCTGACACAACAATTGCACCTAAGGCACACTGACCATCTCAGAAGCAGGAGAGGGAAAATTATAAAAGCCAAAGGACTAGGAAATCTGCTGTGAGAATGTATCTCCTAGAAATGATAGGAAGCTATACTCTCAACAATATGGCTACCTAAACAAGACCCTAACAATGGCAATACCAACAGACAAATGGCGAAGGGCAGAAATCTCACAGGACCCCACTTGTAGACAAAGAGCTACAGACAATGAAGGAATGCTAACAGTGGGAGAAATAGTATTCTCCAGGGGTGAGATCCCTAATTGGTTATCCAGTTCCAAGTGGTCAGCCCTGAAATCATACATATAAGTCATACCAAAAAGAAGGAGCAGTTATAATTGTATATTTAAGGTGTGTGTGTGTGTGTGTGTGTGTGTGTGTGTGTGTGTGTGTGTGTGTGTAAAACAATAACAATTAGGGCTGGAGAGATGGCTCAGAGGTTAAGAGCACCAGCTGCTCTTCCAGAAGTCCTGAGTTCAATTCCCAGCAACCACATTGTGGCTCACAACCATCTATAATGAGATCTGGTGCCCTCTCTGGTGTGCAGGTATGCATTCAGGCAGATAACTGTATACAAAATAAATAAATAAACAAATAAATGCTAAAAGTGGTGGCAATCCCTTCTTTGAAAAAAACAGTAACAATTTATTTATTTATTTATTATATGTATAGTTTTCTGCCTTCATGTATGCCTGCAGGCTAGAGGAAGGCACCAGATCTCATAACAGATGGTTGTGAGCCACCATGTGGTTGCTGGTAGTTGAACTCAGGACCTCTGGAAGAGCAGTCAGTGCTCTTGACCTCTGAGCCATCTCTCCAGTCCCCACTCCTAACCACTTATCATCTGCTTTTTACCATGCCATCTTACTGAGTGTGAAGTGACTAATAAATATTTTCTCTTGTTCTGTGAGTTATTTTTCATGTTTTTGGTGGTGCCTTTGGAAGTACAAACATTTTTCATATTAATTCAATTAAATATATATTTTAATTTTTTCCTTGTCCTTTGGTTGTATGCCTCAAGTGTCATAGCTCATTCCAAGGTTCTGATATTTTACACCTATCTTCTACTGAGTGTTATAGTTTCAGTGCTCAGATCTAGGCATTTAATCTATTTGTACTACTTTCTGTATATGATATGAGTTAGGAGCCCAGATTCATTCTTTGTCCCTGGTTCATCTTTTGTTAGCATTTCTTTCAGTGTCACTGAGGACTTGAGCATAGAAAGGCAGAGGCTGGGCTGCTCCAAAGACATCATTGATATGACATGGTAAGTCATGGTGTACAGCCAGCCTGACATTCATAAGACCATTTCCTAATTTCAGTATTTATGAAATGTTAGTTCTGAAAAGTCAGAATTAAAGTAAATTTGAGTCATCTCAGAAACTTTCCAAATTTTATAAACACAATGACCCTTAAAAATGGTGTCAAATGAAAGTCCCAGAGTAACTGATGGTATACCAATCAGATTGCCCACTGAGAAGATGTCTGGTAGGAGGTTCAGAGACCAGTGTACAATATTCACAGTCCTGGAAATCCAAGGAAGTCATTAGTAACAGCACATTTCTGGATCGAGAGGAAGCCTGAAAGACAAAGGGATAAAACCAGTAACGAATGTTCTCAGGGAAAAGGAGTCATTTGGCCAGATATCAAAAGTAGGCCAAGGTCAGAACATTAAAACGAACGTCTGCATCAGGTGTAACTCATTTTTTCTTGCTTAGTCACATATAGTGTCTGACTGACAGTTGAAGATGGATTCTGCCAGAGATTTTCCTAGTTATCTTCTTAAGATCTAGTCAAGTGTTTTTAATAGATAAACCCTCAGAGTAAGGTTGGCAACAGAAACATTTTCCTCCTTGTTCAACATTTTATGTGGGTGGAGAAGTATCCTGGAGGAGTGGCAATCACATACTTTTGTCAGCATTATTATCACAACCATAAACTGTGTTTGAGCAAGGCACTGTGCCAGACCCTTACAACACAATGAGAAATCGGAGCCAGTACATACATATGCATCAAACAGCAGAAAAGAACTTGAAGCTGACAATGGTTAAAAGAGAACATGAATGAGTCACCTAAGTGGGAGAAGACAGCACGGTGGGCAGATTACTATGTGCTTGGATAAATGCTTGCTTCACTTAGAATGGGAGACCTGGTTTAGATTCCAAATGATAAGCTCAAGTAAGTAGGAAGGGTCCATGTTCTACATAGCTTGTCCTGCATACTCAAAGATCTGAGAACTGAATTTACATTTTATAGCAGAAAGTGTAGAATAGAAGTTTTCATTGGGAGCAATGACCTTAAGATGAATTTAGAGAGGAACATTGACATTAGACTATTAGACACTAAAGAACTTGAACTTTCTATAGACACTGAACAGTTTTTGGAAATTTTACTAAGAAATTGACAGCTATAAAGCAATATTTAAACCACGATAACATAACAACCATAAGAAAAATAAAAATCAGGTGCCAGATGTCAGGTGTGGGAAATGACCATATATTAGAAGCAGAGTGTGTAGAAAGAGAAATAAAGAAAAAAAAATCCACAAGCAAAGAGGGAGGAGACCTGACCACGGAATGTAGCAGAGCACTGAGATAAAGGGGACAGTCAGAAGAACGATGGCTTTTATTAAGGTCAGTGTCTCATAAAGTTTGGAGAGTTGGTTCAGAATGATGAGATGGACTCTGGGAAACAACAGAGGGCTACTTTAATAGCCAACTTCACATGGAGGGTGGAGGAAAGAAATGGGCTGGTGGCATTTCAAGGCTTCGTGTTCCGCAAGATGAAGACACAGGAGTTCATAAAGAATAATTTTCTAAGTGTAAGAATGGAGCTACGAGCAGACAGTTGAAACGGTGGCTATTGACAGTCACCAACAGAAGGTTACCTGAGATGCTGCAACCATAGAAAGAGGATATGAGGAATTCATGTAACACAAAAGGTTTAAAAAGAAAACAAGGATAGTAGTGCCAGGTATGGATGGGATCTGTCTTGTGGGTGGGCCTTGAGAAAGTGGTTGGTTACTACCATACTATTCATGCCACTGTGTTCCACCAGTAGATCTCTTTGCCGGGCTACTCACTATTGTAGCTCATAGGATTCACAGCTGGGTGAGATGATGAGTACGTCTCTCTTCCAGTAGTACAAGTTGGGCTAAGTGGGTTAAAAACAACAACAACAAAGAAGACACAGAGTTTAATGGGCAGAAAGGTAAGAGTAGATCTGGGAGAAGTTGGGGGTGAATGTGATCCAAGTACATTGTACAAAATTCTCAAAATTAATTAAGATATTATCTTCAAATGACAAAGAATCAACTCGTTTCTGAAATGCTGTGCTCTGGTATCAGTGGGTAACAATCTGTGACATCTTATGAAAAGATTTCTAAACTAGGGATGGGATACTCCACTGGCAGAGAGTAACAGTACGGATGGGGCATAATACCAGGAAAGTAGCTGGCTTTGTGGTTGTCTTGACACACACACAGGCACCGTCTGTGCTCAGAGCGGTGGATGTTTTCTTCCAAGAGAAGCAGCATGGGAGAGTTGGCCTTTCCACATTAATTCAAGGATGAATTTTCATCCTTCATGTTTGCATCAAAATCATTTTAGGGAACATTTATTGCATCTCCACAGGATCTATTTCTAGCTGTGCAGAGATATTAGTATGGCAGCTGACCCATTTTTTCCTGAAAAGAAGCAAATGTCAACCCTGCATAAGTCAATGGCTGCAGCCCAAGGGTTTGCTTTGGATTTTGCAACACAAGCAAACTTGGTAAGACTTCTGAGATGGACAAGAGTTAAAATCATCATCGCCACCCTGGTGGAGGCTCTGCCCCCAGGTAACCCACAGGAACAGGTGACCTGAACAAGGGAGAGCACATCGACCCCAGATGCTGTCCAGGAGGCCTGTACAAGACTGATCCAGACCCCTGAACATGGATGTCAATAAGGAGGCCTCTGCCCTCAAGGGAGCCTCTGGTGGTGGACTGGTATTTTTCCTTGGTGCAAGAAGGGACTTTGAGAGCCCATCCCATATGAAGGGTTACACTCTGGCCCTGGACACATGGAGAAGGGCCCAGGATCAGCATAGGAAGACTTGGTGGACTTTGCAGAGCCCCCGTTGAGGGCCCTACCCTGCCTGGGGAGTGGTGGGTGGATGGGGTGGGGGTGGGCTGGGGGTGGGGGAGGAGGTTTGGGGGTGGGGGGAGGGAGAGGGAGAAGGGACTTGAAATAAGCTTCTTCCCTAACTAGAACTAATAAAAAAAAGACATGGGAAAATGAAAGACAACATGGCAGATGGTACGAGATGTTTTCTTTCCAATATTGTTACAGATATGATGTAAAGTATTTTTAGGAATGACCTTTTGCTTCCTTGATGACTTTGAGTAAGTTCCATCTACTTTGTAACCTGAAGCTGTGTAATTAGAAACTTCCAAGTATGCCAAAGAGTTTCTCAGAGTGCACTTCCTCCTCCAAATGGATTTCATTTTCCTGACACTGAAGGCAACAGGGATGCTGCCCTTTTTGAAAATGAAGTTGCTACTGAAGAACAGAAAATATCTTAGAACAGCTTTCTCAAGATTCTCGAGGAATAAATAAAGGCTGGCAAACATCAGCTTCCTGAAAAATTATTTGGGAACAAATAATGATCATTATAAAAGACAAGGAAAGTGCTTCCTCCCTCTCTTGCAAAAAAGTTTTGATCAGAGCCACTAAAACCAAATTATGAACCCTTTTGATGAGCCAATATTCATTTAAACTCTGGAGTACATTTTACCAGTGTACTTTGATATTCATGCATGTGTCTTGCAGGGCGCTGTCTGTATTTCAATGTTTTTTTTTTCCCTTTTTTTGTAGAAATGGAATGTTGCTGAAGTCACAGACATTGTCAGCTTGTTCTGGAGTTCAACCTATATGATGCTCAAGAAAATACCAGCTGTGAATATATGGGAAACATTGAACATGATTTCAAATCAGAGAGATATAAGCAAAATACAGAAGACCGTGTGACAGGGCTGGGGATATAGCACTGTGGCAGAACACTTGCCTAGCATGAGTGAAGCCAAGTGTGATGGTCTGAGTTTGACACTATGAGAAACGGTTGATGGCATATGGTAGATAGATCAAATGACAATTCCTTTTTAAAATCAAAGACTGGAAGAAATTCTTAGCTTCTCCTTAAGGAGGGGCAACCACATTCTTGCTGAGACCCTTTTCCCAGCTTTTCTTTCAAATAGCCAAGCAGCTATATCCACAGTCTGATGTATTAATGAACATAGAAAACCCAAGCCTGAGGCTTCAGTGGAGGCAGAGACCGAACAAGCCCAATATTGCTCAGTTTAACAAATTGGAGCCGATTTTGGATTGTTTATGATTTAGGATCCTTTTCCCCTACCCAACCTTCCTCCTTTTCCATAGACTCAGTTCATCTCCACGAAGCCAGTGGGGACTGGCTCTTAAGCTCTTTCCTAAAGGCAACATGCATGGTGTAATCTCTCTCCGAACAGTCCTGATCAATCCCAGCTTCACTGATTAACTTATTTGCTTCATTGCCTGTATTTTTTTCTCCCATTAAGAAACTTTACTTGTTCCTTATATCATCTTCTAGACTTCTCTCTGCTGTTAGCTTGTTTGTGGATCACACAGTTAGCATGCAAAACTAGAACCAGTGGCAAAGCATTTCTGATTTGGTCTAAGATAGAGTCATGGGGACAAGATATACCATTCTAGCTAAAAATACTAAAAACTTGCTGTTTGAATAAGAGAAAGTCTTAGGACAAAAAGTAACAGTGATACATGAAAGAGGGAATAGAAGCAAGAGGAGCCCCACAATTGCCCCATTCTGCAGTCCCCAGGGCATTTCTAGGCTATGATACAGAGAAGCAAACCCAGCTGGCACGCAGATTCAATAGGGATGATGCTGGCTGGGAGAAGACTCCAGGAGAACCAGGGACTTGGGATTCACAGGCATCTGCAGTCCATATCAGGAAACTACCAAGACCAAGGGACGAAGCCCCTGGCAGGATGATTGTGACAGTTCTAGTCATTCTGTCTGTTCCCACCAGACTCCTAAGACTCAATTCAAGTCAGATTCCTACAGGAGAATTGTTTAGAACACCATATGGATTTTATTCAGTAGCAGGAGCTCCCCAGCCCTGGCTGAGTGATCAAGAGTGCCAGTCTGAAAAAACTTGTAGAAACATGTGAGCACAGTGACCTGTGCTGCAATCCAGACACTAGAAAAGCTGAGGCCAAGGTGAGAGGATCTGAAGTTGCAGGCCCAAAATGATGCAGGCCAGGAAGCAAACAAGAGAATCGGTGAAGCTGGGGTGTTCTGGGGCAGTTGGAAGGAGTGATTACATTGCACACACTTTTGTTGTCTTTTGAATAGAGCAGTGGTTCTCAACCTTTCTAATGTTGTGACCCTTTAATACAGTTTCCTGTGGTGACCCCCCCCCCACAGTAAAGTTTTCTTCATTGCTACTTCGTAACTATATTTTTGCTACTGTAATGAATCATAATGTAGATATCTGATATGCAGCTCCTGTGAAAGGGTCATTGGACCCCCAGGGTGTCGTGATCTGCAGGTTGAGAACCACTGGAATAGAGTCTTTGGGGAGATGGTCTGGGTCTGAGTCTATGGAAGGGGAGTGAGGTGTGTGAGGAGCAAAGGACCCTGATCACACAAAGCTCCCAAATAAATAAGTAACCCAAAGAAAGGCCTGAAGGGTAAAGCTGCTATCAAGTACACGGAGATGTTTTCAAAAGTATTTGGCAAACAAAAACCTCATAATCGAAACAGAGCAAAGTTATAAGAAACGAGTTGATTTAAATGAAAAAAAAGTACTATGTGTGAGGATGTGTGTGTGTGTATGCATGTGTGTGTGCATTCGTGTGTGTGTGTGTGTGTGTGTGTCTGTCTGTCTGTCTGTCTGTCTGTCTGTCTGTCTGTCTATCTGTCTGTCTGTCTCTGCACTACCTACATTCATAAGCTCATGGAAGTCAGAAAAGAGCATCAGATGTACTGGAACTGGAGTTCCAGGTGGTTCTGGGCCACCATGTGGGAGCTGGGTCCTCTGGGTGCTCTCCAAGAGCAGCAAGTGCTCTTAACCACTGAGTATTTTCTTCAGTCCTCTAAATGTACATGAATATTTTAAATCTTAATAATTTTAGGAATCCAAATATATCCAATTTTTACAAAAGAATTCTGTTAGTAAAAACAAAACAAAAAACCAAACCTTAAATATCAGACAGTGGCGAAACAGGAGGCTCAGCCCATCCCCCCAAACCCTTCAGAACTACCATGTAAACACAATAACCAACACCCTTAGAGATAATCCCAGAAATATTTGACAGTCTATACACTAGAGAACTAAAAATAAGCCCACTTCAAAATCAGCATGAAAAGCAGAGATACAGTCTCCCCTAAACTCATCCCAGACATCAGAGACAGCTCTCATCTGTGTCTCCCTGAGGACTGAAGGGTTTGTGTTCCATTTGTAAGGCTGCTACAAAAGGAACCATCTCTGCATGCTAATCCAGTTGGTCTGGCAGGCACAGCTACCTGGGACCATGGAAGGCAAAGGCATCTTTAAAACAAGTCCTCAGATCTCTTCCTGTATCTTCACACTAGCACAGCACAGAATGACAGGTGATAATGACTAATTCCTGCGTTTACCTGGGAGGGTGTAGGTTGGGTATCAAATATCTGACTTTTAAGCTGCTGCCCAAGGTTCTGGCTTCTAACTTGCCTGCATCCAGAGGCAAACAATGCAAGCCACTATGCATCCTCTGAAGTATGAGCACATCAAGGCGCCCCACCACAAACTTTACCCTACTGATAAAAATAGGGCTCTGTGTTCTCCCTGGAAGGAACCTAACAATGCAATAAGCATCCCTTTTCCAGTTCTTTGGAAGTCTACCTCTAACTTGTTGATTCTTGGGGCTAATAGACAAGCAATCCTAATCCTTGGCATTTAAATGAGTGTGTGGATATCTGTTGTGTGGATCAACTCCGTGGCTGAAGTCATTAACAAAGGCTGTTCTCTAGGTTCATCCTAGAAGGGCCAAGTCTCCCTCTAGAATCCCAACACTTTGTTTGCTATCATAAAGACTAGTTTCTAACTTGCCTTTTGGGGACTGATATTTGTCCAAACCTTTAGGGGAGCAAAAGATAACTAAATTATTTTAAAGCACATGACGCTTAAACAAGCATAAAGTCATTTACCATAGATTCTTTCCTTGGCTCTTAGTAAAGGTAGTGGGTAATAAACCCCAGCTGCTAGATATTTTCCTACAAACAGATGGGATATCCATGAAGCAATCCTACTTTTCCAGATATTGTGGGAGGTATGGGTTCCTACCTCTCATTTTCAGGGCACACATGGGGCCTAGTGTTTTCTAGGCTCCTGGGAACCACAGAGGAAGATAGATGTCAGTTCAGGTGTGCACAGAGGTTTAGAATATCCCCAAGCTCCCTATGTGAGGTTTAGTGAGTGAATCTCCAGGGTAAGTCTGTGAAGACTTGGAGAAATGATGCTTTCCCTACTGGGCAGAAACCAGAGAGCTAAAGGAAATGAAGAAATAAGGATATACGTTTCACACAAAAGAACAGTGTATACCCACAGAAAACAAACCAATGACATGGAGATATGTGTTTTGCCCAGTAGTGGATAGTAATGAAGATGCTACAAAGGTGGGAGGCCAAGGCTTCCAAGGTAAGAAACCCAAGTCTTCTTTGGTAGGAATGTCAATGAAAAGACATAGAATTTTAAAAGACTCAAGTATACACCATAGAACTGAAACATACATTTTGAAATGAAAAAGAGTTGGCTTGATCAAACAGAAATTGTTGGTGAATTTGATGATAGGTTACAAAAAATAGTCATAGAGTAGAAGAGGAGGAGGAAGAGAGGAAGCGGAGGAGGAGGAGGAGGAGGAGGGGAGGAGGGTTACACGGTTTATACAAAGGAATACAGAACATTAGAAAAAATGTTAACTGTGAGGATGAACACTATTTTTGTCCCTTGCCTCTTTCAAAGACCAGTGGCTGGATAAAAATCAAAGTAGTATGTACTTCATAACATATACAAGTGAAACTTCTGATAACAACAGCACAAAAGGTCAAGAGAAGAGAGACAGGCATAGACGTAACCGGTTTCCACTTTAATAATGCAGCCAGCACAAACAAATGCAAATTCAACACAAAATAAGTAGAAGAAATGAAATAATCAAATCAAAGCAGGCAGAAGACACTTTGGGGGTGACAACTGTTTGCTTTACTGATGGCAATGACAGTTTGATGAGCATGTGTGCAATGCCAAACATCAATTTCAATAGCTTGTGTACGGTATTTTGTGTCAGTTATATTTCAGTACAGCTCTTAAGTGAAGACACAGAGAAAATTACAGACTAGGGTCAATTTCCTGCCAACTCTAAGATGAGGAAATAAAACTGTCTCAAGAAAAACCATGTAGCCTAAGGAGCATCTATCTCATAAACGTTCGTGTGTATCCTGAACACAAGACCTGCAAAAAGGGAAACTGTCGTGTTTATACTATTTGAAATTGTCACATGGCTTAAACAGTTCCTAAAATGAGCCCCTCTCAGTGCAAAGCCTCACATCTCTTTGTCTCTCTCTCTCTCTCTCTCTCTCTCTCTCTCTCTCTCTGACCCACTGACTCTACTCTGGAGTGAGATGGGGCAGGTGAGGAGAAAACACCCGTATGCCCATCTCCATCTCGCCAGTATGCTGTAATTTGCATGCTGAGTGCCTACCTGGAGAACAGATACAGGTGTGAAAATCTCTACCTGCTCCACATCATACATGCAACTTAGCCACAGTGCAACCCACCTATAATGTGTCAATTTGAAGTCACGTGGTGATAGCCTTTGCCAACTCCCTTGTGCTTACATTTAAAAATACTACGCCATACTGAAACAATGCAAACTGTAACTTACTATGTGCTTATTGTCTCTCTGCTTTAAATAGTCACATTTCTTGATTATTAAAAATATAATTTGAAATAGATAATGGGTGATCTAACAAAATAGTGCAAAACTTAGTAATTTAAAACTTTAAAAAAAGAAATTTGCAGCTGTCTTCTGAACTTACTTATAACCAGTGTACTAGGTAACTGAGATGTTAGATTCCTCGGTTTAGCATCACTGCAAGTCAGTTAAGAACTTCTGCATATACAAAGAACCACACAGATGCCATTTAACCTGAATTGTATGGCAGGTGCTGAAATAGATGGAAACCCAGAGATACAGGCTCAGGAATTTAAATAATTCAGTGTAGGTTATCAATGCCCATTTGGAGATATATTGGTGTACTTCTAGAAAAAAACTGCTGTTACAAAATGTTGAGGTATCTATTTTGGAGGCATCCAATCTTACGCTGGTGAATGCCATCATGTCAGTTTGAAGGGAGGGGAAGCCGTGTCAGTCATGCTAGTCTTTCTCAATTTCTGTGTAGATAGTCCTGCTATGGCTTACTTCTAGTTGCTTTAACTGTACTTGAAGCTGGAAAAAGTACAGTCAGTTCTTCTGAGCTTGATAGTGAGCTGTGAGAGCATCCTGTGGAAAATATCTCATGACTATAGCTCACATCCCAATCGTCTAAGAGAAAAAACTAAACCCATGTATTTTATTCTTTATGGATGACTGTTCGACTGTGAAGCTACCTTCAACTTCTGAAAGACACCCCCCTGAAAACATTATTTTTAGGAAGATGTTACCAAAAACCAAGTATTTGAAATGTGGGGCAAATTGACTTCTTTCACAGAAATGTAGTTATTCAAAATTAACTGAAATTAAGAGCGTATTGTGGATTCTCTAACAAATGAGAAGCAAAAACACAAACAAGACACAACATTTTAATACTGATCCCAGACAAGGTTAGTTGTTAGTACAAAGGGAGTGTGTTAGAATAAAGCCACACGTATCTCCAATCTCAGACAGTGTGCTCCACCTTTAAATGGAGGGATGGGCTTCTGTTTGTAATATTCTTAGGGATCAGTGTCGGTTTGCACTGATAGGAATTGATAAGGGGAGGGGAAAAGCCATCTTTTTATGGTGTTGTCCACAAAGAGAGACTTTCTCCCAAGCTGTAGAAGGAAAGAAAATGGAAGAAAAGAAAATCATTAAATTGGAAGTTTCAACAAAAGCAGAAGGAACCAAGAGCTCCAGCATTTTAACACAACTATAGCAAAGAAATCATAGAAGGAGTAACAAAAGAGCAGACATATACCCAAGTTCTG
The DNA here is from genome assembly GCF_003668045.3 of Cricetulus griseus. Taxonomy (NCBI): domain Eukaryota; kingdom Metazoa; phylum Chordata; class Mammalia; order Rodentia; family Cricetidae; genus Cricetulus; species Cricetulus griseus. The sequence continues at coordinate 219,143,246 of NW_023276806.1, forward strand.
AGTCTGACTGCAGCTGGAGCACTGAGGGGTCTGTGTCCCACTGCAGGGTCCTAATCGTGCAGCACAAAGGAAAAAGAACACAGAGAATTAACAAAGGAGGAGGGCAACAGAACAAACCGAACCGCATCATTTCTCAATGGCATGTACGGTACACACACAGAACGTCCCTCCCACCCCCGGGGGTTCCGACAAGAAAGTGAGGAGCCTGCCTTTCCTTTGAGAAACTGCTTGGTATGAAATGATGCAGCCCTTTCCATGGAAGAAAACCTGGAGCCAGTTATTCCCGCACCAAACACGCACACACACACACACACACGCACACGCACACGCACACGCACACGCACACGCACACGCACACGCACACGCACACGCACACGCACATGCACACACACACAATTTGCAATACAGATTCACTGGCTTGAGTGTGTGAGCTACTGTATATCTCCCTGTCCCCACAGAGCCTAAGCTCTTCTTGGACCTGTAAGCTCTTCCATGGGGAGAAGAGAATTAAATACAGATGGACAAGGACAGTAACATCTGAGAAGGTCAGACTAAATGGAGCGTGACCGCCGGGTCTGGGAACAGTTGGCTTCCTCGGGTCAGTTACTACAAATATAGTGCCATTAGAGTTGAAACCGATGAGTCATTTTATCTATACAGATTGCACCAAAACAGTCTCCAATGTTACCATTTGTCTCCAACGTGCCAGGGATTAATTATGTCTTATATCTTCTATATGTGTAATAACACATAGCCCAGAATGTCAGTAATTGTGAGGGCATCAACTTTCCCTGTCTGTTAATAAGACGGGATAACTATTCCATAATACACAGTATAAATACAGACCTTCCTCAGGTTGGATCTTCACAGTTTTCAATGAAGAATCTTTCCCAGTGAAGTAGGCAGGAGATTTTCTGTGTCTTTGCTGTTGGGCATGTGTGCTTCAAATCTGACCTGACTTACCAGCTGGGTGACACTGGGGATGCTGCCCAAGCTCTCAACCCCCGTATCCCTGTATCCCTTTACTTACTAAAAGTTAGACTTAAAGGCAATGTCCTTGACATCTCTTGAGGGATCATGGAAAATGCAGGCACTCAGGTCTCACCCCAGACTTACTGGCTCCACACTACAGCTTCACCGAGTTCTCAGGTCACTGTGAGCATCTTAAGGTTTGAGAAGTCCTGCTTGGTTTCCTTGTTGCAAAGACTTACCCTGGCTCATAATGCTATGTGCGCCATGCTTGCAGAACCTTGTGAACTTATTTACGACCTCTCTTCTCTTCTTACACTTTAGGATAAGCCGTACCCCATTCTTGTACCGGATAGCTGCATGCATTTCTTTCAGACCTTGGCTCCTCTGTTCTCTACTCAGAGATCTTCCATTTCTCTCCCAGATCATAAGAGGTGCATCTTACTACTCTCATTTCTTTCTTTTATCCTGCTCTCCCTTCTTCACAGTACTAATACTTTCCTGAGGTTTTGTTATATACCCCTTTATTCATTACTGACACTATGTGATTCAGGACTCAAGTCTCTGCATGGAAGGAGCAACCACATCTCCAGATGGCAGGGATGCACCTGGAACTGCACCTGTCACAGGTGCTAACATGGTGGGATACCTGTTGAATGAGTGACTGGATGAGTTTTTCTCTGGTGTCCACGTGGGTTCAATGAAAGTCTATGTAGGGAGCACAAACCACAATTTGATAACCAGTAACTATGCTTATTACTACCTATAATTGTTTTTATAGTCCCTGCCCTACTTGCCCGAGAGTTCCATCTGCTCTGCCTGCAAAGGCAGAAGGAGGAACTTGCAGAGATTTTCTGTTTAGCTCTGCCTGTGTTCTTGGCTTCTTACCTGAATGTTCTGAAAGACCATCGTCCAAGTCCAGTGTGAACATGAACTGGCCACTGTTTCTTAGAGCAGCAATTCTAAAGCCTTAAGGCTCATGCAGATGCCCCCAATTTTTGTTTGCATGCCAATTCAGGTCTAATAGAGCTCTGGTGGCTTGGGATTTTACAATTTGGATAAGTTTCAGGAGATCTGAATGCTGCTGGCCTGTGGATCACACTGTGCGTCAGGGGCTTGACCTTGATCCTAAACTACTGTGAGGGCTCAATGAAATGTAAAATGCAGAGTCCAGCTCAGAAATTCTGCTGTAGTGTGTCTGGGTGCAGTTTGTATGAGTAACGAGCTCCCAGGTCGCTAACTGCGACTGCTGACTGTGGAACAGTCTTCAGGGAATGACTGGGTAGATGGAAGCTTTTCAGTTGTCAGTAAATAGAAAGCATCACTTCTGCTCAGCTCTACCAGCAGCTAAAGTCCAGTTTGTGTTAGCCTGGCCACTTCCAGCCCAAAGAACCAGAATGTCTGGGGCAGGGTCCATACATCCAAAATCTGAAATCCCTCCTAAGGCTTCTCACATGCAGCCAGAGGGATGAACCACTGCTCTGGACCCAGTCTCTGCTCAAGGACATGGGTTCTTCCTGTTTTAGATGCCAGTTTCACTTTGGTTCAAGCAGTAGCTGGGATGGACAACATTACAAACACTTAAGGAGAGCTAACATAAGGACATTGCCTCTGTTACAGACAGAAGTGCAGCCTCTGTCTCTCCCTGACTGAGAAGCATTTCCATGTCAGGGGTGGACTTGGGATAGCCAATGTGCCTTCAGGTTCTGTTTGGATACAGTCTCCTTTCTTGGCATTTTCCACTCCTGTCTGCATGAGAAGAGTGTAATTATAAGTGGCCTAGCTGTTCTGTTACCCACTGAACCTGCTGTCCCCAGGAAGACTACTACTAGTCTTTGGATTTCTTTCAGAATCATCATCTTAATAAGATTGTCTGCAGTTTGCATTTTAAAATATTTATTATATTTTTAACTATGTGCACGTGTGTGTGTGTGTGTGTGTGTGTGTGTGTGTGTGTGTGTGTGTGTGTGTGCATGTGAATACAGGCACCCTGGAACTGAAGTTACAGGTGGTTTTCCACTGTGTAACATAGATGCTGGGAACCAAACTCAGTTCCTCTACACAAGTAACACATGTTTGTAGCTGTTTGTTTAGCTGTCTCTCCAGCCCATGGTGTTTTCCTTTCTAACTAGAGCAACAGAGGTGTTATATGCAAATAAATGTGTGGCAGCCATGTCCCGCTCCACCAAACACTTTATTCAGCAAAAGAAACGTCAGGGATCACCAGAAGAAGGCTATGAGTGAGCGGTAAAACCAAGGATACTACCATGTGTGCTACTTTTCATATTTTCCATCATGATCTCTGGAGAGGTCAGATTTACCAGAGCACATCTTTTTTGGTTTTTGTTTTAAATAAACAGGAATGCAAAGTCAGTTCCTTAACTAGGCAAACACTGGTTTGAGTTTTCAGGGAAGACCTATGATTCTGTATTGTTCACCAAATTATCTCTGTGCAGATTTATAAAGAAGCTACAAGGCAGGTAGTTGCATCTTAAGGAGGCCACATCTGGACCTCAAGGTGAGAGTTTTGGGCTCTGGGTGTGGCTTTTATGCCATCAGGCAAATCTTCTCCTATATCCAATACAAGAAGAAGCAGATCTAAAGCCTTCCGGTATATGAACATTAATAGACAACATTTTGGCTTATCATCCTCATTTGGTATATTTTTACTAAGCCAATTGACATAAATATTGCTTTGTAACCTTATCAAGTTACTCTATTATTGAAAGTAAAACGGTAGTCAGCCTACAGCTTCTTGGAGGGTTTGAAATATTTCAGGGAATTTATTTATAGAAATGAAAGTAATACTATAGAATATATTTTTTCATGTAAAAATCACTGCGTTCACTATGACAATTCCAGGTTTCAGTTTTTCTGAGATGTTTCATTTAATACATGCAGGGCACAGCACAGAATATTTTTGATCAGAATGTTTGTTTACTTATTCAAGAAAAATTTATAAAGTGTCTCATATGTAAGACACTGTGATGAAGGAGCAAAGGAATCCAAGCAAACTACAGTTCCCTATGGAGTGGCAGGATGTACTCAAATGGTTTTATAGGACAAGGTAGAAAGCAAAGCTTGATACATCAGTGGCACCACAGGTGTGCAGAGGGCCACAGGGCTTGCACTTAAGAATGTGATTTAAGTAAGGAAAGTAAGACATATGGATATTTATACTTAATTTTATACTAATAACATATACTAAGAAGTGCATTCCCATCAGTAGTGCAGGGATTGGCATAGTTAAAAACTTCAATTTATACTCGAAGACAACTAAATAAATGCATAAATGGGATAATAGCAGTTATAAGTTCCTTCACTGAGTCATATTTTCGTATGGCTGGTTGGGCTATGGGCTGGGCCTCCTTTGTCCTTTGGGATCCAGAGCAGGGGATACTTTTTCTCCATGGAGGTCAGAGATCATCCCATTTGACTTGGCCCCTGAATGACAGTTAGGTTTGAACATACACTCATTGTTGCCAGTGCCTATTTTATTGGACCTGTTGGCTGAGTGACTCTATGAAGCCCTATAGACTTTAGCTACCAACTTACCAATTTAACATGAGAACAACAACGTCCAGGCCAAGTAATCATGCAAACCAAACTGTCTTCTTGTCTTGAACACTGGCTTCCATTGAAGCCAGATGGCTGACAGAGAGTTTGAATTTAGCAGAGGAGAAGTTGGATATTTAAACATTATAGCCTCCTCTGGCCTTCCTCCAAAATAGCTTCATCTGTCACTAAGAACATAGATACCCACCACTGCTGCCCACATCTCTCTTTCTCTATCTAATTTACAGGCAGACAAACCAAACTCTTTCTCATTAGAAGCTCTTCCTCCCTTCCTTCCTTCCTCCCCTTCTCCCCCCCTCCCTCCCTCCCTCCCTCCCTCCCTTCCTTTCTTCCCTTTCTTCCTTTTTTTCTTTCTCCCCTTTTCTTCCTCCTCTTCCAACACCTCCTTCTCTTCCTCCTCCTCTTCCTCCTGTTCTTTTAATAAACTACATTAATTAGATTTCTGTCCAATATTACTGTCCGGGAAAACATCCTGGTTTTGTTTACTTGCTTTAATGACACGTGTTTGTCTGCTTTGGTATTTGTAGATGCCTTTTTGGGTTAACTCTCCAACAATCTATGAGGAGACCTCAAAAACCTGCAGTTTTGTAAAATACTGAATAACTCAACAACCAACCCCTTCCCTACTCTGTACTAAAGACAATGTGGTCCTATGCTCCCACATTTGGGTTGGCAGCTATAGACATACCAAGTAAGGTCACTTTATTCAGCTTTGTTTAAAATACTAGGAACAGAAGCTTCTCATGTATGTAAAATAATCACTTATTGAGTCATTAAGAACATCTTTGTTCTTACCCTTTCTGGATTTTGGCTAATAAGAAAGCGTCTGGTAAGTATTTGGAAAACAGTAACTAAGAACTGTCATTTGTGCTGTTAACACCCAGCACAGGTGAGCCATTCTCATGTTGCTGTTGACATTTAAATCTGTGGAGTTTTTAAAGCAATGTTAATGGGCAGTAAGAGACATAATTGAATTGCCCCTGGACAGATTTTATTTCAAGAAACTCTGTAAGTAAAACAGTATCAGAATCAACAGTATCAAAGAAAGAAGATAATGGTGGTGGTAATGATAATGGCAGTGATGACAATGACAACTTCTGTGTCATCAAGTCCCATGTTCAAGTTCTGCTCCACATCCTCAAGCTCTTTTCATACCACAGTACTGCTTCATTAGGATTATAATACCACCTCCTTTCACTTCCGTGACTTACCTTAGGTCATTGTCATTCCATGACCCCAACCTCCTCATCACCATTGAACTCTATATCCTACCCTCTCAAATGTGCATTAGATGCATCTGTAGAGAAAGCTACTCTTTCTTACCTCATCTGTCTTTCTGTTTCTTATTTACTCCCACAACCCTAATTTACACTTGCAGATTTTCTCTGTCTAATCAGTGGTTCCCCAAATTAGTGGTCAGACCTTAAAAACATAAAAATGTTGCAACCCAGGACTGATCTCAGACATGTGCCCTATGTTAGGATTTTAACAAGCTAAGTGAATTGAGTGACGAGGGTCAGGTGTGGCAACTAGTGATCAGAGCCAGTCCCCCAGAGTCTGATATTTATCTTCTGTTTAATTCACATTCTACATCCTATCTTTCTGATGCCCCCCTTCTCATTCAACCTTTTCAAACATGAGCATTCTAGAAGGCTCAGCTCAAAATACATTTACCTAAAACAATAACAATTTCTATCTCTATTAGAGAAGTACCTTGGCTGCTTAATAAATGATTCTCATGGTCAATCTACAATCCACTTGACCTTAGTAATAGCCCCCTTGTCATCACACTTTTACAGCAGGGCCAAAGACTTCTGCTCTGAGACCAGAAACTGGATTTCTATCTTATTTCTGAAAGGCAAACATCACCTTGTTTTTTAGTTCCTATAACAGCGGCCAAGACTTCCTCTTGGAGTAGCATCCACCTTCAATTTTCCCAGTTTTCTTGTCCCTCTCTGGACCAGAGCTGCCTGGCCTTTATTTATGTCTTCATCTTTACACCAATCTCATCCAGATTTCTCTCTCTCTCTCTCTCTCTCTCTCTCTCTCTCTCTCTCTCTCTCTCTCCTTCTCCCTCTCTCTCTCTCTTGTACACGTACACACACACACACACACACACACACACACACACACACACACACACCACACAAATAAACATCTTTTAAGAATCTAATATATATCATTGTGGACAGTAGCAATGAGATAAAATCATCTGTCCTCATCACAGTTTTACAAACCTGTTACATGTGTTTTACTGCATTATTGTTCATCTATAAGCAAACATATTTAAAGCTATAAATTACAACAGCATCTCCCTAGGTGACTTCATTAAATCTACTAGAGGGAGGCTCCATCTAAGAAAGAATCAACTTGGTGTTTCCCGAAGATCCGGCATAGTGTCATACAGACCATAAAGTCTCAATTATTTATTGACAGAAGTGATGAATTAATGAACCAATGAATGCTTTTACCTGCATTTCCTGAAGATGGGTGTGAAGCATGTGGTAAGCTTGTTCTAAGTGAATAATTTTTATTTTCTTCATTAAAAAATAAAAGACTATATATTGCAACTTGATATGCCATTTTTGGCTGATATCCCTAGGAGGCCTGCCCTTTCCTGAAGAGAAATGGAGGAGGAGTGGAATTAGAGACTGGGGGAAGAAGAAGGAGGGGGAACTGCAGTCTGGATGTAATGTGTGAAAGATAGATAGATAGATAGATAGATAGATAGATAGATAGATAGATAATAGATAGATAGATAGATAATAGATAGAGAGCATGTGTGCCTCAGTTTTTAAATATCCACCAGAGCATTTTTATGAATAATTCAGTGTGTTTTTCCTCTTTTATTTTTGTATTTATTAGCATACTTGTTTTCATTGTAACATTTTCATGTACATAATGCATTTTGATCAAATTTCCCTTCACTATCTACTATTGCTCCCCTCCAACTCCTGCTGACCCCCTTTGTCTGCACAGCTAGACACCCTTCTGCTTTCCTGTCTTTTTGTGTGGCTGTGGTTGTGTGGCTGTGGTTGTGTGCGTGTGTCCCAAAATATTAGAGAACTCAATTCTGTATGTCTGATTCCAGAAGGTGCTCTGAGAGGAGATTTCAGACTCACTTTCACTCTGAAGAGGGGAACCCTATCATCACAGTCCTGGCTATGGCACCACTTTGTGATGAGGATCAAAAGAAGTCTCCATCTTCTTGGTCCAGGCAACTTTAGTGAGCCCCTGCAACGGGGACCCAGGTGTCCTTGCACTTCTGTTCTCTCCAAGATGGAGAAACAGGTCAGGGACACGGCACAGTCATCCCATGTGCCACAACTGTCCTGAACTCTATGACTGTGTATCTTCATTAGCTCCTAATAAAACACAGAAAGTGTTTGGGCTAATATGAGCATAGTGCCTAGCATGAATCTTTAGTCAATGTCTTACCCAGATACCCAATTTTTTAAATGTCATTTCTGAAGCAAAACACTAAATAATTAAGGACATTTGAAAATCCATCATATCACTCAATCTGTCACATTCATTAAATTATATCAAGTAAGGATGATAATGAGCTAATGTTTTACTTCCCAGTCCCAATCATTTCCTTATTTGGGACTGACGATGGTGTGGGTAAGGATTTTCTTATGTTAGAAACAAAATTGGAACATCATAGCATATACTCACATCAGATTTTGTAGGTGTCCTTTCATAATTTTTTTGTATAAGAATTCTTTCCCTAACACCCTAATCCTAATACAAGGTTCCACTGAGGCTGCATGAAGCCACTAGGATGTCCATCTGAGCTGAACTCAAAAAGAAATGAAGAATTTGCTTTGTACCAGAAGGACATGTTCACTCAATCTTACACAGAAACCTACTGCCAAGCAAGTGGTTTAGCTGGAAGGAGGCACAGCATCCATTGCCAAAACAGATGCTTGATTTGTGAGTAGTGCCATATGAGGGGCACAGTACATTCTGCATGAAGACAGAGCCATAAGAGGTCAAAATTTTAACTGATTAATTAATGTGCTACATAAGGAGGAAAAATCCTATATTGTAATCTTAGTTGCCAAAGAGAGTGAACTTGTTAAAAAATTTATTCATATATAATATATATATATATATATTATATATATATATATTCGGGAGGGGTATGTGCATGTGAGTGCAGGTGCCCTCAGAGGCCAGAAGAGGGCATTAGATTTCCTGGAATGGGAGTTTCAGGTAGTTGAAAGTTGACTGTGATGGGTGCTAGGAACTGAATTGCCATCTCTCCAACTAGAAGAGACCAAATTTTAGTCAGCTTTAAACTAATGTCTTCGGTTTCTCTGAAATCCAATGAGCTAATAGCATCCTGTGAAATTCTACTAATATACTGACAATGTACTATAGTTTGAATAAACACATTTTGATATTCAAATTCTCTATGGTTTTTAGTTGTTTGGTTACTTTTACACCGTTCACCTTAATACCTTCCTGTTAGTTTCTGATTTACCAGATGACCATGAGAGATTACAATGTTTTCATCTAAGTGGGTCAAAAGTCCCCAAGCTTTATGTAGCTCCAGAGAGTTCTGGGGAAGCTGATCTTGGATAAGAATACAAGTCCTGAAGGCACTCTGTTGGGTGTTAAACCCTTATAACTATTCTTTTCCTGAGGCCATTCAGAGAACCAAGTGATGTCCACATACAGTCAGCACAAATTACTCACAATCATCTATTCCAAACCACTTTAATTTCCCTAGATGAGTATTTCCTGGGTGGTACACCAGAGAAGTACAGACTGTATCACATATGTGGATTTTATGCAAGTATTATGTCAACAAAAACACTAATTATTATCTCTATGAAAGACTAACACTTGAGAGCAGAAATCTGTCCTGGATTCTAACCTGAAACACATGAGGACCTGGAAACCAGGCACACTCTCATGCTTCCCTTGAGAACTCTGTCTTCTCCAAAATGCTTCCGCAGTGATTTTTTCCTTCTGCTGTATTTGAGGTCACCTGGGATCGGGCCTTACCTTCTTAAATAACAGATGTTGATACATGGGAGGACAGGTATCAGTTCCAAGTATTTAGAGATTGTGATGGAGGTAATTAGGGAACTTGGAAGATGATATTAATTTTAAAGATAAGTTGAAATAGAAAAATAAAGATACTTGACTAGAAAAATAAATGAACTAATTAACACACACAGGTATTATTGATTGTATATAAATGTCATAGATATATGAAAGAATATATAGTAGGGTACTCATCTTTTATGGTAAGACAATGATGTTTTTAACTCAAGTAAATTAGCACAGGTTAAAACAAGAGCTTCAGCTATGTTCTGTGTGAACTTGAGAAAATGACTAATGCTCCTGATGCCTCAGTGATGCCATCAACACAAAAAATAAAAACAGGATAATAATTAATCCGCAAATTCAAGAACATTCCCCAAATGCCTACTGCATGGATTCAATTTCAAATTCAGTTCCCATTTTCAAGGAACTTATTATTTCTCAAGGAAGACACAAACCCAATTAAACAAAAGTCATAGTCTTCGACGTCTTTGAAGTATATTTTCTTCAGCTGTCATGCACAGAGGACATTTTCTAATGGGTTTAATATTCTCATCATAGAGAGAAAACTGCTTAGTCCTGAAACCTAAGAATAGGGGGTTTGGGTTCTTCAAGCATCCTCTAACTACACTTCCCTCTTTGATGTTCTTATACAGTAGACTACTCTTGCATTTTGAACCAATAATAATTAATTATATTAACAACCTCCGTGCCCCATGTGGTATTCTAGCTGTGTATACTTAGGCATGTATAAAATATTTATTTTCATAAGTAAAATTACCCTTTCAAATGCTTTCTTAATATAATTAGGTTTTTAAATTCTAGGAGCATGATTTTGTCCATTATGATTAATTTTGAAATAGTTAACTGATTATACTAGAATCAATCAAGAGAAGGAGGAAAATGTCACAAATAGACGTTGTGAATGAGAAGTGGCCTATAGAAACAAAATCAGAAATTGTAAAACAAATTGCAACACTTAGTTTTAAAACATTTAATTCATACCATTATAATTGGGAATTATTTTATATTTTTATTTAAAGCATTTGCTGCTCTCAAAATGAGTTAAAGGGGACTTTGCATACTTTCTATTTACAATGCAGTGTTTTCAGAAGAGACATGAAGCATGCCAATTTTCTTATGGCTCTTGGAAGACATTTTTAGTTTGAGCTTTAAATCCTGGCAAAGGAATAGAAGAATTTATGTACGCCATGAGGTATGAACAGATGTGTTAACTGGATTCTGATATCTTTGAAAAGATTTCATATTCTAGGCAAATAGGCTCATTTTTGAGAGCAGGGGGTGTCAGCGCTTCCCCAGGCTTAGGTTCTTCCAAGTGTTAAAGACGGTAGTAGCTGTTTTCAAAAATGTCACTTCTACACACACACACACACACACACAAAATTAAATGGAATTCTAAAAACTGAAATATGATATTCTCTTATACTGTAACACTCATCCACTTTATTAAAACAAAACTATAAATCTGTCTGGAATTTTACATTCCAAACAAGGGCAAGGTGTCCTAAGCTATTCCTAATTCATTCTTCTCAGAATTCAAACATCACACTCAGTTTTTTTTTTCAGGAAATGCCCCCCCCACTGCCAAATTTCTTGCATTACAATGAAAGCGTCCTGCTCTCTGGCCCCTAGCTACTCTTATCAGATGAAGCAGAACTCATTGGAGTTTGACTGGGGTGGGAAGAACTGCCTCCCTCCTTCAAGACAATTCACTAGGTTAAAAACAACAACGATAACAACACAAGCCTTTAAGAAGGTGAAGGAAAGGAGAGTGGTGTTTTGTGAGGAGAGTTGCCACTGTCCCCAGCACAGGTCAGCTTTTCTAGCAAGTTTTCAAAGAGACTCATCAACTGTGAAGTCAGTCATAAAATTTCATGCTGCCAACTGCACCCCACGAAGCTGAGCAGGATGATACAACAGCAGCCTTGTACAGAGACAGTCAAATGTTTTCACAAGAGGCCAGTGGAGCCCCCAAGACCTGTGATCACACTATTCCAGCCCTCAAGTAAATGTTAAATTTATTCACCTATGCTGTTCTTAATCATCACACCTCAAAGACCTTCTGAAGCCTTCACAGCAACACATATACTGCCCTAAATCACAAGGGTGATTTGCTAAAATAAACCAGTTTTGCCCCACAAAACCCTTTTATTTTTTCATTCTTCTAAAACTGGAAGCAGTGCCCATAGCATCCAGAGGTCTGACAAAACAAGATGCTCATTTCTGAGCATACCACCAGACAGGTACACCTGAGGAAATTCTGATCTAACTGTTTTATTTCTGACAGAAAAATACAAACATACTGCTCATGGTAGTTCTGGATGGTTCTCAGGATATTTTCTGGTGTAGTGTGGTGTGGTGTGGTGTGTGTGTGTGTGTGTGTGTGTGTGTGTGTGTGTGTGTGTGTGTGTGTGTGTGTGTGTGTAACAGAGTCTCACTAAGTAGCTCCAGCTGACCTTGAACTCATGACCCTCCTGCCTCAGCCTGTCAAATGTTTGGGTTTTAGAATGTGCTTCATGTCCTACTTAGCCACAGTTTCCTCAATCAAATTGCCTAGTTCTCTATGAAAATAATGTTCTTCCAGAAGAAAATGCATATGAAAACGGATGATTTGGAAAAATAGAAGTGCAAAATTTTGCATCTCTCTCTCAATAAATCACACTGTAGTTAGAAAGGTCCTTAAGTAGGAAAAAGCTGAAAGGTGCATAGACAACCAAAAGGCTGATTTGTAGTGAGTGTAGTGTGGAGGATGGCTGTTTCCTTTATTTGAAGCTTGAGTCAAATATTTTATGATTTTCCCCCAAGTTAAGAATCACAGCTGGAGGTTACATGTTGCCTGGATGGGTTCATGTCTGCTTTTTTTGTTTTGTTTTGTTTTTGAGACAGGGTTTCTCTGTGTAGCTTTGGAGGCTGTCCTGGCACTCACTCTGTAGACCAGGCTGGCCTCGAACTCAGAGATCCGCCTGTCTCTGCCTCCCAAGTGCTGGCATTAAAGGCGTGTGCCACCAACGCCGGGCTCTCACGTCTGCTTTTAATGGAAGTTATTTCTAGCTTCTTGTGAAAAACTGGGAGATGCAGAAACATTGGTTCTACATTGCTTTAGGGCTCAAACATCTTGAACTAGGAGGAAGACAGTGTGCATCTGGGCAATGGCCACTAACTGGTCACTACAAGTCTCTACTCCATGTTCACTCATCATCCATTGGGGGTACCCGAGTATGGGCATCACAGAGAACATGGTCAACATAAGAGAACGACTGTGATTCTATCATTGTGTCTTTCTTCTCCCCAACCATTTACCTTTCAGCTACCCCTTCAGTGGTCAAATACCCCACCATGCTCATATCCTCAGAAGTCTCTGGACACAGAGTGCAGTAAGAGTTTGGTAACTGACTCCCTAAGTAACAATGGTGAACACCTGCTAAAATTTATAACAGTAGCAATAGTTTGAGGACCAAGTTCTCAATCTTGTTAGCTCTCTTAAATAAACTAGATGCTAGAGAAATTAAAAGTAGGGCTAGAACCCAAATCAAATTTGAACAGTGAAAATCTGGGTATTTTGAAAATATTTTGAAAATCTGGTTCAATGGAACTTGGTCCTTCCCTGTTTATTTTAGGCCTAAGCTAACAGAGATGTTTACATTTATTAAGGAAGATACATGGTCTTCAATGAGCCAACTCGAGCAAGAACAATATTGTTATTTCTAGTTTCAAAAGAGCCACTCTGTTGCTAGATATTGCGACTCAGCGTGAGTTAAGCATGAGGAAGAATGTATGCGGATCTGATGGCATTTTCAGTGTTCGATTGTGTGACTGACATCCCACCACGACCTTTTAAAAGGACAATTCTTACCTTGTTAATGGCCCCAGATCTCCCGAGTCTTGGCTTCCAGCTTCACTGGGAGTGCTCACTGATTTCGAAGAGGGAGACATAGGGGTTGGGACTAAATAATGAAAATAACAGGTATCCCATGTTAAAAAATGCAGCGGCTGCACTGGGGAAGAGCAGTGTCAGACAAATCAAAACAAATGGGCCCAAATTAAAGTGGTCGTATGGCCAGGAGAGATCAAGATGGGATAAGGAAAAAAAAGGAAAGAAAAGGAAGAAAGTCAAGTGAATTTTTCATATTTTGGAAAATGAAAGTCTGAAATGAATTTAGACAGAATTAACTTAGGGATTCCGAGGCCATGTCCACCTAACGAAGTAAAATGGAGAACCACAATAGCTATCCAGATAGTTCAGCCTCCATTTCTCTGGTAGGAACTATCTAGATAATTCTAATTCTTCACTTTATTTTGTTAGTATAGATGTGACCTATTTAAAAGTTGAGGTGTCTATAAAACTTTAAATATTATGAAATGGATGAGCCTAAATAATTTTAAATGCCCAAGAAGGAGGAGTCATCTCTTGAGTGTCTAATTTAGAGAGAAATGTATGGGTTCATGGTGTCTAAACAACTTTGTGCTAAGACTAAGTGACAGAGAGGAAGGGTAAATGTTGAGCCTGGTAATTTAAAAATCTCTTTCAAAACAAAGGAAAATGCCAGGCTGCTTTATTTTTACATTTAATGAATGGTTTCATCCCAGCCGACTCCACTTCATTTGGGACTGGTTTTCCTTTGTCTCTGGCAGCCCTGGTAGACACTGACACAAGGACTGAAGGAAAGTGCTGAGGGTGGGAGAAAGAAGCTCAAAGGTCCAGGTCAGCTGACAATCCGAGCAAGGACAATAGAGGGAAAACAAAGCAAAAGCCAGGAAACGGAAATGCATTTTCTTTCTCCAGCCTTCACCACAAGCCAAATATCCTTCAGCCACTAGGTGCACCAAATAGGCAAGATGGTGCCAGGCCAGCCAATTGACAAGATTCATATCACATATTCCAAGGAAGCCATGTGCAGAAAGAAACTTCAATACACGAGTATATAAAGGGCTTAAGGTTTTTTTTTTTTTTTCTTTTTTCTCCAAATCTTGTAACACAATGACAGAATTGTCAGGGAGCTGGATATTTTCATGTGGTTCTTCAGTTAATCACCTGATTACCCTTCATGCTAAGGCAGAGGGCAAGTTGGAGAGATGGACGAAAAATTGGTCCCTTGGAAGGAATTCATGGGTAGCTGAGAAAACAGTTATGAACTGGGAATACTCAAGTATTTTGTTTTTAAAGTTTAATTGCCCAGCTTTATGCAGGGTAATGGATAAAAGGATGTACCACAACTGTGTTTAACCAGTGTTGACATAGCAACCACATTTCAAAGACTATTTTGAGGCAAAGATATAATTGATCGATAGATGTCTAATTTATATCACATGTCAGATAAGTACAAAGAAGTTTGCCAACTTCTCACAGATGATCTACCAGCCAAATCCCCCATAGACTATATCTTACATAATAGGAAGATAAACAAAATCTAGTTTTATGAGGGCCTTATCTTAGCAGCAGAGACATGATTTAGTAGACACATTCAGATAGTATGAAATGTTTTTTAGTAGTATTTTGGTTTCATGTTTATCCACTGAATATTTTGTAATACATTCAGTTGGAAATATTCTTTTTAATTATTTCTGTTAATAGGAATAATTGCTTTGCAAGGACAATCCTTTTCCTAATTTAAGTAACTTTGAGAATAAAAAGGATTTAAGTTTAATGTAAAAACCAAGAAAGGAATTAAAAGATGAAACATTTAAATCAGCCCTGATATTGTATTTATTCCTATTCATCATTTAAATGGTTTTGTTTTTAATGTATTGGATATTATGTAGTTTTACAGACACCCTCAGATTATTTTTAGATGTATGGAAAATAAATAATGATAAGTTAAAAAAACACATGAAAGATATACAAGCGAGTGGCAGAATCAGCACATGCAAGCTACCTTTAACAAATAAAAGAAATGATTCAATACCCAAAACTCAGTGATAAAAAGGCTTCATGGACAATCAACTAGAAATGAGTGGGTTGGAGGAGGGGTGTTGCAATGGAAATGCCAACTAACAATGAAATCAAGATACATATGCCAAATAAATTTAAACTTGTTGATCAGCTTCTGCTTTTAAGGTTTTCTGCAAATTTCCTACTGAACACTCTATTTTCATCATGTAATAACTCTTTGACTATAGTGTTCACAGTGTCTACAGCCAGATTAACATTATCTATATAGGCAAAGAGATGTTGGGATTCAGATGTAGACACAGAGAGCAATTTGTTAATGATTAAAATCCCAAGATGTCTTGTCTGTACTTATTTAACAAGTATAAATGAATCTGCTGGTGGCACAAAGGGAAATTATGAGCCTATAATCAGCCAGTACATCAGCAGCACCTGCCCATGACTCCATAAGCATCGTTCCCATTCCTTCCAGCCCTCTCACTTCTAAAAAGTACATGCAGCTAGGACAATAAGCTAGATTTTTTAAACATAGAAAGCAATAATAAAGCTAACATGTAAAAGCACAATAATGCTGGACATGGTATACCTATACAAGTTCTGTTTGAGGGGTAGAAATCAAGCATGGACAAGTACCTAGAGGGGGCTCCGGTGATATCCCAATGCTTTGCAGCAAAGCTTCTGTCTCTCGGCGTTTGCGATCCAGATCTGAGTCGTCTTGAACAGGTTCTTTCTTCTGTTGCAGATCTGCCTAAAAGATTAGATGCCAGCAAGGAGAGTTAGCCACGTAACTAAATGCAAACTTTTCCTTGGTGAAGGGAGCAAAGCTCTATATAGATACAACCATGTGTGGAGAATGAAAACCAGTGTAACTACTCATTTGATAACTGACAGAGGCTCTCTCTTTTGGTTGAAGCCCCCAACCCTGTCTCTATCACATGATATGAAAATCTTTGGGGCTGGTGAGATAATTAAACAGGTAACACTACTTGAGGCCAAGGCTGGCTACCCAAGTTTGAGTTCCAGGACCTGTATGTTGGAAATAGAACCCACCGTGTGCCAGGCAGTGTGGGTCCATGCCTTTGATCCTAGCACTTGGGAGGAGGCATAAGCAGGCTGATTTTTGTGAGTTCCACACCAGCCTGGTCTACAGAGTGAGTTCAAGGATAGCCAAGGCTACACAGAGAAACCCTGTCTTGAAAAACAAAACAAAACAAAAAAACCCATTTGTGTATCACATAAAATATTCACACAAATAAATAAAATGTAGTAACTAGAAATAAAACAAGAAACTTTCAGGGTTTTGGTCATTGCCTCACTCATAATAAATACTTCCAACTCCATCTATGTACCTGATGATTTCATAGTTTCTTTTTCTTAACCATTTCCCATTGTACCTCATTCTCATTATCCATTTACCAACTGATAGGCATCTGAGATGTTTTGATTTCCTGGCTATTGTGAACAGAGTAACAATGAACATGGATGAACAAATATCTCTGTAGTAGAACATAAGGTCTTTGGGATATATGTCCAAGAGAGGTATAGCTACATCATGTGGGAGATCTCCACACTGAATACACCACGAGATCCCTGAAGAAGAGGGGGTGGAACGATACAGAAATAGTGAACGACTACATTGAAACAGCGCTTCCCAGATGCAACAGAGACATTTCACACATGAATTCATAGTGGTTTTGACAGCATTCGCAGATGTGGACACACTCAAGCAAATAACAATATAGTATGGAGTGGGGAAGAATGCATGAATTCCCACCTCTGGCTGAGAGCTATGGGCAGCTGATAGCTACTGGGAGAAGAGAGTCCCAGGATGTGGTACCTGGTATGTAGATCATGTGCCAATGGACAGCCACACCCCCAAGGACATATAGGCAGCAAAAATTAGAATTAATGGGTTTAAAAGATGGGAGCATGGGTCTTGGAGAAGGGGCAAATATGATAAATATAAATTGTATGGAATTCTTAAATAATTAATTAAATTTTTTAAAAAGGCAATGAAGGGAGATATTCTAAGTCAAATTGTAATGAAAGGTATTTGCCCATATCTGCAACAGGTGGAATATTAGTGTCTACCTCACAAGCAACCTTTATGAGCCCACAGAAGTAAAGCTGTCTTGAAGTCTGTCAAGCCAACCATCCTATTAATTATCAGACATCCCATATTCCCTATTGGCATTGGACATCCTAGCAGGTAAATTACCTCAAAGAGCATAATTAATTTCATGTGCTTGAGGCAGAAAGAATTCAGGACAATTTGGCTTGCCCCGATTATAAGAGAAGTGTGTGTTTTTAGGCATCTCTGGGCTCAGCATTTCTGTTTTTATTCACCTTGGCCTGAGAATGCACTTTCATTTTTGCAATCTAGCTGTCATTAGGGAGAGAACTGTCATTTGGTACCTAACTAGAACTGCAGAGAGTCCTAGATGATTTCAGCCTTCTCACGTCACTCCACACTCTGAAAAGGCAATTCTGTCTCTGTCTGAGAAGATATTAAAATTCACATGCCTTTCAAGTTGTAATATTTAAACAACTGAAGCATATTCCATTGTTGACGTGGACAACAAGCAAAGACAGAGCTGAGGGAAAAAAAGATGCTGTAGAATAAGGACCACTATATTCACTTTTCACACAGTTAAAAATAAGGGAAAAGGGAGACATTCTAGAAAGTGGAATAACTACAGGTGTTATTGAAATACAAGTTAAAAAATTTAAAAAAATCCATCTTAGTATTGAAGCATGGAGTAGCATGGTATTTCAGAGGTGGACTTAGTCTCAACTGGACTCTCTGTGTTATTGATAGCAATACAATTGTTCCGTTCATCACAAGGTGACCATGCCTGGATCTGTTCCTGGGGTATAGTACCTAATAAAAATGTGTTTGATGAATGACTTTGGCAGGCATTATTTTATGCTCCAAAAATTCTTGCTGAAAGTATCTTTTAGGTTAACTTCTCTCAGCCACACCCCATTTAGGGACCTTGTCCTTCAGAACACTACTGTGAGAACAGGGTATTTAGAGGTCTAGAAACCCAGAGCTTACAAAAGCCACTTCTGTCAACAAATATGTATACATGGAAATGAGATGCAAGAATGGAGATGTCACAGAGTAAATGAAATGTCCTGCCTATCCTTTCCTTTTAAATGAACTTGGGAATAGTAGACCTAACTTCTGTCATAGCACCCTCTGTGGAAAGGTACAGTGCTGGTTTGGGGTTTGAGATTTATTCTAATTTTAAATGGTAGCCATTCAAGAAATATAATAGAGGTCAAATTATGTGTCAAAATGGGCAATATACATTGTACCAAAACAGTATCTCCAAATTTCCACTTCTTCAACATGGGTGTATATGCAACTCACTGTTTTTCTTGTCTACTTTTACAAGATGATTTTTTTTACATTGACTTATTTTAGTTTGCAGGGCTTTAGAGTGGGAGTGGACATGTGTTGTGGCATGTGTGTAATGGGCAGAGGAAAACTTTCGGGAGTTGGTTCTCTCCTTCCACCGTGTGGAAACTGGGGCTTGAACTCAAGTCATCATTCTTGGTGGCAGGTATATACACCTGCTGAGCCATCCCACAAGCCCACATCTTTAGTGTGTGTGTGTGTGTGTGTGTGTGTGTGTGTGTGTGTGTGTGTGTGTGTGTGTCTGTGAGAAAGAGAGAGAGAGAGAGAGAGAGAGAGAGAGAGAGAGAGAGAGAGACGGAGAGAGACACAGAGAGAGACACACAGAGAGAGTCAGAGCGACAGAGACAGAGAGATTAGGGGCATGCCTGCATGTCAGCTTGAGTGTAGAGGTCAGAATGCAACTTTTGGAAGATTATCTCTGTTAACGTTGTTGGGGGCAGGGTCTCCCTTATTGTGCCTGCCATGCTTGCCACAATGTGGACTCCAGGCTACCACATCTGGCTTTTTAAGGTAGGTTCCAGAGGTTGTACTCAGGTTGCCTGGCTTGAGGGGCTCGTGCTTTTACCAGGCAAGTCATCCTGCCAGCTCTATTTCTGCCTTTCTTAATTCTTAAGAAGCAATCATCATACTGGGATATACTAATGAGGACATGTGTTCATCTAGGCTTACTGACGCTTAGGAAAGCTCTCAGTTCCCCAAGCTGAGCACAAGAACTTAACAGGCAGATGGCCAGAGCTTATCAGAAACAAGCCAGTTATCACTGAGTGCCCTACACAGAACAAGGCATAATCTCTTTAAAGAGACTGTCACTAGTGCCCTAGTAACGAACCTTACGATTCTCTCCAGTAAGAACTACAGGATCCTGCCCTATTTTAGTGACTCACCGTGGACTAATTTTGCAATACTAGTAATTAAAAAGACAAAAGATGCCTTCTCCAGAAAACGATATTTTTGTTTGTCAGATATAATCACAGCTGAGACCCAGATAGGATAATGAATGAAAGACAATTTGCCATCTGAGAGCTGTCAATCACTTCTCCAAGACAGTTCCACATTAGAGAACAAGTGAAGACAGGGCAGGAAACCCCAACCTGCCCCGGCTTCTAGCAGCAGTTCAGCATGAAGCCAAGGTCAGGGTGGCCCCATTAGGTTCACCTCACTGCATTGAAGCCAAGTTTTCCTGAAATTGGACCTGTGTCTTAAAGGGTGTCTACTATATTTACTTTTAAATCAGATTTCAGTCATGATACCATGACCAAGAAAGCAACTGGCATCCAAAGCAATACAGTGTGTTTCAGCCCTGCAGCTTTCTCAGCTGTCAGAGATAATACACCCTGGTGGTCCTAATTCCCTCTTCCTTCCAGAATCACAGACAGGAAGTCATCCAGGTTAGCACCAAAGGGTATTTTGTTCCATTTCAATTCTGAATCATTTTGTTTCATTTAAAGTTTGAGCCTAAATAAAGTATACAAAAAGTCAAACTTAAATTCTTTTTTTAACAATTTTTATTAATTTTTATTTAAATTAAGAACAATCTTATTTTACATACCAATCCCAGTTCCCTCTCTCTTAGGTCCTCCCATCCCCCTCTCAACAAATCCCCATCCCACCCCCCCATCCATTCCCAGGGAAAGTGAGGCCTCCCATGGGGGATTATCAAAGTCTGTCACATCATTTGGGGCAGGACCTAAGTCCTCCCCGTTGTATCTAGGCTGAAAGAGTGTTTCTCCACAGGAATGGGCTCCCCAAGCCCATACATACACTAGGGATAAAAACTGGTTCCACTACCAGAGACCCCATAGACTGTCCAGCCCCCCCCCATGACACCCACATTCAGGAGGTCTGGTTTGGTCTTACGCTGGTTCCCCGTGTGAAACTGAGATCCATGAGCTCCCACTTGCTCAGGTCAGCTGTTTCTGTGGGCTCTCCCAACAGAGTCTTGACCCCTTTGCTCATCCCTCCTCTCTTTCTCTACAACTGGATTCCAGGACTTTGGCTCCGCGCTTAGCTGTGAATCACTGATTCTGCTTCCATCAGCAAACTTAAACTATTAAGGCAATTTCTAACTCTTTACAAACAACACAAAAGTCAGAATATCTCAACCCAGGCAGCTTTGATCATGGCAGGAGATGGGCTGTGAAGGTGACAGTAGATAGGGCATTGCATAACCTGTGAGTCAGAGATTCCAAAGGAATCTGCAGGGCAGAATGCTAGATAGTTGAAAATAATGTTCAAATCTGTGTTTTCAGTAGCCGCCCCAAACAGCTTGTATGTCTACTTGTTCTGTTAATATTCTTTCGTTGGGCATATACTATGTGGTAAAATGTGTGTTAGACACAAAATAAAATAAAAAACAAAAACAACGTAGAGACCTATTCTTGAAAATTCCTGTCTCTAGAGGAGTCAGAGGTAGCTTTCTGTAGTAAAGGACAGAGACATCAGAGACAAAAACTGAAAGATGTATAGGGTGTGTGCAATTAATTGCCAGGTGAAGGACAATATGAGAGAAAGGGAATAAACTTGCTGTCAGGAGAGTGTGGTCAGTCCCCAGAGGATTATGTAAACACAGATTGGGTATCCCCAATCTGAAATGCAAAAGTTTCTGAGTTTCAACATGATTCCAGAATGTGTAATTCTATACCATGAAATTTTGTTTAATGAAAAATATTTTAAACATGTGTATAAGGTGTTTGTGAAACATAAATGACTTTCATGTATAAACTTCTTAGGTCTCCCAACACATTTCCAACCTGTGTACATGTAAACATTCCCAAATCTGAAAAAACAAAATCCAAAGCAGGAAGCATTTTTGATCTGATGCATTTCAGAGATGTGACTGGAATGCAGTTTTAGAGAGACAAGAAGTTGGGGAGGAAAGCATTCGATCACTCTTCCAGGTCGTGATGGTACTTGTAGATTGCAGGAACAGACTGACCCCAGGTTCTGAGTTAGAACCTGGTGGCTGGTGACAGGATCCCTCTTAATGCTAGAGACAAAAGAGGGCTCCTCGTATATATCAAGGTTACTTCTTCATTTGAAAAAGATTGGGATAAATTAGTTACATATTTCTCTCATATATAAAATAGTGTAACCTCTGGGCTGGAGAGATAGCACAGCAGTTCAGAGTACCTACTATGTTTGCAAAGGAGCTGAGTTGTTCCCAGCACCCACATCCAGTGGCTATAAAGGTCTATAACTCCAGCTCCAGGGTCCAGGGTGGGGAATTCTACACTTCTGGTATCTATAGGAATCTGATCTCAAATGTATTTACACACACACACACACACACACACACACACACACACACACACACACACACACACACACAGTTTTTTCAAAAAAAATAAACATTTAAAAAACCACTGTAACCTCACGAGGGTACTTGGAATATGAGATCCCATCCTGATCAAGGTATACTTATACATCCATCTTATGGGCTCCTCTATTCACTGGCCATAGGTCTCAGAAGCATAGTAAGAACTGTTTATCACTGTGGAGTTTAATCTTGATTGGCATCTTGATGGGATTTATAATCACCTAGGAGACACATCTCTAGGCTTGTCTATGAAGGTGTGTCCAGAGACAAAAACCTGGGCTGATGTTCTGAGCTTAATAAAAGGGAGAGTACAAATGGGGTACCAGCATTCATCTCTCTCTGGCTCCTACTGTGGACATAATGTGACAAGCTGCCTCATGCTCTCATCATCACAACTAAAGCAGAACTTTTTGCTATGCCTTTCCCACCTTGAAAAACTTTTTCCCCTTAAACTGAGCCAGAAGAAACCCTTCCCTCTGCTAGTATTCAGGCATCTGTACTGGCCTGTCCTTGGGTTCTGACAGAATACACCCTGAGCTGGAGCCACTGAGAGCACCACCTGTACATATTCACTATGTTCCCTTTTAAAAGGGCCCCGCTCCGTCTCTCTCTCTCTCTCTCTCTCTCTCTCTCTCTCTCTCTCTCTCTCTCTCTCTCTCTCTCTCTCTCTCTCTCTCTCTCCTTCCTACTCCTCCTGTCTCCAGATGGTGGTCTCCTCTTCCTTTCCCCCTTTTTATGATCCCTTTCCCTAATAAACATACCCTCTGCTTGAACCCTGTTGCCTGGCATCTTTCTCTCACTGCTTTTCTTAAATTACAACACCCTCAAGGTGTCTTTGCCAGGTCACAGCAATGAGAAACGTTACTATGATTCACTGACCCATTTCTCTGTGCTATTCATCGCTCTCTAGAGTCTTTTGGAATTTATACAGAATTCTATCAAGAAGGCAAGTTCCCAGAGGCCCTCACTAAAGGTCTCTGAGCCACATACAATGCAAAAGCCCTTGTGTGTAACCACCGGGCTTAATGCTATCTGTCTGATGGCACTGGCTGTTCAGAACAGGTGGAGCCAGAACCATTTGCAAAGGATATTTGAACAGGGATGTGAGATGGCTCCTCCATGCATGTGGTGACTTTAATTAGATGTCACTCATACTCTCAGGCTTGAATACTTGGTCCTCAGTTGATGTGACTGTTCAGGGAGGCATAGGGGTTTTGGTCTTGCTGAAGGAAGTGTGTCACTGGAGGCCAGCTTTGAGGTTTCAAATGCCTTCCCCATCCCAAGTTTACTCTCTCTGTTTGAAGTATGAGCCTGTGAGCACTCAGTGTTTCCTGTTGCCATGCTCCCCCTTAGTCAGCACCCCCACCATGATAGTGATGGGTTCTTATCTCTCTGGAGATGTAAGCCTTAAATATTAAATAACACTTCTATAAGTAGCCTGATTATCTTAAGTCCAATCACTGGGACCCACATAGGAGAAGGAGTGAATGGGCTGCACCCGTTTGCTATAGCACACAAATGCCCCGCTCTCATTCACCCACCACATCAACAGACAAGTGGTTTTTGCTTGTTTGTTTTAGAGATGGTTAAATGACACAATGGAAAGAGCTTCTCAAGGGATACCAGATTGTGCAGAGACATTTAAAGCCAGAGCAGAACTTAATACAATACAGCCAGTGCATCCCAAAGTTGAGCCGTGGTTTGAATCTTCTGAATGGAAGTGTAGGACTATGAGTTGCCCTGGTGACTTCGAGCGGCCCTGTCAGTTAGGAAATGGATGCCCTTCCCCTATAATGAGATTGATTGATGACTGCCTTAAATGTCATCATAGAGCTTTTATCTAGTAGCTGATGGAAGCAGAAGCAGAGATTCACAGCCAAGTACTGAGAACTCCTGGAATCCAGTTGCAGAGAGGAGTGATGAGCAAATGGGCCAAGACCATGCTGGGGAAACCCACAGAGACAGCTGACCTGAACAAGCAGGAGCTCATGGACCCAAAACAAGCACCCCGAATGTGGGTGTCAGTTAGGAGGCCTGGGCAGTCTATGGGGCCTCTGGCAGTGGAACCATTATTTATCCCTAGTGCACAAATGGGCTTTGGGACCCCATTCCCTATGGAGGAACACTCTCTCAGCTTAGATACACGGGGGAGGGCCTAGTCCTGCCCCAAATGATGTGAAAGACTTTGATGATCCCCCATGGGAGGTCTCACCCTCCCTGTGGAGTGGATGGAGGGTTTTTGGGGGGAAGGGGAGGATGGGAGGGAGAGGGAACTGAGATTGGCATGTAAAATAAGATAGTTTTAATTTAAATAAAATTAATTAAAAAAGAAATGGAGCCGGGCATTGGTGGCACACGCCTTTAATCCCACCACTCGGGAGGCAGAGGCAGGAGGATCTCTGTGAGTTCGAGGCTGCCTAGTCTCCAGAGCGAGTGCCAGGATAGGCTCCAAAGCTACACAGAGAAATCCTGTCTCAAAAAATCAAAAAAAAAAAAAAGAAAGAAATGGAGACAGTGAGTCCTTTTGTAATTTGAATTTCAGAGGCTTGTGGAGGCCTGAAACATGCAGAAAGAAGCCCCTGGAAGCTCTGTTTGCTATGCAGGGGGTGAGACCTTTACTCCTCAAAACTGCCTGGTATACCAGAAAAAAAAGAAAGAAAGAAAGAAAGAGAGCCAGAGAGAGAAAGGAAGGAAAAACAGCTTCAATTTGATTGGTTGGCCCATGATTCTCCCAAGGCAAAATAAAAAAGAGCGGACAGCCTAATTTGGAGCGAGATTTCCTATATCACATCACACTTCATAGTAATTCTGTGAAATTCAAGTTGGATATTAGAATGTCAGTGTAAAAGAAAACCCATTATTAGCAAGGAATAGCAGGCACTTTAAAGATACAGTAGCTGTTGACATTTGAAAGAAGGGAAACACAATCACACAATGCCTTTTCCTCCCCACGGAAATGAGTAGCCATTCCTTGTCAGTTCTCACCTCGGTTTCAGCTACAACCTGCATACAGAGTAGCAAAGATCTCCCAGGGAAATCATTGTGTAGGATATCAAGGACACACACACTATCACATCAGTCATCATGTGCAGCCCAAAGAGATGGGGGAAGCCATAAGGCTAAACTGCAACTGCAATTATTGGGAAATGATAAACATTGTAAATCTGTTATTTTACTCTTAAACTTGTAGAATGAAACAGTATTTATTTAGACTACGAGGCATCAAAGCACTTTCTTCTTCCTGCAAAAAACAGTCTCTGTGTGGGGAGCAGTCCCAGTTTCTCTCTGGGTGGGCATATCACCCTGTTCAAAGTTTCCTGTCTAGAAAACTATTCACAAGTATCTGCCATCTGGTTTCTGTGCATCAGTTGGGCAGTTTCTACACCGTCACAACAAATTGGAGAGTAAAAAATGCACCACTTCTCAGACTGAGATGGTAGAAGACATATGACAGGCTTTGAATTTGGGCTCAGGAGTCTTTGACTTGAGTTTACCAAGAGAAAAGCTGTCTTGCCCCTGGGTCCTTGCTATTTGGTGATATAAAGAAGAAAACTTTTAGTGACAGTAGAACGCCTCCTTCTGCTGAAACGCCTAACACTGTACTCTATCTTACTCACCCACCCTCCTAATGGTTCCTTCTTAACCAAGCTGAGGATTCTTATTGGCCATGGGAAATGCACACTGTGTAGGAATCACTGGAAATCCACTGACATTGGATCCACTTTGTCTTCTAGAATGTTCATACTGTTAGGTTTATACAAAATTAAATAAATAAGACTTTTGTTTTTTCTTTCTTTCTCAACACTAACACAGGTATGAACTATATCCTAAGTTTCAGGCAGTGGGAGGGGAGCCCATCCTAATCTTAGCAGTTCCATGAAGTAAAACCAATCGTTGTTCCCAAAATAGAAAACAGCCCATAAAGAATAAAGAATATCTAATGACAAAGAGATCATGGACCACCCTCAGGGTTCTTTCAAGTCCAGGGTAACCCGGCTTGTAGACTTTTGAGCCATTTATGAGCCATTGCTCACGTGACACCTGTCATCACTTATCAAGGAGAGATGACCTCTCCCTTCAGAGTGTGTGGATGCACGTTCACACACTTGATTCAGATTTCTCTCGAGGGTCCTATTTGTCCACCTAACTGATTCCTTGAATCCCAGTGACCCTTTGACCCCACAACACCCCAATCGAGCCTCACCTCTTTCCTTTTCCTCTCTTCCTCCTTCCGTTTCTTCTCCTCTCTTATCTGGGCCAAGCGCTGCTTTTTGCGCTCCAGCTCTGCTTTGAGGTCGCTCTTGTCAGACATTGTTGCTTCCTTGGAGAAAAGGAGGGAGAGAAAGTGACACTCTCTAAGTAATCTTTTTTTGCTGTCATTGCAAAATAATTTAAAAGGAAATGCAGCTTGCAAATGTGACTAGGGGTAATAATAGGCTGTATTATTTGGTCTGTGTTGAGGAAGAGAAAGAGCTTAGGTTTGGTCTCACTCTGTGATTCCTTTTCTATTATGTATCCGTAAATGCTGAAGAAATTTGATGTTGTCATCAGGGTTGAAAAAGAACAGCACTGCACTTCCAGGGGAGCAACACGCTTTCTGCACAAGTTTCTTCACAGATAAACAAAGGAGTCAGTGAAGATCAAAAAGGAATCAGCATGATGACTTCAGGTTTGGATGCTAACGGAGCAATATATCTCCAAACTGCACAAAGAAAATGGCCTGTCAGGAGCCCTAGAGTGTGCCCAGCTCAGGTGTCTGCGGACTGGATAAACATGGAGCTTAGCGAAACTTCATTTTGCCTGATAGGATATGCATCCTGAAATGCTAATTTTTTCTGTAAACTCCTCCCACTGTCACACTTAATTTCATCTCCTAAACAACACTATTTCTATGAACTTTCATTGCATACTGAATGCAATATTCTTTATTTTGGCACTGACCTCTTTCACATAAAGGGTGTTGATATATACACAAGAAATAGGAGTTACCCTTGTGTTGACCTCTTAGGAAAATTTATCCACATAGGGGTCAATTTTATTTATCTTTTTATAAAATACTCATTTCATGTGTATGATTGTTTTGCCTCCATGTACATATGTGTACCACATGCATTTTTGAATCTGCAGAGGCCAATCGAGGGTGTTAGATTTCTTGGAACTGGAGTTCCAGGTGGTTGTGAGCTGTGTGGGTGCTGAGACTTGAACCTGAGTCCTCTGCAATATCAGCAAGTGTGCTAACTGCTAAGCTATCTTTCCAGCTCTGAAGTTTGTTTAACTTTAGTGTTGCCATGACAATGTTCATGATAATAGGACCAGAAGCATTTTCAAATACAAGAGGCTTGGAGAAGACTGTTATCAGTTACCAATGATAATATTTTCTTTCATCTTTCTTCCCGGAAGCAAGTAAGTATGAAACCCATAGAATTGAAAGCTTTCTAGAACTTAAAGAGTAGAACTTAAAGCCAAGTTTTCATGTACTGTGATCTACTACATATACCCAAGCCCTGAAGTTTAAGGTCAAAGTACCGCACACCAAAACAAATCAACCAACAAATAAATAACAAAGGTCTAAGGGCAGAGACAAAGGCAAGCATAGTGGTGCCAGAAGAACTCAAACTGGATGTCTAGCAATATCAGGAACTCACAAATGAAAGGAAGATGTGGACATGCAAAGATGTGGAAAAAGAAGAAGCCTTTGGAGGGTGTACACACCCTCCAAAGAAGCCTGGAGGGTGTGTACAAGAGAAGTGAGGAATCCAGATAAAGAAATAGAAACTTCAGTGTGTGTGTGTGTGTGTGTGTGTGTGTGTGTGTGTGTGTGTGTGTGTGTGTGTGTGTGTGTAGAAGCAATGACAAAGCCTGAGAGAAACAGAAAAATAAGTTCTATTTGATATAGTCAGCCAATCACGGAAGTTTTCTGAAAGGGAAAGGGACAAAATAAAAAAGGAATTTGCTCAACCTATTCTTGTTCCTGCCTGTATGACAATAGGAGCAGCCACTAGAAATTAGGCAAGCTTCTGGGAGACTGGTGCTGGCATCATTGATTTTGCTGCCCCCACCCTGGGGAGGAAGTGGAATCAGAGGCAGCAGTGAAGACTATGGCTTGCATGGCCAGGGGATGGAGCCCTTCATGGAGGCCTGAAGGAAAGGAGAAAAATTCTACAATGTTTTAACTTCCAGAAAGCAAAGACGATGGCACAGATCCTGGAAGGAGAAGACCAAGATGGAAATACCAAACAAAACAATCTATGCATAACAACCAACAATCTGTGTAATACAGCCACACAGACAATAAATCACAATAGAACCCAGGGACAGAAGCTCTGGAATAAAGCTTGAAGCCCTTCACCTATACAGGACTTAAACCCAGAGCCAAAAATCCATAGCCAAGTAGATAGTTTGAGGAGAGTAGAGAGGAATTGCCTGCCCCAGCGATAGCTCCAACTGGCAGAGAGCGTTCATGGTGGAGTGAGGATCCAGAGTTACATTTTTGATCATTACTCTTCCTTTCTTAGTTTGAAAAGTTACAGAATTAACAGTGAAATGCTGGTGACTAGCAATATTCAACCGCAAGATGAGCGATGCCTCTCAGGGAAAAGGAATGATGCTACTTATAAACACTGTCTGAAAGGTTACCTTGCTCTTCACCAGTGGGGACTGATCTATTGTAATTGATGTGCTTTAAAGTTTTCTTTGTACAAAGTATAATATATAACATAACATAACGTAACATAACATAACATAACATAATGTAGCATATACAAATAAAATCACTGATTAATGGCTGTGTTGTTCCAAGCTGAAATCAGACAGGAGAAACTTCTAGAGCATCAGTTCCTCCCTTCTCCATCTTCCCTCAACTATTTCCCACGTTTTCCCAGTCAAAATCACCTGGCACCACTTCAGATATGTATTACCATCATCTGGCACACACTACATTCTAAAAGCATTTTCTTTATTAACTTTCTTCTTTGACAGTTTCATGTATGCTTCACATACGTACATATGTACTACATTGATGGGGAAGTGCTTCTGTGTATGTGTTTGTCTTATTGGATGATAAATAAAGTACTGTTTGGCCAATGAGGCAGCAAGTTAGGTGGGACTAGGAGTCAAGGAGGATTCTGGGAAATGTAGTAAAGAAGTGGTGATCCACAGGAAATTACACGGCAGGGAGACTCATATACAAACAAGGGCAAGAAGGAAGTGGGCCCCTTCTCTCTTCTTCCAGAGTCACCATGTGATCCCTGGATGAGGATGCCAATGGAAGGCTTCCCAAATAAGATAAGTCTTATAAAATATACAGATTTATGATAATTAAGACTTAGCTAACAGATGAGAAATCCTAGTCATTGGCCAAGCAGCATTTGTACCTAATAGAAGTCTCTGTGTATTATTTGGGGCCCTAACGCAGCGAGCAGAACTCAAGCGGGTGGCAGAAAGATTTACCCTAACATCCTAACACTACATGCTGATTACTGATTCTCATCTCCTTTCTTCTCTTATTTCTCTCCCACCCTATGTCAACAACCCTTCCTCTCCCCGACAAATCTCTTTCTTGCCTTCATGTCCTTTTCTTTGTTTTGTGACCAACTGATTTCAACTAGGAATTGTCTATCTACTGCTGTCTGATGGGCTCACCAGTATGTACACTCAGGACACTGACCATCCCTCCTTTAGAACCACGAGTAGCCAACAGTTCAACAGGGAGGGGTAGGATGCCCCAGGAGCTCATCCTCAATCCGTGAATGATGATCAACAGCTTTAGTCTTATGCAAGCCACCACAGCTAAGCTGCAAAGTTCAGTCCCAAGAGGAATTAGCTTGTCTCCTCAGCAATATACAGGCTAAGGAGGCAGCAGGAGCATGTAGGAAAATGGGTATGTCTGATGATGCTAATTATTAATGTTAGCGTCTAAAGCCATAGAAATAATACTAGCCAGACAACACAAAAAGAACCAGAGAGGCTTACAGAGCTTGTCTCCTTCAACTACAGTGGACACACTGTGGAAGGACAGAGCTCTGGAGGACCTGACTACTTACTGATGTTTTAGACCCATTCCAAACTAGCTACTTAGCATTAACCCCCAGGGTAATAAGAAATCTCAATGGGCCAGGCGTTGGTGGCGCACGCCTTTAATCCCAGCACTTGGGAGGCAGAGGCAGATGGATCTCTGTGAGTTCGAGGCTAGCCTGGTCTCCAGAGCGAGTGCCAGGATATAGGCTCCAAAGCTACACAGAGAAACCCTGTCTCGAAAAACGAAAAAAAAAAAAACAAACAAAAAAAAACAAAAAAAAAAACAAAAAAAAAAGAAAAGAAAAGAAAAAGAAAAAAGAAATCTCAATGTAATGCCTCACAAAAGGTTTGGAAAGTACACAGTTTGAAAAATGAATGGGCTTCCACATATAGTAGGATGCCCTAAACAGTGGTTTAAATGCAGTGTCAGCTCTGACCTCCACAGGATCTCCAAGGGGCCTTGTCAGTCCTACCCTCAACATATCCTTCACATTAAACAGAAAAACTGGGGGTAGGAGGAGGCACAAAACTTGAGGTATGTGGATTCCCCATGGTGATTCTGACACTCCCAGTCCAAAAAACAAATACAAGTCACACTAGAGCTGATCCTGCTGGTGAGGTCATGAGAACAGGAGAGCTGATTCTGCTTCCTCCTCATATGCCATGTGGTGGCATGAGTGAGGGAAAGATTCTCCTTCCTGCCCCTCCTACCCCTTGTCATCTGCAGCAGGTGGGAGAGCTGGCCTTGGGGGCATGAGAGCAGGAGAACTGGCCCTGCTCCCTGCTTCAGGCTGCATTGGGAGAGATGCAGCTGGGACAGAGCTGGAGAGCTCACACAGGAGGTGACGATGAGGGAGAGCTGGTGGACTGACCAACTCAGCTACCACCCACGCCCAGAACCAGAGCTAGGAGTTAGTCCATCCCAGTATCTACCTTGTCTACGAACTGCTAGAGCATGTGAAGGAGCCAGAACTGAAGACCCCAAAGCTCCAGGATCTCCATGACACAGGGCAACAGGATATTCAAGAGGAGTCCCATTGAGGGCCCAGCAGAGAGAGCGTGGCAGAAGCCAGATGCCTTGAACCAGACCAATGACTCATTGCAATGGACACTTACAAGTAAAGAAGTATGGACTCACGGGTGTACCGTGTGACCCACCCATGCTAGCATCCACACTGAGATTTCTGTTCATTAGTTTTTGATTTTTGCATTTTGGATTTTTAAATTTTTAAATTTTGTTTTATTTTTGGGGTGGTAGTACAAGGGCAGAGGGATGGGGAGATGGATGAGAATGTGATGCGTGGTGTGAAACTCACAAAGAATCAATAAAAAAGTTAAAAATCAAAACAAAAGAATGTGAGTCAGAACCATTCCTGCTAACGATCTCTTCTTCACACACATGAAAAGCTGGTCTTTTCCACAGAGGTTGGGAAGACAGATCTCACATATCAGGCTTTTCCTCATCTAATCACAGCCTACTCTCCCACCCATCATCCTGTTCACGGCTTGCCTCCAGTGGGCTTAGGACCAATTGCGGCTAAGCTTTACTCAATTCCACCCCTTCAGGAATCAATCAGTGCACACCCTGCCTGCTCTGATCTGCACAGCAAAGCCCCTACTCTCATCTCATCCCACATTAGAGTCTTTCATGCTATACACTCTTTTCACCTGTGTCCATTGCCGAACTCAACCTCCCAGTCCATCTCACTCTGAAAACTTCCATATAATTGAAGGCATCAATATAATGGAACATATACTCTCTCTCTCTCTCTCTCTCTCTCTCTCTCTCTCTCTCTCTCTCTCTCTCACACACACACACACACACACACACACACACACACACACACTCCTACCTCACCTTTTCTGTTTCTTCATCCACCTGAAGACACTGACTATAATAAAGACAATTCAAAGTTCAAATCATCTACTCCGTTTACTCTGGATTCCAAACACCAGTCTGGAGTGTTTCAGTCCAGCAGTCTCAAAGGCCTTTTTTTTGTTCCCCTGGTTCATTCTTTAGCTCCTGCTTCATGTCCGCTCTCACTTGGCTCCATACACACTAGGCTCAGACTCAGTTCTTACATTTTGGCTTCTGTTTGTCTATGGTGACTGTTGTGCTTTTGATCTCAGCTGATGTAAGTGAAGAGCTCACAACAGTGCCTGACAAATACTAAACACTCACAGGACTTTGGTTCTCTTCTGTCAACACTACTTCATCTCCTTCACAGTGCTGGATATTTTATGTCCAGCTGACACAGCTGAAGTCATTTGAGAGGAGGGAATCTCAATTAAGAAGATGCCTCCATAAGATCAGTAGAGGATTTTCTTAATTAGTGATTGACAGGGAATGAACAAGCCCACTGTGGGTGATGCCTTCCCTGGGCTGGTGGTCCTGGGTTCTATAAGAAAGCAGGCTGAGCAAGACATGTTGAGCAAGCAGCATCCCTCCATGGCCTCTACATCAGCTCTTGCCTCCAGTTCCTATCCTGTTTGAGTTCCTTTCCTGACTTCCTTTGATGATGAATATTGCTAGTAAGCCAAATACACCCTTTATTCCCCAAGTTGCTTTTTGTCAAGGTGTTTCATCACAGCAACAGTTCCTCAAATGAAGATACCACTTTGCTTTATTTCTATTATTATTCCTTTTATTATAATTATTATCAATTATTAGTAGCATTGATTTTCATACTAATCCTATCTCACATCACCAGTTCCACTTTAATTCATCATTCAGAGTTCCCAACAAGCACCTAGAAAGTGCTGCTAGGAGAATAGATTACACATTACAGGTATAACACATTACTGAATTAACATCAGAAGCCCAGGAGCCAGGAAAGTCTATCTGTGTGCCTGAAATTCTAAGTTACCTTATGGGGAACTGAAAGCCCTCTGCCTACAAGAGGCTACTAAGTGAAGCAAAAGCAAGACTTGGTGAGAGGTCTGACACAAAGGAAAAGCTGTTTTAAAAGTTAAATGCATGGAATTTAGTCAATTCTTCCATGAACATAGAACTACATACTAAGCTGGACAGATATCCTACCCTGTAATACCCATCTGTCCCCAAGCAACATGAGTTTCTACAGAATGGGAGATGGGGGGGGATGAGAAAACGAAAGGCAAGTAGACCCTGAGTGAGGAAGGAAAGTAGAGTCACGGTCATGACTCCTTGCAGCTTCCCTGGCATCTCCTGCACAGTTCTTCAGCCCACCCACATCCGTGGGCAAACGCAAACCTTCAGCTTGTCTGGACTCCAAGAATAAGACCCAGACCCCTTGAGTTCCCATTTGCTCACATCCCCACAGTCCAGTCTTAGAACCAAGCGTCTGCAGGAGAAGCCACAGGGTTAGCTCTGTTTACACAGCTGCTCGGGAACAGCTCCTCCCAAGACTGGGCTTTTGAACAATACAGATCTCTATTTCCTTTGGTCGTCTAGGTTGGCAGCAGCTGGAGATTCCATTTCTAATGCTGGCATACATGAATGTATTTTCAAGCTTAAGGTTGGAATTCTATAAGGTTTAAGTCACTGCCCTGCTGTTGCCAAATGCATTGAAAAAATACACAGCCATAAGTTCTCTCTTCCTGCCTGAAAACAGTTGCTCTCATCAGGTCTTCACTACCAGCTATTGGCCTTTCCATCTGCCACCAGAGACGTGTAAGAAATCGGATAGTTCTCAGGCTTATTTCACCTGCCTGGTTTCTCTCATGAAGAACAGCTCCTTCCACTTGGAAAGGAAACCACGAGTGGACACGACCCACAACTGTTAATCCATTTTCACAGGTGCATTGTATGATTAAAAACACACAGGTATCTCAGATGGGAGTTGGCTAACAAAAGACTCACAAAGGCTATTCGGTGTTTTTGAGTTGTAGCACTGGCCGTGGATTCCAGTGCCTTGTACATGCTAAGCAAGGGTTCTTCTCCCATGGAACTAAATGACCAGCTCTACTTTCTAAAACTGTGGCTGTGCCCATGTGCCTAGGAGGCCAGACGATAAGCTCTGTGGTCACTCTTTAAGTGTTACCCACCCTTTCCTGAGACAGGGTCTACCCACCAGCCTGGAATTCACCAAGTATGCGAGGCTGGCTAGTCAGGGAGCCCAAGGAATCCTCCTGTCTCCACTGCTTGAGCTCTGGGATTATAGGCACATGCCTCCATGCCCAGCCTTTGTTGGTGGCAGTATTTGTGTGTGTGTGTGTGTGTGTGTGTGTGTGTGTGTGTGTGTGTGTGTGTGCGTGCGTGCGTGCGTGTGTGTGTGTGTGTTTAGGAAATTGAACTCAGGTCCTCAAGGCAAGCACTTTATCAACTGAGATAACTCTCTAGCCTACTTTTTAGATTTTTACGCCATCAGTAGGTTATGAAAATACTAATGATATTTATCTCATAATAGGACAGTATTCAGGCCTAGTTACACTGTACATGAGGAGTTCTCAATCATTCTCTATACCTGCTTATATCCTTCTTATAAAGTGGTCCTACAAATTATCAAGTACCTCATCATTAACATATATATTAACATAAACCAAGTTAACCAGCAAAGCTAATACAATTTAAATATTCTTAATGATTAAATTTAGAACAATTAACAACATTTGTATATAAAAATGTTGTCCTCCAAGACAAAAAATAGTAAAACTAGTGTGACAATTTTACATTTTTCCACGTATGTTTTAAATATCTAAATGCAAATCAGATGGATTCTCAGGGTTGCTTCTGTGCAGTCTGTTGGTATGTGCTATTTTAGTGGAAGTATATGAAGAAAGGCTTGCCTTGCATAAACAGGCAGTCTAAGAAAGGAAGATTCCAATAGTCTTTTCAGGTAATTGTGTGCTTTCTTTGATTTTACACCAAAAGTGAATAAGTAGCACAGTTCCTTGAAGGTTAGCTGTAATGTGTATATAAATGATGTTAGTCAACGAACTTTTTGCATATTGAACTTCTGTTACATTAACGTTCACTTGCACATTTAGCAATGTATGGTTTTCTAATGCCATACAATGGTTATTTGGTTAAAATATCAATAATTATAAAATACTGAACTTTGTAAACTCCTCCAACTGTAGGCATATTTCATTATAAAAATCCTCAAATTAAACTGAAGACTGTTACTATCTTCATAAAACTCTACAAGTATTGTAAAACTCTCAAGTTCATGGTGGTGGTGGGAGCTAAAAGCATCCCTCTATTTTGTTTTGTTCTTAACAGCTCAAATTTTATCATTAGCAAAAAATTATAGACAGCTGTTCTTTGGTAAAGATAAGCTCATGAATTTACTTTTAGAGAAAATATCTCCCCAAACCCCAGGGCTGTGCATATACCACGTGTCTGTATTCCTTATGCCAGGCAAGAGCGTTACTACCTAGCTCCATTCCCCAGCCCCTGAAAGGGTATCTTGCTGCTTAGCTGGGGTAGGCAAGTGGGAAATTCTTCATATTTAGTTCTGTGAGAACTTTTCCTCAAGAGCCTCATCTTCTCTAACTACTGTTCTTTATACCATGTTCTGAGTTCACTGGTTTCTTTCCCCCCAGCATTCCCAAACCTTTTTAGTTTGTTTAACTCTTGAATCCCCACATTCATATTTTTTTCAGGTGCTTTCTCAAAGAAATCAGATAGTATTTATGAAAAAAAAGGCAACATTTTGAACTCAGAATTCAAACAACCAAAGCAATGTTTTTTTTTCCTTAAGACCACCACTAAACTTCAGTAGGCAACAGCAAAGTTGTACATTTTCTTTGCAACAGGAAGAGTGAAAATTTAAGAATGTTAGTATTGTGCTCATGGAAGGCAGTCTTAAGCACACTTGGGCTTTTTTTTAAACTATGATTTAAACAATAAACAATAAAGTTTGCTACCATCACTAGTGATAACCCTGCCCCGAGTTACACTTAGGCACAAGTAATTAAACTCAAGATTTCTTTTATATCTTCCCTGCAAATATCAACACAATGAAAAAATGACAGAAAACATTAGTGTTATTATGAAAACAGTCTTGCCTGAAAGGATCCCCACGCTGCTCTTACTTAACCTGTTTGCAGTAATGTGGAGTTGATTCTAAAGCTTGCAGTGACATTTACTTAACAAAATGCTATTATTCGAGACATAACCCCAAAGAACAAATTTGAGCTCTTTCTTTTAAGGAAAATACTTATGAAAGACAAAGTAGTAAAATCATCAACCACAGAAACACGGACTGGATACATGAATTCTACAACAGAACACAGTTTAGAAATACCAGGAAGACTTATGACTCCTGACATACAACATGAATAATAGAGAGGGAAGGTAAGGTCTTGAGAAGAACATCCCATAGAATTGCATGTGAAAGACGTCTCACTTGCGACCCAGCCAGGAGGTAAGGAATATGAACCAAGAAACCTTTTCAGGGGTGGGATGTAGCTTCAAGGCAGACCTCTTGACTGTTTAAATAGGTCCTAGGTTCTACTCTGAATACCTAAAGGAAGATTTTTTTCTGTGTTCCCATTCTTTCCAATTCCCCACCTTACCCCAACGTGTGCATGCTCACACACACACACACACACACACACACACACACACAGACACACACACACACACACAGACACACACACACTTTATGCCAAAAAACCCCTCTTCTTAAAGGCTTCTGGAGTGGACACTATTTGGACTGCTTTCAGTACAGTATTTCTATCACTCTTTGCCACCTCCTCATGGCAGAACATGTGAATTGCAATGAAAGCTTTTGCCTGTGAAATTTGCAGGCACATCATCAGAACGAATATTGGATGGCCTTCAGGACTATAAGAGTTTTATCTTCTTAGGGAGAATCTAGTTTCATCAGAAGATAGCTACTGGAGAAAAACAATCTCGTCTCAACATATGCACAGAATTTTAAACATCTGTATTGGGTTTCTATATGCCTCTCAATTTCCTTCATGTTAAAATCTTAACTAGGAAGTGAGACAATATCTTGAAAGCAAGCCTTTCTTTGTTCATGATGAATTTCTGAGGTATGTTTATGATTGTCATGTCTGTGTACTGTCACTTGTCCTTCTTTCTTTGCTTCCTGATTCTGAGCAGCCAAATTGGCTCCTTAAGCTGAAATCTGAGCATTGGAAATTGCACTACATTAAATGGGAGAGACTCAAGCACTCAGCATAGAGGCCCATTATACTAGAGAGCAAAATCAATCCATAGGGAATCTGTCCTCATCTAGTTAACAGAGTCGGAATGAGAGCTCTTAAATCTTAAAGGACTCCAAAGCCATTGTAATCTTTGTCAAAAAGTTGAAAAATCTCTGTTTTATTTCTGACCCCTATGGTGCATTTCATTAACTTAGAGATTCAACATGATACTCTTTGAAAAAGGAATTGTCCCCCAATTAAGAGAATCAGTCATTCATATCTTAGAGTATCTCCCCTGAGGAAATACTCAGATGATATCAAGAGTCCTTAGAAAATGAGAATTTCAAGTAGAATCTTTGAATGAATACAAAACTAGAGATAGAACAGTTTGGGATAACTATAAAGAAGTATTGTAGAATTGTATCTATTAAAATTGGGGCAGAAAACGAAAAAGAAAAAAGGAATCACAAGTAAGAACTTGGGAACCCTCTAGGTAATATCAAAAGGAAAATCAGCAGGAAGAAAACGGACTTTGATTTCTTGGATCAGAACATCTGAAAAGCCTGGGTCACCAGCCTTGGTCAAGTACCTGGCCAGGTAACCAATCCAACAAGACAGGCACTACTACACTTTGCATAATAGGAAAGTACATCTCTCTGATCCTAGAGATGTTAATCAGTATAAATACATCAAATGCCCAACTTAAGTGCTCTCAAGAAACACATGGAAAGAGTCAGCTTCATCACATACCATGATGTAAGCTTCATTTGGAACCACGTGTTGGCTCCTCAGCATCTCCTTGGACTTACATACATGTCAAGTACGATAAAGTTAGCTCATGTCTATTGGCCTCTATGTTGTTATCTTTTATGGAGCAAGTTATATTACTAGCTAAAAGCCTACCCACCAGAAATAAACACGAACTCTTACACAGCCATGCCTTTCTTTGCATGCACAACAAAACATCCCATGCCATCTGCTCGCCTTGGATTAGACTAACCGTGACTCTCTCAGACTTTTCAAGGCTCTCTGACCCTCAGACTAGCCACCTTGTTTACAGATAAATCACAACACATGTAGGCTCCTTTTGTCCATTACTGGGAATTTCCTTGCACTCCCCTGCTTCTGGTTGGCCAGGTGGTTGTGGATATAAGGTCTATGGTGAGGGACTTCTTCCTTCAAGCAATCATATCCAAGTACCACTCAATAAATCTTGTACAATGCTGCCATCTCAGAGTTTTCTACTTTCCTTAATCAGTTCCCAAATTCTCAAACTCACCATACACCACAGACATGTTTCAACAGTCCTCTAAATTTTACTAATTTGCAATCTTTCCACCCCTTATCCAGATCCATACACATTGCCCAATGGTGTATGGGTAATGTAGTCTCCATCATCGCTCATCTTCACCTTGTACTCCAAAGTGGGTGGGTGATCTTTTGGCCATCCAAGCCAAATGAATAAACTTCCATCATTACAGCATTCTTATGACATGTACCCAAAGCCCCTGTCATTGTACATAAAGCCCTCTTTTCCCCTAACTCTCCACCCACAGACTTCCACTTCCTGGTTCTTGTTTTGATGTCACATACCAAGCCATTCCATGCCTTTGTAACTTTGTAAATTTCAGAAATGCTCTTCTTATTACTCATCATCACCTGATAACTCGGGTTCATCTTTCTTTCTCAACTCAGTCAGACCCTCCAGAAGGCTTTCATAGGCCATCAAATATAAGAGATGAAAAATATCTTTCTTCTGTCTATCTTAAGATTC
This sequence comes from Cricetulus griseus, assembly GCF_003668045.3. Classification (NCBI taxonomy): domain Eukaryota; kingdom Metazoa; phylum Chordata; class Mammalia; order Rodentia; family Cricetidae; genus Cricetulus; species Cricetulus griseus. Next base: position 219,182,385 of record NW_023276806.1, read on the forward strand.
ATTGTCTGGGAACCCGATAACAAACAACAGATTAACAAGAAAAAATTATAGTTTTATTTATGTAAGTTTCACATGGCACAGGAGACTTCTACCCTCTTATGGGGATGAAGGCACACATGAATAGTTAAACCTGTGTTTTTATAGAGATTTCGTGAAGGATGAAGGGTCCCAGACAGGGCTGGTAAGATGACTCAGCTGGTAAAGGTGCTTGCTGTCAAGCCTCACAACCTGAGTTGGAGAACAAGAGGCTGGAAGGATTTTTCTGACTCCCTGCACCCCACATAGTGGCATGCACCCCCCCCACACAATAAATAATAAATAATAAATAAAATTATTTGAAAAGTAGTATGACCAAAGGACAATAAACCAGAGAACACCTCCAAGAATCATTGCTGAGATTCAGCTCTGCATCTTTGGTGGGAAATAAGGATGTGCCTTTCTTCTGTGTATAGCCAGGGTAGGGGAACTTCTCATAAGAGGGTCCTGCTTTTGAGAAAGCTACTTTTTCACCCAAGCTATTTCTCAAATTTCACTAGTTATTGCCACAATCTGTGGGACTACATCCTGAACCATGTCACAAAAATGGTCCAAGCACTGCTCACTGGCGCCCCTACCATCTTGTGCAGGATGAAATGGAGGCATGTACTACCATGTTATTGAGATTCTGTTCACGTTATTTCCATCTCCTCTTACATTTACAGCTCCCCACACCAGGGCCACAGCTAAGCTACCAATGCACCTGCAGCACCAGGCAATGAGCTCAGTAAACATCTCTTAAACTGCTGAACAACCACCACAGAGGAATGAATGGTTTAGTAAATTCCATGCTTTCACTAAAATGCTAGGATCTTCCAATCATCAACAAATTTCACCAGTGTGCTGTGATTTTTAATGAACAAATTCAAAGAAACTCCTTGGTTATGTAAAAGTATCCTCTATTTCCACAATGATGAAAATTCATTTCCTCACCCACCAGCACAAATATGCAACAAACACCCACACTTACCATCACTTAATCCATTAGACTATCTTTTATTAAACTGCTACCATTATAGGTCCGTTGATACATTTTTTCCTGCCTGCTTTACATTTTTAATCTCTATTTTCTGTCTTCAAATGGGCTAGTTAGCAAAATCCATTCAACCGTAATTAACAGCCTCTATTGTTTAATCGCAAGTAATAAATTCAGCAGTTTAGGATTTATTGCCCCCAGTGCCTTAGAATAAATCATCAAGCTGAAGGCTGGTCTTCTTTTGTATAACTGTAAAAGTAATCTGCTTCAGAACACTGTTCTCTGTTGCACTTAAAGATGTTTTCTCTGAGTTGCTAAGATAATAAATGAATGTATCTAAAAATAAGTGGCTTTGAAGTAACCTGGAGATCAATCTTTAATGTAGCTGCTAACAAGCAAATCTTTATATATGACTAGCTTTAACTGTGACTAGGATTTCTCAGCCTTCTGTCCAGGAGAATTAAACCCTGACAGCATCAGCTGGTAGACCTGCCTACCATGGTCATCTCTCCTGGTATAGAATATGGGCAAATCAAACTGCCAGTATCCTTCTCGCTTATAAGTGAGAACAAATTTAAACAATCACACTAAAGAAAATCATCCCAATAACCATTAGAACATTAGAGGAAACATGTTTCATGTTTTAAAATGCAGCAAAATGGACTTTTCCTACTGTAAGTTAGCAACATGTATGCTTATAAAAAGTCAAATTCTTTTAATCTTCTAAAAATAGAAGACATCGTAACATCTTAATAATTAGCTCCCCTAAAGCAACACTACAGTATTTATGGTTTATATTTAAGTCCATACAATGGCAAGGACCACCAAATCCCATAAAACATACAATAAAGAGAGAAACAGAGATACAAGAAGACTATGTAAAATTTGTCCAAAGTAAACACTTTGGCATTAAGCCTGAGTCTTCACAACCCAAACTTCTAAGGATTGTGTGTGCCCATGGTTGTATTTTTCTTTGTCCTTTGACTCACTCTCCTGGTCTTAGCATTTAATCGAGTTGTTCCCTTCCTTTATATTGCTTCTTTGTTGTAGTCATTCACTTCATGTCAGCAGTTTTCCTCCCAGTGTTTAATCTATGGGTGACAAAGAATGAGACAGCTGAGAACAACACCGAGTCACCAAGAACTCCATTAATCATGTGTTCTGTGATGACTTATTTGTCCATAGAAGGAATGGGCCAAAACTTCACAGAGTAGAAAAAGAAATAAGATGCAAGAAAGTCTAGGTGAGTGGTGCCTCCAAAGTAAAGGAGCAAGTTTGGACAAAGGTGGGAGGTAGTGAAGATGACCAATCTTGGGGATAAGTAATTTGATCTAGATGGAATGCTACGGTACAAAAGAAATGTTGGAAGATATGAGGATGTTAATGCAAATCCAAGGTTAGACCCTTGAGTTGAGTTACCCACCACTCTAGTTTGCATAGAAATGCAAGGTAACCTGAAGGGGGTTTTTCAGCACTAAACTCAGGTAATTGGTCACCATAGAGTGAAGGATCAGCTATGCTATGCTCTAAAAAGACTTGTTGCTCTCTGCTGGCAGGAGGGAAACAGAAGAATTTCACTAAGAACAACCATGGATATTTACTTCTACTATAGGCTATATATCACACCATTCTTTTAAAACAGGGATTCCAGTTCATTGCTGAGTTTTGAAATCATGTTAGTGGACATAGGCAGAAATTTTAGTTATGAACACATTAGAACTATTACAGCACAAGCTAATAGAAAATACTGTTTCACCCTGTACAATAGAGGAACTTCTGGAGGCATCACCATCCCTGACTTCAAGCATATTACAGAGCTATAGTCCTGAAAACAGCTTGGTATTGGCATAAAAATAGACAGGTAGACCAATGGAATAGAGTTAAAAACCCTGATATTAACCCACACACCTACAAACACCTGAGTTTTGACAAACAATCCAAATATATATGCTGGAACAAAGAGAACATCTTCAACAAATGGTGCTGGCATAACTGGATGCAAACATGTAGAAAACTACAGATAGACCCAAGCCTTTCCTGCACAAAACTTAAGTCAAAATGGATCAAAGACCTCAACATAAACGCAGCCACACTGAACCTATTAGAAGATAAAGATAAAGAAATACCCTTGAATTAATTGGTATAGGAGACCGCTTCCTGAACATTACACCAGTAGCACAGACACTGAGATCAACAATTAATAAATGGGACCTCCTGAAACTGAAATGCTTCTGTTAGACAAAGGACACAGTCAGCAAGACAAAACGACAGCCCACAGAATGGGAAAAGATATTCACCAACCCCACATCTGACAGAGGGCTGATCTCCAAAATATACAAAGAACTCAAGAAGCAAGACTCCAAAACACCAAACAATCCAATTAAAAAGTGGGGTACAGAACTAAATAGACAATTCTCAATAGAGGAATCTAAAATGGCTGAAGGACACATAAGCAAGTGTTCAACATCCTTAGCCATCAGGGAAATGCAAATCAAAGCAACTCTGAGATACCATCTTACTCATGTCAGAATGGCTAAAATCAAAAACACCAATGACAGTTTATGCTGGAGAGGATGTGGAGAAAGGCGAACACTCCTCCAGTGCTGGTGGGAGTGCCAACTTGTACAGCCACTTTGGAAATCAGTATGGCGAGTCCTCAAGAAAATGGGAATCAGTCTACCACAAGATCCAGCAATTCCACTCCTAGGCATAAACCCAAAAGAAGGACATTCATACAACAAAGACATCTGTTCAACAATGTTCATAGCAGCACTATTTGTAATAGCTAGAAAGTGGAAGAGCCTAGATGCCCCTCAACCAAAGAATGGATACAGAAAATGTACATTTACACAATGGAGTACTACTCAATGAAAAAAAAAATAATGGAATCTTGAAATTTGCAGGAAAATGGATGGATCGAGAAGAAACCATTCTGAGCAAGGTAACCCAATCACAAAAAAACAAGCATGATATGTTCTCCCTCATATGTGGATTTGAGACATAAATTAAGGGATTACCATCCTACAATCCACACTGCCAGAGAAACTAGTAAACAAGGAAGACCCTAAAAGGGTCAAACTTTGTCCCCTGGAGAAGGGGAAAGGGTCAACATCCCCTGAGCAAATTGAGAACATGGGATGGGTGGGGTGGGGGGGGAGAAAGCTATGAGAGTGAGAAGGGAAGAAAAGGAAGGATGCAGAGGTCACGAGGAAGCAGAAAGGTTGAGTCAGGTGTAGATTAGAAGAAAGGACATATGATAGGCAGGATTTTAGTTGGGGGATGGTAGAGGAGGAAGCGAGGGAGAAGGGAACTGGGATTGTCATGTAATTCAATCTTGTTTGTAATTCAAATATATTAAAAATAAAAAACAAAAAATACTGTTTCTTGGTTTTGGTGTTTGATAAACAAGCATATACATGTGATTTATTATTGTTTGTGAAGATTAAAGTGAAAAATCTTTATAATTTCTAAAGTTGATAATTATTGAATTCTAAGTTTGTCTCCATCTTTGCTCCTCCCCATTCAATGTTTTCAGGCTGTGATTCTCCTGAGTGATGACATTCCCACAGGACATCAGGGTGAACTGAAGAGGCCGATGACCAGTGACGAAGGAGACTGAGCTGGCTCTAATCACTCAAATGGTCACTATATATTGTGCTCACTATGGGGTATACATGTAATGTGTAACTCACTCACAGGGCACTGGTGAGAAAATCTCCCACAGAATCTCCAAATCAATCACCTCTACTTGTTTACATCTACCGGCAAACAGAAACCAAATGCAAACTAAATCCTGAACACTGTAAGGCACATACCCATGGAGGAAGATGTCACTTTATCATGTCCACAAAAGCAGAGAAAACCCATACTGCCCTGCCAGAAATGCAGGCGCAGAGCACTCTCTTGCAGACTGTGTCAGCACAAATGCTGAGTGACACTCTAGGCTTTGGGCATTGCCCATTTGTCCAATCAGCACTATCTTTATACCTTTTTAGAAAGCAAATGGCCATCTGAAAAGCTTCCACAAATACCCAGCCTGGCCTACCCTGGCACAGCGTGCCATGTCCGAATAGATAACTCCATGGTATGAGACAGCATTCAGAACAGATTTACCCCTTTCTTAAAAAGGCTGAAACCTGCCTGATACTACATGCATTTTCTTTTTTAAATTCAAAAACTTTAATTTAGCTACAGCCATTTTCAACCATCTGTCTCTCTGGGTGAACATAGACTTGTATGTATTAGATTTTTAAAGAGAACAAGTTTTGGCAGAAAGAATTGTATAGTGGTGGGAAAATCATATCATGTTAAGAAGTGAGAAAAATGCAGAGTAGCAATTGACATGAGCTCTTCTATCTCCTTTTCTCTATTAGACTGCCCTATTCCAGATTACATCTTGGCTTAATATAAACACAATTAGATGTTTATCAACTCATCACAGTGTTGTAAAATATCAGAGTAGATGCACAGATGTAATTTCTTCAGCTTGAGTGACAGGGGATGACACTACAGAACTCTGAAAGAATTTGGAAATAGTGCATGGTCACTTTCTATGGATTAAGCTAGATCATTTCTTGAAACCAAACAAACAGGAGACTGGGTTTCTCCCAACAAGTTGAAAGTTGTCATTTTATGTTTGTGACTTAATGTGTAATGCACCCTTACATTGGTTGTGTGTTTATTCATTTCTGTGGTGCTAGAGGACTTGGACTATGTAAGAATAATCTATTATTTCAAGGCTAAAACCCATACCTTAGTAAGGCCCATGTGTATAGTAACTGCTAGCTCAGATCATATCTGTATCCAAAGCTTCAATATGACACAATAGCACATATAAGAATGTGGATGTTCAAGAAGCATTTCCTGTTCATATATGAGCATGACAGTTCCTGACTCCAAATTCTTCTGGGAGATCAGAGCACACTTTCCCCTTAGCTCCAGTCTCTGTTATTCAAATAACTCTTTGCCAAAAGGGAGCAGGAGTCAAGAGAAAGAAGGGATGACTTGCCTGATGTAAGGGAAGAAAGAACTCCTTCAGTACCCAATGAAAGTCCCTCATGCAAGGCAAGAAGAGTCATAATGCAATTATTATAAGCTAACAATTTGAAGTATTTAATTTTAATTTTCTAAGTTTTGTTATAAAAAACTTTAAAAATAAAAAAACCACACACCAAAATTAATGAGACCCAAAGTCTTAATGAATTTCTATACAGTTAGCATAGGCATTCCAAATAGAATCTGAGGAATTTCCCATTGAATTTTATATTTTCAGTATCAAAATTTATTTTGTGTATTTATCCACAACTCCATGACAGAACAGAACTAGGGAAATAATTAGCTTTATTTCCTCTTTCATGACTCATGTCTATTGCTTGTATTCAGTTTTTCATCCCATTATATTTAACCTTTCTGGTTCTCTTTTCTTCATATGTGCATTTGTTTACATATATACATATGGCTGGATCTAATATGATAAAGAAACATGTGGTTTAAAATTTTAAAACAATTAATCAACCCTCAAATACTTTTACATCAACTTTTATTTATTTACTTTTGCAAAGACTTAGGAGCTCTTGTAGTTGGCTCCATGATGCTAAATTTATCTTTATGTTAATTCAACCGAGTGACAACTTATTAAGTCTGTATCAAATAATAGTACTGTTCTGAGTATACCATGGAACTTCATCCAAGTTATCAAAACAGAGTCTGTCTCAAAGAGTTATAATCTTGTTGGATTGGAAAACTCCAGCAACACAGCATGGGGAAACGAGATAAACACATGAGATGGCACAGCGTACTGTGGACAGCATGCTGTAGCTGGAACATGGAGTGGACTTTGTGGAGGAGGAGCTGCAGCAGCGAGACACTGGCATGTGCTTAGGATGAAAACTGGGCAACACTTTGTGAGAGTAGTATGAGCCAGTGACAGAAGCACGGTCCCCTGTCTTTAGGACAGTATGGTTCATTGAGCCTGTAGCATGTGGTTGGATAGCTTTGGGGGCCAGAGAGTCAACAAGCAACAAGCTATACTCCCAGGTTATAAGTGACCCAGAGCAATTATTTTTGTTTTTTGGTTTTTTTGGTCCCATTGCAATGCAATGTAGGAAAACTACGTATTTTTAAATATTTAATAACCTCGAAATATTCAAGCATTTACACATTAAATCCATGCTATCTAATTCAGTGTGTTAACCAATGCCAACAACTCAAATTAACACTTCCTTACACATCACACCTTTGCTTTACAGCATGAAAACGTGGGAAATTAGGCTTCAAAATAGATACCCTGGCATGCCTAATACACATTCTTTGCATAATATGAGACTTTAGGATGTTAACACTATCTCCCAAGTTATCTTATAATTTTCTGCTTCTCATACTAGAAGCAGAGGATAGTTGGGGTGGGTGGGTATGGGCATATGCCTTTGTTAATGATGTGCTGGTTTGGCATCTGCTTTGTGGAAGGTAGATCAGGTGAATATGAACAAGGTCTAATAGGAGATAGTGATTACTGGATGAACAAATAAATCAATGAAATAATGAGTACTCAAATGAATGCTGGTGTGGCCTGCTAAGAATAGTTAAGAATGAAATTGGTGCAACATGTCTTGTTGCTTTTTTTATTATTATTATTACTATTATTACAGCCAGGGTCTTGTTATATATCTCAGACTAACCTTTAATTTTCAATCTAGCCTAAATAGAACTGAGGTCTTGATGATCCTTCTGGTTTAGCCTCCTGAGCTCTGGAGTATAGGCATGCTATCACCACATCTAGCTTTCTTGTTTGGCATTAATGACAGCTAAAAACTGTTAAACTTTTGTCAGCTACATCTGATACTTCTACACCATTCTCATGTTTGACAGGGACTTAACGAGTGCTTATTGATTAGGCCAATGAATGAATGTTGCAACCTGAACAGCAAGAGGGGGATAGAAGTAGCTACAGACCACTGCATTTAATGCTTCAGTTTGGCACCAGGCCCCACATTTAGGTTGGCTCCCAACCAACAGCAGAACCGGACCGAGTATGGGCAACTAGTACACAGAATTTTAGATTCTTAAACTTGGATAAAAATAATGCGGCAATTACTAAATAGTGGGCTGACTTGTCATTAGCAAGTTCTCACTGGAGAGAACACCTGGAATGCACTAGAACTGGGAACTCCCTCCTCACAGGCAGCCTAGTCCATTTCATAAATAGCTGGAGGCAAAGGATCTCCATAATGTTGATTCTGAGTTACAACCGATAAGCATCCTTACACCTGTTTGCCAAGATGAAGTCCTTGGATGTAGCCTTTTGCTGGTGGGCGGCCTACTAACTTAGTGCTGCTCCCCCTCAAACTTCTCCCATTTTGCATTGAAGAATTGGTGTGGAGCTGGTGGTGATGGTATATACCTGTAATCCTAGCACTGGGGAGACCACAAGAGGATCAGAAGTCCAAAGGCAGCTAAGGCAACACAAAACCCTGTCTCAAAAACAAACAAGAAAACTGAAAAGAAAGCAATAGTGAAAGTGGCATCAGAGGGAGGTGGAAATCCCAGGAAGAGACAGAGAGACAGTGTGTGACCATCTACCAGATGAGCCACCCAGCCCTCGCTCCATCCTCCCAGAGTCTCAGTTGTCAGCCATTGCCTGTGATGGTGATTGTAAGCACTGGACTTTCCAACTCTCTGGAACCTACAAGTGGAATGTCTCCATGATGCAACCGTTAATCCTTACCCTGTATTATTTTAACATGACCTGAAAAGACCTGAATTACCAGGCTAGAATAGATGCCAGGTTGATATTCTCAAGATCTCTGAACTAAGGCCATCTCAGAGGCTCAAACGGTGTTGAGGGACTGTCTCACTCTTCTACTATATCTACCTTGAACAGAGCATAGACTCTATAATATGATGCTGAGTCAGAAAGACTAGGCTGAGACTAGGGATGTAGCTCAGTTAGTAGAGGGACTGTCCAGCGTGTCTAGCATGATATCAAAACTGGCGTGGTGATGCACTGCAGAGTGGATGAAGGAGGTTAACAAGCGCAAGGTCATCCTCAGCTGCATTTCTTTTTTTTTTTTTGTTTGTTTGTTTGTTTTGTTTTTTGAGACAGGGTTTCTCTCTGTGGCTTTGGAGGCTGCCTTGGAACTAGCTCTTGTAGACCAGGCTGGTCTTGAACTCACAGAGATCCACCTGCGTCTGCCTCCCAAGTGCTGGGATTAAAGGCGTGTGCCACCAACGCCCGGCTCCCCAGCTACATTTCAAATTGGAGGACAGTTTGGGATACGTAAACCCCATCCTCTGCAAAAAATCCAACGTCAAAAATTATGAAGCCCATGTTCAGTTGAAGTCCAAATGCCCAATGTGTCATTTCCTCTATCCCTAGAAGTCAGTGCTTGCATTCAATTTAGCAAAGTAACAAAGTGAAAAATTAACCTCTAAGAAACAAAACCTTAACTGAGATTTATTCTTTCAAGTTTTGTGATGGCATTGGGAAGTGGATATTATTATTATTATTATTATCAATTCTGTTTTATAGATGAAGAAAATGGGGCACAGGCAGAGAAACTTGTCAGGGTTAAATGTACAAAGTGGTCAGATTAGGACTTGAGTCTGAGTTCCGAGTCCAGTTAATCCCTTCCCTCTTAATCATGAATACTATATGTTTTTCTTCTTATATTACATCAAATCTAAAAACAAAGAGGATAATGAGGATTAAAGAGCAACAGAAATGGTTTTGCTACAATAAAACTTAAATTTATTCAGCTGACAAATTCAAAGGAGGGAATGTTCAGAGAAGCGAGGCTGCTCATAGCTGGCACACTGTAAGCCCTAAATAAATATTTTTGGCCAAAATCGAAAAAGCGCCAAAGAAAGAAAGCGAAATTTTAATATTACACATTTTATTAATTATCAATAAAAATTCAGATATGTAAGCCCAGTCTTCTAAAATCCTATGTTCATCATGATGCTAATAATAATTCCTATGCAGTAAATATTCTAAAACAGAAACAGGCATCTTTCAGGTGCTACGTGGTGTGGGATGACATTGAAAGCTGGTGTCTAGGAAGTGGTTATCATCAGCATAGGTGGCTCTCATACAAACCCTTCTCCCTTCCGGTGTCCTTTTGTTATTGTTGTTGTTGTTGTTGTTATTGTTGTTAATTGCAAAAATTCCAGTTCCTTTCCCATAAGACAACATTCAAGAAACCACTGAAATAAGGTGAGGCTATGTGACTGTCTTTTGCCAAAGAAATGCCAGCCGGAAACACTTGTCCTGCGTGGCTTCACCAAGGCAGTGTATGTCCAATGTTCGGTGCTGCTACAGTGATGGAGGGTGGTTCAAGAAGAAGCCTCTGAGTTTGGGTTTGGAGTGCAAATGATGGGCACAGCCCTTGCTGACCCGCAGTGCACATGGAGCATGAGTAAGAAAAGTCTTTCATTGTTGCTCTGTTGAGGAATGGAAATTGTTTCTTACTGTGTAATCATACAGCCTGACCTGATCATTGCAGCCCATGGCTCAACTCCATCCCAGTGAGCCAAGATTCTGGTTACTCTCACATTCCCTGAGTTAGTGCTGGAAACTACCAAGGACACTCCTTCCCCTGCCCCTGGCTGTGGGATGTCCTGTGAAGAGGGTGTAACTCTAAGAAAGCACCAAGTCATTATTGCAGGTCCAAAGGAATTCCAATTCGCCAAACTCCAAAAGGTAGTCCAAATATCCAGAAATGAGCTCAACCTGGCTGGACTGTAGGAAGATTTATGGTGATCAGGTAAAAGCCAGCTTTCTTCAAGAACTTGTGAAACTGGTTCCCAGCTACCAAAAGAAGTCATTTTCCTTACCTATAGCAGAAGGGACATATGGCTACCTATGGCAGCTATGAGCACATACATCAAAGCTCATGTGGCCTCCAGACTTCCTCACTATCCCAAGTACCTGTTACACATTTCAAAGATCATGCTAGCATCCTTCTTTTCTCATCTCCTACTGTACCCTAAACTCTCTTCAGCTCATGGACTACCCTCCCCACAGCTACTCATTCTCTGTATAACCCTGCTACTCCGTCTTGTATAACCTTGCTTGCTCCGTCTCTATGCTGAGTTCCTATTTTTTCTCACTATGTCTTGCTGTTTTCTGTTCCCTGTTATTCTCCCCTTTCTCACAGATAACCCAGGTCATATCCAGTCTGATGGCCACTTATTTGTCTTTTCTGGACTCTTCCAGATGTCTCTGGCTTCTCTCTCTCTCTCTCTCTCTCTCTCTCTCTCTCTCTCTCTCTCTCTCTCTCTCTCTCTCTCTCATATCTACAGCAAAAACCTTCCCCTTAACCATATCATGGAGTCAGTTTATACTGGTGTTTCAGTTTATGAAACACACAGCCACCAGTTTAAAGCAGCTTTGGTTTGGGGATTTTCTTCAAAGAACTAAGAAAACGCTCTTCACACACTGCTCACATTTACATGACCAGTGTTCTGGAAAGGAATCATGAGGTTTACCAGATATTCCAGTCCTCACCCACCCCTGAAAGTAAACTTTTGCTAAAATTCCTGAAGTACATGGCCCAGGCTTCCTAGAATTGAGCAAAGAAAGAAGACACTTGGAGAGAGCATTTTCTTCTCCTCCCCACTTTAAACAAAAATCTCTAATTTAGGCTCTTGTGGGTAAGTATTCATGTTTATTTTAGAAAACTTCAAGGAAACTGAGCACAGTTTCCCCTTTATATTGAGTGACATGAGATATTGGGTTTCACCCTTGTCTGAGATGCTGATTGCTTTTCAACAGGACTGAAAATATTAAAAAGCTTGAGTGAGGGAGCAAGGAAACATGTAAGGCCAAAGTCACCCCTTAGGCTGTCCCTAGGTGGCATATATTTAAGGGTGGAGATCCAGCTTGACATTTTAACCGAGGTGAACAGATTCATACGTTCTTCTGAACCTGAGGCATTCAAACAAGGAGGATCCTCTTTCCCAGTGGGAGAAACCTATACCTTTCCAAGAGTGAACAAAGCCACACTTATAAAGGAAGTGAGCAGAGAAAGGCTTTGTTATTCTGCTTCCACAACATACACACCATTTCCCACAACCCCTTGCTATTTTGACACTACTGGGGTGCACAGTGTAACAGGAGAAGCAGGCCATTTGAAAAGAGGACACTGTCTAAGCACCCATTCCCCCTGGGCCTGATTCCCTTTCGGTGACCAAACTCCACCAACTGCAGACATTCCACAATTCCATTCCAAGACCAGGCTCTCAGGTCTTCTGGACTCGCACATATTTTTAACATTCAACAGCTTGATTAACATTTGAACACTTCCATGTAGTGCACTACACAGCCTTAACAGCATTCTAAAGGAAAGCCCATGGTCTAATGCAATTAGTGAACACTACATCCTGTCCAACAAAGAAATAGGTATAATTCCAGGCCAAGCTGAGCAGACACTCTAGCTTGCATTCTGCAAAGAAAACTAAGCAAATGAGATTAAATGTTCTGTCATCATTTATTCATTAGCACCATTTCAAATATACTCATTATTGTGGCTCCACACGGGACATTGTAATGAAATATAAATCAAATAATGAGTCAGATGGAAAAACCAGATCAAAAGAATTAGTCTAAGAGGGACTGGTTGAAAAAGTCCTGGCTGTGTAAGCATAAAGAACTCGAATTCAGAGCCTTGGCAACTACCCAAAAAGCTCAGCATGGTTGTGCAAGCCCAGGGCGATAGAGACTGGAGGGTCTCTAGAGCGCTCTGCCCCACCAGCCTAGGTAACTGAGTGTGCTCCAAGTTCAGTGAGATACCTGACTCCTAAAAGAGAGGCCTGAGGAGACCGAGGAAGATGCTCAGTAACGCTGACCATTAGTCTCCTCACATGTGAGCACACATGCAAGCACACCTGCATACCTAGGACATACATGTACATCCTGCCAACATGTATTCTCTATGAGTCTCTGTCTCTCTATCTCTCTATCTCTGTCTGTCTCTATCTCTCTATTTCAAAAGAATTAGCTTAAGGGCTTCACTGAGGAAAACATAAGCTCCAATCCATCCTGTCTGCTGTTTCTTGAACAGAAAGCCCCCAAAGCTCCCCCAGTCACAGCAGAGATTTTCCACATGACTGTAATTCAAGGAGAAATGGCTTCCAAAATTCTAGGCATTGCCAGGCCCCAAAGCACTCTAGGACCAGACTCACAATGGATGCTACATTTTAGGAAGTGATTTTTTAACCTGGCCTAAAGGGGAAGAATCCAATCTTTTAAGAAAATTAAGTGAGATGTATTCTGCCTTCTATTTCAGACAAACTGAAGCCTGCTGTGGGCTTTCTATATGTCAGAGCCTCCACTGGGAGACAGAAGGATGTATCGGGGGACGTTGGAGTCTGGATGGGGAACAGGTGAAATGCATCAATAAGTGTAATCCAAAGTAATGTTTTTTCATGAAGAACTTATCATTGGTTCTCAGGAGGGCAAGATCATCTCCACTCGGGAGAAGAGAAAGATAAGGGAGTGGTGTCTGCCTTATCCTTCTTGGGCCATGGATGGAGCTTGTACCACCCTTGTGTACTCCACTTTCTGGGTGGGGCAGTTATCCCTACTGACAGCTGAATAAACTGATCCTCACATAAGCAGTGAGCAGGTCCTCTTGCATCTTCTCCCGACAAGTTTATGCTGTCTTTTAGATGCCATGCTCCTGTCATCTAGTCAAAGGCAGAAGAAATGGACTAAAATTGCACAGAAATCTTCCGTGAGAAAACCAGAGGATTTTAAGAAGAGTTTCTTAACCTTGTCATCATTGCAAGTTTAGGCCGGATAATCCTTTGCTGTGGGGTCTGTCTTGCCCACCGGCTACCCATATTTTTCCCCGCTAGCTGCCAGTTGCAGTCCCTGTGCCCAGTGTGATAGGGAACATTGTCCAGACATTGCCCAGTGTTGCAAGGATCACTGAATTTCTCTTAGCTAAGGATCTTAGGATTTCTTAGCTAAGAACCACCAGTCTGAAAACACACCAAAATGGCTTTTTTTCTCTTACTAAAAATCTAAGCAGAAGGAAGAGCTATCCACACAGCCACCTTTCCATGAAAGCTAGAGACGGCCCTGTCCACTCTTTGTTGTCCTTTCTGCCCTGCTCTAACACACCACAAAGTAGAAGGGGCCTGGTTCCAGACACTGTACCTTAGCACAGAGCACCTGGCCACACAGAGGCTGTCTGCTCTCCTAAAGCTTGTCTGCCAGAGAATGGGCCCCAGTGGGCATTCCAGTCTCTGCTCTGTTTACAAAGGCATTTCTTCACACTACTGGAAAAAATAAGTACAAGAAGGAAGGAAAGAAAGGAGGGAGAAAGGGAGAGTGGGAGGGAGAGAGGGGGCAGGGAGGGAGAAAGGGAAGAAAGAAGGAAGGAATGAAGGAGGAAAGGAAGGAAGGAAAGAATGAAGGAAGGAAAAAAGGGAGGGAGAAAGGGAGGTCCAAATTTTAGTGAGTTTTGAACACAGCTATAAAAATATCCTTTTGCTATAGGAACTTCCTACATAGTTATTATAGTGTTTATATTTTAATTGAATTCATACAGGATGCCCTTATTTTATCTTTAAATGTCAAAGTTTATGATATTCTGAAAACCGCATTCATGATAATTTAAATATTTTCTGTTGCTCGCATGAGTGCCTGTGGTATGTAGGCATATGGCTGGCATGGCTGTTCACAGGTGCACACACCTGTGTACACACAGAAGTCAGAGGAAGGCATCCGCTGCCCCGCTCTATTGATCTCTCTTTCATTCCCTTGAAACAAGGTCTCTCATTGAACCCATAGCCGTTGGCAGCCCGCAGTTCTCAAGTATGCTCGTGTCTCCAGCCCCTACAGTTCTGGGGATACAGGCACATGCTGTGACATTCTGCTCTTTGTATGGGTTCTGGGAATTTGAACTCAGGTATTACACAGCAAGAACTCTTACGCATCGAGCTGTCTGCCCATCCCTCATGGTAATTATTAAAATTCATGATGAAAAAAATAAGATGCCAACCAAAAATGTGATGTCAAAAAAAGTGATGACGGAATTAAGAAAAAAAAACCTTTTAGGAGTTATTTCATTAAATCATAATGAAGTTCACTGATACTGATACCTGTGGCTATGCTGGTCTGTTGGCTAAGGATATAGTCACACACCAAATTATCTCAGATCCGTCACTTTCATTGCAAAGAATGTCCTTCGCCATAACAGTGAAGCTTTATGCGTTTGCCATACTGATCTCACTAGCTGTTCTATACCACAGGAAAACAGCAGATCGTATAGGTTGAACCTTAAGCAGAATCTTGAAAACGAGAGCTTCCTGCCCTCCATATCTCTAATATAACTTCAAGGTTGATGTGTGCTGCAAACAGAGCACTGAGGATGTGTGGTGAGTTCAAGGCCTCCCAGGCTTTAGTGCAGAGCCAGTGTTCCAGGTCTCAACATTGTTCCAGCAGCAGAGAAGTCCCAGAAGATAGGGAAGCCTGGAAGGAAATGTTTCTTTGAAACAGAGTCTTGAACTGCTGCTACCCTGGGCAGGCTGTCTTTGAGCTGGATTAGGCGAGAGCCATTATGCATTTAGTTTTCTGCAAGATGCCTGGAGACCCAGAAAAGGCGCATGAGTGAGGCTTTGTCTTCAATCAATGAGAACTGGCCACACTGAGAAACGTATAAATTCTGTGTTCTTCCTGATAAGGCGTTCAGGCTTTTCCTATCAGTGTGTGAGCATGTCCTTGAAGGACACTGAGTACTGCCATAATAAAAAAGCTACATTAAACAGTGCTTTTGGCAACCCACATGGATAGAGAAACAATGAGATGTTGTAGGAAGAGAATGAATGGACTTTAGAGTTAGGCTGATCTGTATCTGAAAATCTAGCACTTCCTTAGCTGGCCTCATGTGGCCTGGAACCAGTGGCTGGATTCTCCAAGCATCTCCTTGTTTGTGTAAGAAGATACCTGGATGTTGGAGAGATTTAATGAACTGCTGTGTCAGTAATAAAGCTCCAGCTGTATTCCAGGTAAGTACCAGAAGAACAGACCAATGCTTTAGCCATGGCCACTGCTGGAGGCTTCACCTGGTTGCATACTGATCTCATGTAGATGTTTCTGACACCTAAGCTCTAGGTGAAAGACCAGCAAAATGGCAGATAAGAACTTTTTTTCTTGGCTAGTCCTGGCACAGTGCTTTTGCCTTGATGCTTTTCAGCAGTGACTTCTGTGTCCCTCCCCACTTCTTTAAGAACCAGTATGATTTAATCTCATTTTATTTGAAAACATCTAATTTCTCTTAAAATATCTATGCAACTAGACATAAAATATTGTGTCAACAAGATTCAATGCCTACTCCAAAACTTCATGTGCATTGTCTCTAGTGTCTATGGACATAAAGGTCACAACTCATAGCAATAATAGTAATAGTAATAATAATAGTAACAACTGAATCAGGGAGACTGTATATCCACCTGGAATCTGTTCCAGACTAGCACCTAGGCAGAGGAGTTTACATCATGGCAAGATTCTCTCTGGCATTCTCATGCCAGCTTTCCTACACAGCAAAGAAAAGACGTAAACCCAGGATGAACTTTTTTAGGGGCATAACCTGAAGTATACACAAAACACCAATCTATTCATTGCAGCAAAGTATCCAAATGAATACGTGGTTTCACATTTTCTAGGTGATGTAAAAGCCACATATTTTTTTAAATAAAGGGAATCTGTGCTCAAGGAAGCAGCAACTGGCAAAGCTGTGAAGTCCTTTGATATGGGAGGGAGAAGACTCAAAGTTTTATTCCAAAGGGTCAGTGAAGGGAGTTTGAGTTTATGATATCATCCACAGTTACCAATCCAGTGACAAAAGATGGCTACACTTGTGGCTTCAAGGATAGTCTAAGAGAAAATGCTGTCAGGGGAGTTTGGGGGGTAAAAGTAGGCCCTGGCAGCTCCAACAAGCTGTACTAGCCCATTCATCCCTGACACATTGGGTTAAGAGATGAGTAATAGTGAAAAGTACAGAAAGAAGATTTGTTCATCATGGCCACCTTGCCCAGAGGAACAAAGAAAGGGGTTCGGTGACCCCTACGTTTGTCTTTGAGGAACGGACACGAGGCTTTGGTTTAAATAGAGTCGAGAAGTATAGATAACCAAGCAGCAGTCCTATTGCCCCATCAGTAGGCTGCAGTCTCTGCCATAAGATGGTTTACCAAATGTCAAAGCTGTGTGGAAGCTCTTCCTAGGAGGCAGGTCCTCCTCTGATCAGATCCAGGACTTCAGCCTTTCCCTTATGTAAGGATTTCTGGGAATTTTTAGATAGTTGGTGTGCACTAGTGCAATAGCACAAGTCTTTCTCTTTAAAACGTCTTCTGCGGGGACAGTTCCATTCTACTTCCTGTTATGGTTGTCAGAAGGCAGTAAGCAACATGGATGAGTTCTGGAGGCAAGCTGCCAGCCATGCTTTGATTCCTACTTCTACCATCAAGTAACCATATTCTCTATATATCACTTCATTCATTTGCATCTTTCAGTGGTCTCTACCTCATGGTTCCAACCAAAGATCAAAAAAGACATAACAAGAAAAAAAAAAGGCTACTACCCAGTATCTGAAATTAAAGCAATCAGACCTCTTCATAGTCTGGAAGTGTAGTTACAGGTGGAGGCCTGGGCTTCTAGAGCAAAACCCTAGCCACTTAACTTGAGTAAACTTTAGGAAGTTACTTAATATCTTTATGATATGATACTTAATCTTTGTAATAGGATAATAAGCTATGTCTGTATCGTAAGTTTTCCTGTGAGGTTATTTTGAAAATACTTTTTTTTTCATGGAATCCATGAAAAAGTGCTCAGTACATTTTAGTCTCCTATTAGCCTGGCTGTATTTAATGAACAAACACAGTGTGAGGGGAATAAAGCAGAAAGAAAAGATACTTAGTTTCCATGGATGTCAGTGATCTGGTGCTTGTTTGCTTGACAAAAAGAAACAGGGAAGGATGAGTGATCCATAAGGATGAAGCCAGTGCTTTGAGGCCAGCCTAGGATTAAAAGCTTGTCTGAACATGCTCAGAGGGTATGGGTTTCCTATGTACCTATTGACCAAAACTGCATTCAAGGGGAAAGTTCTGTAGATGCAGACTTGGGATTGATATTTTTTAGAAAGGTCAAATGCTAGAGGAAATTCCATAATGCCTCCTCTTAAACAGAAAGCAGGATAGAAAAAAAAAAGCCCTTCTATCATCTCATCAGCTTGCCAGAAACTAAGCACAGCAGACCAGTAGGTTACTGACTATGCCCTTTTCAACCTGGGTATTGAGTTTCTTCTCTTTTCTGCCCATAGCAGTAACCACAATTCTCCATACAGATAAAAGTAAGTTTTTAATGGACAACAAACTCAAGGTGTATATTCCACAGCAAAGGGGTCAGGGCAGGTAGTGGGCAGAAAATATGAACCAGCCCTGTCTGCCTCAGGAGGGCAGTACACAAAAGGCTGCGGCATCCCAGAGGTCCAAG
The DNA here is from genome assembly GCF_003668045.3 of Cricetulus griseus. NCBI lineage: Eukaryota > Metazoa > Chordata > Mammalia > Rodentia > Cricetidae > Cricetulus > Cricetulus griseus. The sequence goes on from NW_023276806.1 coordinate 219,200,891, forward strand.
TACACAGATGCCAGAGCCCTGGAACGAGATAGAGATGCACAAATGTTCTGGGCCAGAAATAGTGCCTAAGGCTGGGCAGGTTAGAAAGGTACACTGGCCACTCCTGTACTCCGCTGGGTGGTTTTAAAGGACTATCTCATGATCACGGGATCCTCAGATCTCACATCCTGGAGAGCTGGTTCCGGTGTAGAGAACACTGCCTTAGTGCTAGGACTGCCAGCTTTTGTTCCACTTAGAATCATGGTCAGAGGAACAGAGTTAAATCCATTTCCCTATAGCTGTTAGGAACAAGCTTGGAGTTGAAAAAAAAAAGAAAGAGAAAAATAAAGGAAGAAAGAAAGAAAGAAAGAAAGGAAAAGAAATGAAAGATCAGAGGAAGTATTACATTCTCAAGAGGCCCCCAAGGATGCGATTCACATGGGATGTTCTCATTTCAAAGTTACCAGTACTCCAATACTGATCAACACATTTCCCCCAATAACTTTCAAAATTACACAAAATTATCCTGGGGACAGTTGCTCATCGCCATGCTATTATTAGCCAAGGCTATCGCAAACAGTTACTGTCAGTCAGCTAAGCCTCCTGCCCGTCTGTAATGTCTGGAAGCAATTCTTCCACAACTCTGAACTGCATCAAGTCTGTAACGCTCTTTCCAAAGACAACTCCAGCAAGAAAATGGCTGGCTACTTGTTCCTGCATTAGGTGTGGTGGAGTCCAGGACTGCCAGTATGTTTATTTCATTTTCTGCCTTTCCTAGAGCCTCCGGTTTCCTAAGTGATTTCCTCGGCCTCCTGCTAACCTTAACCGAGGTAGATGTCATGAGACTCCCGTACACTCAGTTCCCCTCTAGGGCTGATCCCTGCTCTGATGACGACTCTTTATATGGCCAGAACAATTCCGGATGGGAGTGGGGGAAGGAGAGGCAGGCAGCTGAGGTGTTTACCAAAACACATCCCCAGCCACACTTTTTTTTTTCTTTTAAATCCAGCAGAGAGATGGAACTGGCATCTTACATGAGTGTTTAATTAAAGCTCGGTTGGAAGTGCATTCGCCCCCTCCGACTTGGCGGGTAGCAACAGCATCCAAGAGCTTTGCAGACAGCTCGGAAATGTAATCAAACAGCATCCTTTGCCTCACTCTGCCCCTCTCCCTTCCCAGGGACCATCAGCTGGTAGCTCACAGGGACGCGGACAGCACAGCTGCAGGTCTTTTGCTCCCCCAGAGAAGACCGAGGCGGGGCACGTTGGCATGCCTCTCCCAGGGTACAAGGTGGGCCTCAAGGTGAGGACACCCTTGACCCCTCCTTCTCTGCCGGCACCTCGCCTCTCCACTCCTGCGGAGTTGCAGCAGGGGCCGCCGCTGGAGGGCTCCAGCCTGGGGCATTTATAGTATGCAGGAGCCTGGGGAAGGGGCCCAGGTTGTGCTCAGTGGTGGCTGCAGCGGTCACCGCTATCATGCTGCTCCCGGGGTCCTGCGGATGCCACCCAGGTGGAGCGCTGCGGAGAGGCTCCGAGGTGCCTGTGCGGAGACGCGACCTCCCACCCACCGGTTACCTGTACGCTGTCCACAGAGACTCACTGGGGCGGTGGAGGAGGCGCGGGAGGACGGAGAGCGGCGGGCCAGCGCCCGCAGGATGTGCTGTCTCACGCTGCGCGGCTAGGCTCTCGCTCCTCCCGGAGCGATCACTTCCTCTCTCCTGAGCCTGACACTGACAGCTCCCAGCACCCGGGCTGCGGGGCTCGCCCCGCCCATGGCCCACGCCCTCCACGCCCGCGCCTCCCGCGGGAGGGCCTCCGCACAGCGCAGCACCGCCTCGGCCAGTGTGGCAGGGTGGGGGGAACCCGGGGACAGTCAGCCGTGGCCGCGGGCGGCGCACACCTAAGTTACTGCAAAGGAGAGCTGAGGATGCCAAGCTCCTGATGATTTTCTGGGTGGGCAACTTTCATTCCCAGACAGAAAAACTTAAGTCTTGTAAACAGAAACACAAGTTTAGATCCATCCGTGCTGTACAGGTGCGGCAGAACCTGGATTGTCCCAGAGATACACAAACACACACATGGACAGATACACACAAATATATACATTATACCCGTATGAATACATTAATATATACATATGTGTAAACAATATATACATGTATACACACATGTACACATACAGAAATAGCTATATATACACATATCTGCACAATATATTCTTATGTTGTGAACAAGAATAGATATGCATATATACACATGCATGTTATATACTCTGTGTGTGTGTATGTGTGTGTGTGTGTGTGTGTGTGTGTGCTTCTCGGAGGTTCTGGCTTTTAAAAATCTGAGTAACATTCTTGGACTTCCCAAAGTTTTCCATACTAGCAGTTATGAAGCAGAGGAATGGACTTTAGGATGTGAGGCAGTGTGGGACTGGCCTCATCTTTCACCATTTTCCTGGCTATCACCATGGGGATGAGAGTGTAAATATGTGAAGAGCAGGTACTGTGCTCTAATTGATGCCGTTGGTCACTACAGCCAGTGTTTGATGTCGTCTCATAGATACTCAAAGTTTTGGAATTGTATCAATTGACAAGTGTAACGGTAATTTCAAAAATAAGATCCAATTATGGGTACAATGTCTTATCTATCATTGTTTCAAGTTCGACTTACTGACTGGGCATTTTTGATTGTGGAAAGAGCTAACGTGTTTGTGGGGAGTGGGGCGAAATACTTTTTTAGGTTGTAGAGATTGAAGCGGCATCACAAGAAAGACAACGATATGCAATGTATCCCACCGCCATGTGCTGGGGATGCCCGGGGCAGGTCAACTCTACATGAATTTCCTTTTAAAATTTCCACAATCCAATATAGTAGGCAAAATGCTATGGGACCCGTGTGATGCCTGATCTGAAGTCAGTCGATAGACATGCCTCTGGGCACACATGTTAGGTGTTTTCTTGATCAGGTTATGTGGAGTGGGGAGACCCACCGTAAATGCGGGAAACATGCTGGCAAGTTCTTCTATCTTGTTCACATCTTGTCCAGTTCACCCACCCTGTTGCTAATGCTGCCGTGGCTGCTGCCACTTTCAGACGATATCAGAGCCAGCTTCTCCAGCCATCCAGAGTGAGCTGCAGACCAGTGGCTCTTCAGGAATCCCCCAGGTCTCTGCACTAGACAGGAGCTGCAGAGACATCCAACCTCTTGACTGAGCAGTTATGGGGTTCTTGGTCTCTTATATGATGAAAGTCATTGTTTGACCATCTACACTGTATCCTATAGGCCAACTTAATAAATTCCCTTTTAATATATATCCATTCTCTCCATTCTGTCCCTCTACAGAACCCTGAGCTATACAAGCCTGCCAAAGAGATTGCCTCTAAGAAGTTACAAAATGCCACAGCTCCTTAGCAAACTACCTGATATTTGAATTCCATTTAGCCAGCATCCAGCTTACCTGGGTGCCCTTATTTCTATCTTTACAGCCCCCTGCCCAATGCCCCCTGCCTTCGAAGCATCATGTTAGGCACATTAAGGAGAATGCAGTTTTTATTCTCAAAGGTATGACGATAGAACAAAGGAAGCATTATTAAAAACAATTGTGAATGTGAATAACATTTGAATGGATAGCTGTTATTTCTAACAGTAGACACGAAGAAGCAAGGGCATTTCTAGACATAAAATTCCAGAGAAGAGAGAACCCAAAATGAACACAGTGAATAGTAAGTAGGCTAGTATTTTTGAGAGTGACAGATTCCTAAAGAGTATGACTGGACCTATAACAGAGGCTGAAAGTTTGTACTAAAGGCATTTAGAACAGAGCAGAAAAAAAAAAAAAACAAACAATAAACACCGAAGACTCACCTGGCAGTATCCACCAGGTGGAGATTGGATTTATGAGTGAGAGCTGAAGAGACTAGTCAGAAGTTGCTTCTATGATTCCAGGATTTGTTCAGTACTATAGCATTACAAACATCCTGTAAAATATGCTAAGCAAACATTAAGCCATCAATTGAAAAATTAGTAATGTTACTTACATTATTTTATTTCCACAAAAAGAAGGGTCTTGAAGAGGTATTTGAACATTTATGTTTGTTGAAGCATTCTAAGGGTCAAAGGGTAGAAGCAACCCAATGTCCACCCATAGATGGAAAGATAAAGAAAAGTTATAGGTAGGTAGAAATTAATATAAGAAATAGTGATTTCCCAAATATATGATTATTATGCAGCCTCAAAAATAGACAGCAAATCTGTTGAGTGCTATAAGATAAACGAATGTGAAGCATTTTATGTGAAGTGAAATAAGCTAACCACAGAAGAAAAAAATTACTGTGTGACTCCACTTATATGAAGTATGCAAAAGAATAAAAACTATAGAACAAAATATGCAGTTAGTTTCCAAGGGGAAAATGACAGGAATGATTAGAGAGGCTTTTTGTTTGTTTGTTTTGTTTTAGCAAGATGAAAAACTCTACTGATTGGTGGTTTAACAATGAGAGTATACTTAACAGTAGTGAACTATACCCTTAAAATGGTTGAAATATTGTTTATGTATTTTTACAACAAAAACACAGTTATAAATGATTTTCATTATACAGTACCCAGGTATGGAACAGACATTGAGAGACTAGAAATGGGCATGAAGTGAATGACCCCTATTTCCAGAGACTGAAAACATAATGAAAAGATAGGGCTGACTCTAATAGCAAACCAGATAGGGATAACATTTTTTTTTAATCAAAGACGTTTCCCATCAAGTATTGAGAAAAGGAAAATAAACTTCGGTTGGTATTGCAGTTGAGAAGGACCCCTTGAAGAGCCTCTGGGTGTGGAAATGTGGGTGAACAGGAATTTCAACAGATGGTGGTGAAGCTGTTTAATCATGGGTTAGAGAAGTCATGCTGAGGGAGGATTCTGTTTTTACTTATTATTTGAGAGTTTCATACAAAATATTTTGGCCATATTCTTTCATTTTTCCCAACTTCTTGCAGATCTCTCCTGTTCATATTCTGTTTTTCTCTTAAAAATGAACAAGACACAAAAATGCATGGAGACTAATTCTGGTGGCCAATCACTCCTGGGCACGAGGCCTGCCCTAAAATGTGGTTGATACACCCAGTGTCACTCCGAAGAAGGAAACTAATCTATCCAAGCTACCTATTGAGAATAGTTTCTTGTGGAGGGGAGGGCTGAGACTTGTGCCCACTTACATTCCTCTGTACTGGGATTAATTTAGCTTGAGCTTGTTTAGGTCTTAAGTATGCTGCCACAGTCAAGAGAGATTTTTTAAATTGATAGTTCATAGATTTTTAGTAAGCATAGTTCCAGGTTCACAGAGAAATTAAAACAAGATACAGTGACTTCCCAAACTCTCAGAGGCTATCTGCTTATCAATTTCTCAATTGCTAACATTTTGCAATAATGTGATATATTTGCTGTGAGCTGGTATTGACATAGATCTGAGGGGCAAAGTTTACAGAAGAGTTCACACCCTGCATTGAACAATTCTTCAGGACAAATATACAATGTTATATATCTACCATCATAACATTACCCAACAGTTTTATCACACAGGAATCCCTATGTTCCACCTGTCCGATACTCTTTAACTTCCTTCTTCCAGGCTGTGGCCACCAACATTCTAGTTAACATGCAGGTTGGCCTTTTTCAGAATGGCACACAGTTAGTCTTGCACAGTGCATAGATTCTTTTACTTAGCAAAGTTTAACTACTACCAGAAAAACATAGGCAATAGATAATCCCAACTTACCAACAGTCAAAAGGAAAAAGGGATAGAATCCCACACATAATCTCTCCACCATCACCAAATAAAAAACAAACAAGAATGAAAAATAATCAATGGTCATTAATATCCATCAACATTAATGGTCTTAACTCCCCTATAAAAAGACACAGATCAGCAGAATGGATAAGAAGACAGAATCCTTCCTTCTGCTGTATACAAGAAACTCACCTCAACCTCAAAGACAGACAGTACCTAAGAATTAAAGGTTGGGGAAAGATCTTTTGCATTTTCTTATGTCTCAATAGTTCATTTCTTTTTATCATCTAATAATGTCCTAATTTTTAATATACCACTTTACCCGCTCACCTACTGAAAGACATCTTAGTTGCTTCTGCCTTTTGTATTTATGAATACAATTCCTATGCACATTCATAAGCAATGTTTTATGTGTGCTTACATTTTGGGATTCATTTGGGTAACTATCTAAGAGTATGATTACTGTATCCTTTGATAGAACTTAGCTGAGCTTCCTGGTAAAGTGCTAACTCTTTTCCCAAAGTGACTGCATCCTGCTTTCCACCAGCCATATGTGACAGTTCCTGTGCCTCCAGACATTCACCAACCATGAGGGCTGTGTTTGGGATCTGAGCTATTCTAATAAGCATACATTCACATCTCAGTGTGGTTTTCACTTGTGGTTCCTTCACAAAATTCAACGTGCACAGTCTTTTATTTGTTTACTTGTATCTGATGAGGGATGTCCTTCTGTGTATATGTTTATCTTATTGGTTGTTGAATAAAGCATTGTTGGCCAATAGCATAGCAAGATAGGTGGGATGATGAGTTGGAGGAGGATTCCGGGAAATGTAGTAAAGAGTCACCATGTGATCCCAGGAAGAGAGGACGCATGCGCTGGCATCCTCAATAAAACAAGTCTTTATAAAATATATAGATTAATAGTTATGGTTGATACTTAAGACAGAGCTAGCAAATAAGAAATTCTAGTCACTGGCCAGCAGCATTGTAAATAATATAAAACTCTGTATGTTATTTGGGGGCCCTAACATGGCAGTGGAATTCAGGCAGCTGGTGGAAAGAGATATCGTTACAAATGGCGTCCACGTGGTTTTACGAACTTCCACATAAAAACTTCACAAAAGCTTTAAAAGGGATTTTAGAAGCAAAAGAATGGAGACAACCATGACTTCTTGGTAACAGCATTTTCTTGGGTGGTCTCTGTTTTCCTAGAGACAAGCAGAGACTCGAGAGGCTCCCTTAAGGGAGGTTTCCTGACTCAGCATAAGTGGAAAAAAAAACCTCAGGGCTCTTTTTAAGAGGCCCTGCTAACAGTTGAATGATGTGTACGAGCTGGCCGTGGCAGTGACCACAACTCTAAGCCGGCAGCATGCTCCTTGATGACAATATAGACCAAGGCAGAGAGCACAGCTCTCAGTGCTGGCATTAAACGTATCCCTGTCATCTTGGAAAGACCATGGCTAAAACAGCTATGGCTTTATTTTTAGCAATGTTGTTTAGGAGATAAAAAGCTTATGGCCAGAAAAAGGTAAAGATTTACATTAAAGACAGATTCAGATAAAGAAAAACCCCTAAAGGTTTACAATGTGTTTAAAAATATACCTAGGCTTTTGAAAGAAAAATAAAAAGGATAAACTGTTTTTTTTTTTAAAAAAAAAAAGAACAAACAAAGTAGCTGGGTATGGTGGCACACACCTTTAATCCCAACACTCTTTTGGGAGGCAGAGGCAAGCAGATCTCTATGACTTCAATACCAGCCTAGTGTACAGAATGAGTTCAAGGGCAGCCCAAGTTACACAGAAAAACCCTGTCTCATAAAAGGAAAAAATAAAAACAAAAGAAATAGAACAATAAAAAAAGTCACTTAAAGATGAAAAATACACAGAGAGTCTGGATAGTGTATGCTATTGTGTTGTCTTTGAATTGTTCAATCACTGGGGAAGGAGCAACAACTGCTAACAGACACTTGATTATCAATGCTGCTAAATTAATTCAACTTATGTATTTTAAAAATGATTTGACTTCTAAATTTAAATACAAGGACAAGTTACTTGGGAAAAGAGTTTTTGCTTATGCTTCCACAGAAAATGGAAAGCTAATAGTCTGGATTCTTTCCAGACTAATATGGTTTGATGAAGCAAGACCCCCTGAAACAGTGTCCCAGGTGATCCAGCATCTAAAACAGCTGAGAAGATGCAACATTATAGACTACAAAACAAGGACCTGGCCAGGTTTCTATATTTAACACGATCCCCATGGTATGGACATTGCCCCAACCAACAAGAAGCAGCTTGGAATGAACAACGTCCAAATTTCCAAATATTGTTTGTAAATGTTGGTTTGCATTTAAATGGGGTTGGTTGTAAATGGTAATGATCACAGTCAATCTCTTTTTTAAAGGAAAAAAGAGGAATAGGGTATAGAAATGAATAATTTACAGTCATATGGATTTTCATTTATTGATACAAATCCAAGTTTAATTTTGTTATATGTAAATTTCTCCTCTTGTTTGGTATTGTGTTTATACAGATCTTTTAAAATGTAATGGATAACTAAATACAGATTGTATATATTCAGGTATAATAGTCAAAACTTAAAGTTAGGCTAGTTAGGTTTTCTAGATATACAGAGATGTATTTGAGATGGATACATATTCTTCAAACATTTCAAAGACCTACAGAATTTATGGCATTTAAATTGTTCAGGTTTTTTCATGACGGTGAGATACAACTGCTCCTGGCACAACAATTTTTCCAGAAACGAGAATGGGCATCACAGAAACTCAATATGGAGTTTGCCTTCAACATGGCAAGATTAGCCATTTGGGCAAGAAACTGCTCCTGCCTGGACTGTTTGATAAATTGCACATGCAGGACCCACAGGAAAGTGACTGCTGAACTTGCAAAACAAGACAGTACTGAAGGGTTCCGGCTACATGGAAGCATCTACCAGACATTCTACAGGACACAGAGGAAAGTGTCCTGCTTCACTGAGAAGTCTGCCAGACACACTGGCCTATAGCCTGAAGATGGATGCCCCAACATAACGGAGGAATTTTGAGAGACTGTCCAGGCAGCAAGATGTCTCTGTCAGATCTAGAGTACATATATTATCCTTCTGTGGTCTTTGACGAAGTTGAACACAGATAGTTATAGTTTTCTTTAGTTATTATAAAAAATGAGCTAAATATATAGATGATAGAATATTTTCTTTAAATCTTACTAATTTTTTTTTGTTTTTTGTTTGTTGTTTTTCCAGACAGGGTTTCTCTGTGTAGCTTTGGAGCCTATTCTGGCACTAGCTCTGTAGACCAGGCTGGCCTCGTACTCATGGAGATCCGCCTGCCTCTGCCTCCCGAGTGCTGAGATTAAAGGTGTGTGCCACCAACGCCCAGCCTAAATCTTACTAAGTTTTAATGAACTAAATATTGTAACTATAGTTCTTACTTGATAACTGTTTTGTTATATATTTTACTATGTTAATATTAAAATCCTTTTTATTTAGACAGAAGAGGAGATGATGGGGAATGTCCTTCTGTGTATATGTTTATCTTATTGGTTGTTGAATGAAGCATTGTTGGCCAATAGGGAAGCAAAATAGGTGGAACGAAGAGTCGAGGAGGATTCTGGGAAGTGTAGTAAAGAGAGAGTTACCATGTGATCCCAGGAAGAGAGTATGCATGCTGCTGGTGTCCTTGATAAGGTAAGTCTTTATAAAATGTATAGATTAATGGTTATGGTTGATACTTAATACAGAGCTAGCAAATAAAAAATTTTAGTCATTGGCCAGCAGCATTGTAAATAATATACGACTCTGTGTGTTATTTGGGGGCCCTAATTTGTCGGTGGAACTCAGGGGCTGACGGAAAGAGTTATCGTTACATATATTTGTATAAGTTCATTGCTGAGGTGTTTGATTCATTATATGAATTTAGATCTTGTTGAATTTTAAATGCTTTTAGAATATATATTTATTATTTTATTATGCTCTGTGATGGGGAGTATTTTCTCCATTCTGATATTTGCTCTTTCCTTCTGTTTTAAAATACTACATTTCACAAAGAAGCAGTTTTAAATTTCCATAAAGAAGATGGTACTTTTTTTTTTCCTAATGGGTTATGTTTTTCTTTTTCTGTCTAAAACGTTATCACCAGACCCAAGGGTGCATAGATTCTCTATTTTCTTTTAAAGTTTAGTAGTGTTTCATTTTACATCCATATCTACTGTTGATTTTGAGGTAGTTTCTATGAAAAGTGTACTATCTATGTCTGATTTATTTACATGTGGGTTTCCTGTTGTTTTAGTGCCAGTTCTAGAAAAAGACTGTACAAAGCACATATCACTTGTTTGCATAAAGCAAATACTATTTCTTTGTATAAATCATACATCATTCCTTTTCTTTAAGTGAAAGAATCTTAAAAGCCTCATCATATGGTGCCTCCAACCCAGATTAGATCCTACAAGTGTATTCATGTAACCTGTATCTGAGTGGCCTTCATTCTGAATTAAGGAATAGCAGGTTAAAGATACTGAATCTTGTTTGTTAGTTGCAGTTATATTTTTATTACACAGGAGTATTAGTTACTTTTCTGTTGCTATGGTAAAATACCATGATCAAAAGCAACTTGTAGAAGAAATGGTTTAACTTGGCTTACAGCTACAGAGTGAGAGTCTGCCATGTAAAGAATACATGGCTGCAGACAGCTAGAGCAGGAAGCTGGCTCACCCCATTTTCTCCCAGAGGAAGTTAAGGTCACAAATTAGAAGTGAGCCAAGGCTATAAACTCTCCAAGCTCACCCCCAGTAATGCACTTCCTCCAGCAAGGCTCTATGACCTAAAACTTCCATAACCTCCACAAACAGCTCCACCAACTGGAGACAAGTGTTAAAACACATGAGCCTATAGGGCTATTTCTTATTCGAACCTCTCTAACAACAGTCTGTTCAATGCTGGTAATCTATTGTTTTGTGATGAATTTTGTGTTTTGTGTGTAGTTACCGGATAGCTTGTATGATAGGTTTTAAAAATACAACCTTTCCAAATAATAATGGGCACTTTCATGCAATTCAAAGAGACATCAGATTGAGAAGTAAAGAAATTTTTCCACAAGATGACAGTGTCATCTCCCACATCAATCCCTCACTTCCAAGTTAGAAATAAGGTCTCAAAGAGGGGGGCTAAACAGCTAATCAGAATAGGCTGGGAAATTCCCATCTGCTGGCCGTGGAGAGGCATTTCACACTCCTCCAAGGGGACAATGGTATGGCTAAGTTCACCTGTGGAATTAGACTCTGGGTGCAAACTTAAGGCCTTCTGCCATTCTGGCTTCATAACTAGTATGTGTGCAGATAACTAGACTCCTCTGATACTCCTAGGACTGAATGAAGCCATAATGATTGTCCTCTATGATATAAATCATAAAGACACTTGTTACAGTCCCTGGTTTCGTCTTTAAACCAGACTACATGGAAAGTAGACCTTTGTAAGCTCTTGATTCACTGTTAAAATTGAGATATCACTGGATTTATGGGACCACTCAGACCTTGAACCACTACTAGACTTTAAGACAGTCTTTGATGGCAGAGCATCTCTCCTTCATCAGTGCTGAATACAGGTCCAGCAGCGCACCTGCTCCCATCTTCCTGTAGAGCTCCATTGCACACAGTTTCCAAGAGCACTTTTAATACCTAGCCTCTCAGCCATGACCAGAGTCTCCTCTGAAATCATACCTCAGATTGTACATTGGCTCAAAAAATAAAATAAAATAAAACTAAAAATTAACCTCATTGGTTCAAGGTATCTAAATTACTAAAAAAGAAATCAGAGCCATTAGAATCAGCTGTTAAAAGGTAAAATGCTTAAGGTTGGGAATACTGCTCAGTTAATAGATTGCCTGTCCAACCATCACCCCAACTGTGTGTGGCAGCATATTCCTGTAACCCTAGCATTTGGGAGGATCAGGAGTTCAATGTTATGCTCAAGTCTATAGTGAGTTAGAGGTCAGCCTACACATGTAAGAACCTACCCCCAAATAAATAGATTAATTAGTTAACACCATAAAATATAATATGCATACTAAAGGAAACATGCTTCAGAGCACTTATTCATAGCTCAGATGATATGTAATTTATGCTAAGAAGGAACACCTGTACAGAAACTAATTTATATCACTTCCCATATCATGCATGTGTTTGTGCTTCTTCTGTTACCAAACAGAAGCTAGTTTGTTTGCTCAGATTCAGAACAATACTGGATGTCCAAGAATGAGTGTGTCTTTTGTGTTTCAAAACTTATTTAAAATACAAGAGTGACTTATGAGGAAATCTATAATTTCAGCATTTAATGTAATTCCAAATTTTTATTGCCTGAACATTTTTTCATGATGAGACAGCTTCTATGCTTTTAAGTGGTATGCAGAAGGCTCTGCAATAAATAAACACCTGCAAAAGCATGCCCCAAATAATTGTTATTGGTTTTGGAAGAATGCTCTGAGATGTCTGCTGTGTGACTAGAGGTTTTACTAAGTACTCTTTGGATAATTTCCAAAAGCAACTCTAATTATCTGTAATTACTGATATGTGTGATATACTTGTGTTATAACCACCCAACTTCCCGCCCCCTTCACTTCTGCATTCATGTGTCTCTGTGCAGTCTCCCTCACCCTCCTGCTTGTGTTTCTCTTCCCAGGATGCTACAAAGCCAAAATGCATGGTTTTAATAGTTCATATGCAATTCAGCCACAGAAATAACCTATACAACAACAGTGAAGAACTTTACATCTGAGAAAAATCATTTGAATCATTTAAACTTAAGGGCAATGATTACAAAAGGACTTACTTTCTTCTTGTTTCAAATTCACTTTCTATCATTGCCTAAATATAAACTTTCATGTATCTCAGCTGTGAAACCAGTGTGTATATTTCTTGTATCTTAGCTTATTATTTACTTACTTATTTTAAATTTCTACTACCAGATATCAAAGAAACCCTATTTCATCAAATAATTAATAAGCCACATTTGGGCACATTGCTTTTCTAGATGATTCCCTAGATACTTATTTTGTAGTTTTTGTAATCACTCCTTAGAAAGACTGGATCAGAGGAGTAGACACCTGTATGCTATAACTATTTGAACATGTTTTAAGTCATCTGTATTTATTTATTGGCAACACATACACACACACACACACACACACACACACACACACACACCAGTATTATTGTGGCAATTCCAGATAATTAAATCCTGCATTTTTTTCCTTTTGAGTTTGCCTTATTTTCTGTGTAAATACATATTGTGTTTCTCCGCAAGCCTTTTAGATGCCATGTTATTTTAGTAGCAGTGTTAGATGTGGACATAAATCAACATTTATATGGTAAGTTTCTTCCTTTTTAAACATCCTGAGCATACACTGAATCTTATCAGCTAGCAATGATTGTGGTATACATAGGAGAATTTAGCATTAGTGCAGCACCCCTTGCTACAAGGAGAGTCAGAATGTGGGTGGAGTTGGGGTGGAGGGAAATGTTCACGTCCTGTCACTGCTGTGTAAACATCATATATCACGATATATTTCTGTGTACTGTCTAGCACAGAACACTTAGGTGATTATCACTTGACTCTGGTTGCATTGAGCTACAAGAGATAAGAAGAAAGTCTTCTCAGGGTCCTATAGTGATAAACTACAGTATTTGCTAAACCACGAATATTTTTTTTTTACTTTTTTGGAATTATTTTTTATTTAAAATAGAAAAAAGCTTCTTTTACATGTCAGTCTCAGTTCCCTCTCCCTTCCCTCCTCCCCTGTCCCCCACTGACCCCCTGTCCCAACCCCTTTCTGCTTCCCAGGGAGGGTGAGGCCTTCCACGGGGGAGCTTCAAAGTCTGTAATATTATTTGGAGCAGGGCCTAGACCCTCCCCAGTGTGTCTAGGCTGAGAGATTACCCTCTATGTGGAGAGGGCTATCAAAGTCCATTTGTGTGCTAGGGGTAAATACTGATCCACTACCAGTGGCCCCATAGATTTTTTTCCAGACCTCCAAACTGACTTCCTCATTCAGAGGGTCTGGAACAGTTCTATGATGGTTTGCCGGCTATCAGTCTGGGGTCCATGAGCTCCCCCTTGTTCAGGTCAGCTGTTTCTGTGGGTTTCTCCAGCTTGGTCTTGACCCCTTTGCTCATCACTCCTCCCTCTCTATAACTGGATTCCAGAGTTCAGCTCAGTGTTTAGCTGTGGGTGTCTGCTTCTGCTTCCATCAGCTACCGGATGAAGGCTCTAGGATGGTATATAAGGTAGTCATCAACCTCATTATTGGAAAAGGACATTTAAGGTAGCCTCTTGACTATTGCTTAGATTATTAGTTGGGGTCAACCACCACAAAAGATTTTTAAGGTGTATTTATTTGTTTGTCTACAGAAAGGATCTTAGACTATGTCCCAGGCTGGCCTGTAACTAATGATCCTTCTGGCCCTGCCTATTGATGTTAATCTTATTGACTTTTTAAAGCTTTTTTTAAGGTAGGGTTTCTCTATGTAGTCCTGACTGATCTGGAGCTTGATATGTAGACCAGTTTGACTGCAAACTTGCAGAGATACTCACAGAGAGTGATGAGATTTAAAGGTGCGTGCCATCATGCCCTGTCCTTGGCGCTAATTTTATAAATGTGCAATATCGTACCCAGCTAAAATTGATATTTTAGAGTAAACCCTTCATTGTAGTGTGTGTGTGTGTGTGTGTGTGTGTGTGTGTGTGTGTGTGTGTGTGTGTATATGTGTAAATGTTTGTGTACACATATGTACTCCAATGTTGAATACTGGTCTGGAGTTTGTTAGGCATCATCTAGCCTATATATCTAGAAATGAGCTCAAGCTAGACTATAGAAAGATTTCTGCTGGTTAGATAAAAGATAATATTCCTCAAGATCTTGTGAAACCATTTCCTATCTGTCACTTTCCTTACCTCTAGCAGAAGGACATATGGCTACTTGTAGTACCTATCAGCGTGTCAAAGCCCATGCTCAACTCCAGGCTCGCTCAGTGTAACAGAAGCACTGTTAGAGATTTCAAAGTCCACAGCAGCTCCTGGCTCTTTCCTATCCCAAGCTACTCACCTTCCTTATAATCTATGTAATTTGCTCAACCCACTCTCTAGCTCTTGTTATACTCTCTCTCCTTCCCTCCCTCCTTCCCTGCCCCCCTCCCCCTCCTGACACCTCCCTCCCTCTCTCTCTCTCTTACTGTCCCCCTTGCTCTCTTGCTATGCTTCACTCTAGCTATTATTTCCACTATTCCCTCCCCTCTCCTGATTGCCTAACCCTGGCTGTGTCCAGTCTGCTTTCTCTCGGGTCTGGACTCTTCCAGATGCCTCTGGATATTTTCTCCCTCTTATAAAAACAATTCCCCTAATAATGGAGTGGTCAGATAGGCAGTTTCTTTACTGAACCTTCTCACATACAAGTTGAGAAAGATGATTCATCAACATTGAAGAGATGTTAGCTGTGTTTTTGCCGATGGATCTGGATTGTTTTGCTGTGATCAGCTTGTATGGTAATGATTATAGGATATGTAGCATGAATAAAAAAAAACCAGAGATAGAAAACAAACAAACAAAAAAAAACCCAGAGATAGATATTTGGGTTAAAGCTGAAGATCAGAGAAGAAAAGCAGCCAGCAACTAGAGAGTTCTCACCACTGCCAATACTTAAACCGAAGGGGCTGCTTCTCACCAAATCTCAGACTGCAATGAGTTCCTGTCTCCTCCTGCCTTATATTCCTCTCTCCTCCAAGCCTGTCTCCACTCCTGTCTCCACCTCTCTAGTGCTGGGATTAAAGGTGTGAACTCTGTTTCTCTTTTAGACTGATTCACTCTCATGTAGCCCAGGGTGGACTTGAAACTACATAGATCCATCTGCCCTGCCTGCTGAGTGCTGGGATTAAAGGTGTGTGCCACCGCTGCCTGGCCTAAGTGGCTGTGGCTAGCTTTGCACATTGATCTTCAGGCAGGATTTATTTGTTATGATATAACAGATAGCACCACAAAGATAGAAACTGGTGGTAGACTTCTCACACCACATCTATCAGGTCCTGATTTTGATTCCCAGAAATGCACACATAAACAAAAATAGCAAAGAAACATATCCTCAGAGTGTTTAAAAAATTCAAATTCATTCATTTTGATTGTCAGTGGGTCTATGTATGTCTTTTTTCTAAAAGGCTTTTTCTTATCAAAACTCTCATCAGATGTACTGAAAGTAAAAGATTAACTATCATAAGCTGTTTTTTAAAAGTATGTATTTTACCTCAGAGTTCTTAATATAACTTAATAATTTTCAAATCACACTTTTCCTCCTCAGTGAATAAGTGTGTTTATGGAGATAAATTGCTGAACTGTTCTAAAAGTTTAACATTCTCACTTGTCAAATACTACCAAAGTCACATGACAAGGTTGTGCTAAATAGGAGCAATGAGAGTCTGAAAGTCATTTTTTATGCTAATAGATCTGCAAATAAAATTTTGTGTCTTGAGAAAAAGCACTTAGAAACACTTTAAGTTAACAAGGTGATAGAATTCCAAGTTTTATTCAATCAAGATAGCAAAGGTCTATTTCTTGTTTCATTTCTGTATTACAGTATAGTAGGGCAAGGAGGGAAGGAAGGAGGAGGAGAGAGGAGCAGATGGATGTGGGGGTAGAATATGGATGACAGTTAAATCATTGGATACTGGCAATAAGTTCCAAAGCAACGGAAAAATACAAACAAATGCAGAGACTGGCTCAGGAGACTTTGAGTTTAGTCTCAACATTAGGATGAAATGCTTTGTTCCATTTTTCCAGTCATTTTAGCCTTGGATGGATGCAACTGCCTCACTAACAGTCTTTTAAATATCCTCTCTATGTTGGAAACATATGGCTTGCTATTTTTAAACATCCAGATTTATAATTAGAATCAAGGCTTTTTTTTTTCTTCAGTGCAATTCCAGGCATTTTACCTAACCATGAATTTGTGTTAGGGATGACACTGGTACTTAATTCCTGATGGTGTCGTGCCCATGTTTATTAAATGCATCATTGAATTCTTTCTTCATTAGACTACATTTTCCCTATAAAAATGTCATGCTGCCTATTCCACAGTGTCTAATGTGGAATTAGATACAAATTCTACATTTTGATTTTTTACCAATCAAACATGAGCAAAATAAATATGAAGGAACATTACTTAAGATAGAAAAATTTACACTTTCATCACCATTTACAAGTTATCCACAATTCTTTAAGATTTGGTACAAAAGTGCCATAATTGAGCATGCCAGGGTACCAGGAAAAGACAGTGAGGGCTGTCTGTATTTTTCCTCCCTTTGGTACAAGGATCAAAAGGCAACTTCACACATGTTAAGCATGTGCTCTAGTCCTGGGCCACACCTGCGCATCCAAGAGACACGTTTTTTATTCAAAGCTTCACCATCAAAGGGATAAGCGAGACATGTTAAGCATCTCAGATAGGCTTCAGCCACAGCTTCAGAGTATAAATTTTGTGGGATGAGAGAAATTTGGCTTTAACCATCATTTTTGTTTTTTTCTTAAGTAATTGACTGACTGTCAACTTACTAGTTCATATTGCTTAAATAATCTTTTGCTAACACAAATATTTTTCAAGTTTTCTCAAATGACAGTGAAATGAGGGGGTTTTGAAAGAATACAAAGGCCATGGACTTGATTTCATAAATGATCATTTTACTCCTCGCATGTATTCTGTTGTAACAGCTGCCCGTTCAACAAATTCCTGCTAAATACCTACCATGAACCAAGAATCAAAGATGCAACTCCCCTTTGTGTTAGGTGCTTGGTAGTTAGACGCAGTTGTCATTATCTCTTGCTAAAGCTCACAGAGGGTCATTTTGTTAGTTACTCTTTGCATTGCTATGACAAAATAAATACCCAATAATAGTGGGTTGAACTAAGAAGGGATCATTTTGTTTACAATTTGAGGGCTCATCACAGTGGGGAAGGGCTGACTGAGGGTGAGGCTAGCGCTGGTTGTGGCAGCAAAAGAGTGAAGTTTCTGTCATATCCATCTGAGGTCTGGAAGCAGAGGAAAACTAATGCTGGTACTTAGTTCACTTTCCTCTATTTCACCCCTTTTATTCAGTCCAGAATCCCAGCCCATGGGCTGCTGCTGGTACATTCAGGTTGAGTCTTTCCACTCCAGTTTGACCTCTCTAGAAACATTCTCACAGGTATATTCAGAGGATTCAGAGGTTGTTTCCTGGGAAATACCAAATTTGGTCAAGTTGACAATGAAGATTAAACACCATGGTGAGTAAATTGCTGAAAAACTCGACAGTTATAAAGGTTAAGAACCCAGTCACAATGCATGGAGACAGAACCCCAGTCCTTGACTAGCTGTACTTTGTGATGTTATAAAGTCTATAAGAGCCAAGAAGCAGAGGGCCACATTTTAAACAAAGACTTTTCAGGATTTTGACATGAGCCAGATAGATAATAACTTGACCTCAGCCACGGTAGTTTACTTTGCTGTCTTTTGGATTCTTCATTTGTGAAATGGAAAAATGAAGGTCACCTATCCCACTGGGCCAACATGAGAATGAATCATGTTAGCACAGCAAAAGCACTTAGAAAATATTGCACACAGGGTGATCACTGTTATTAAATCCTGGGGGCTATTTATTATTGAGAATTATGTCTTAGCAGATCTCCAAGGTGGTTTGTCTCTTTTCTTTTCTTCTTTTCTTTTGGAGAATGGTGGGTAAGACTAAATAGTAGCAGCTGCTAAACTGTTTGTGGTAACAGAAGGAAGCTGTGTGAAAAGGGGGTGGAAAACTTGAGCTCGCCAAGAGACACTGAGACAGAGAACAGAAAGAATAGACAATAACCTGTCAGAAAGGGAGCTTTGAAAAGCTAGCCTAGAGTAACACACACACACACACACACACACACACACACACACACACACACACACACACACACACACACAGTATTGTAGATAGCCTGGCTGGCAAAATGAAGAATCTCTGAGACACTCGGTTTCTCAATCTGACTGACAGACTGCTGAAACAATGAACATCTAAGAAATGGGAATTTCCACAGGAGTCATGTGTGAGAAGGAGAGGCCCCTTGCCAGACCACCTGAGTGGATGCTACTAAAGCCCAGACAATGATGGGCCAGGATGGGCAGGACCACACTTTGACCAGGATTGCTTAAATGTGCAAATTGTACATTTATTTATTTAAACTTTAATTTCACTTTAGATCTCCCAAAGGCAGGCTTGAAGAGTTGTTTCTTCCTATTCCCAGTGTAGCCATATTAAATAATTCTCTTCCTTCTGCTCTCCACTATTAAATCTGATTATTTTAAATCATTTATTGAGGATGAGTGGGTGAACCTGGTTTGGGGCATAGACTGTGACCCCTAGGTTAAATAACACTGATAGTTATCACTACATGAGTCAAAACCTGCAGAGCTGAAGGTTCAGACTAGCACAGGTGCAGGTACACAGTCAAACCAAAACTCTTGTAATTATGGTGTGAAGGGAAAATGTCAAAAAATATTAAAATTATTATTTAATAATTTCCCAGTAGCACTCTATTATTTTAGAGATACAAAACATGAGAAGAAGTAAATTGTGATATCAAAAACATCATATGTGGGAGGGAAGCATGAAAGTGTAGGGAATGTGTGAAGAAAGCTATATTGTTAGGAGATTAAGGTAGACTGGGATAACCATTGCAATCCCATTTTATGAAGGCATCATGGAAAACACAGCACAAAAACTTTCACAAAGATAAAAAAGGAAAGAAGCAAGGCATATCATTTTGAAAAGAGTTTATTCACAAAGGAAGATAGTGAGAGGAACAAACAACCCACACAGCAAAATGTGGACGGCGGTACTAAGTCTTTGCTTATCAGTTACTAGGTCCATTTGAATGGACATAGACTCTTGTCTTTGCTTTCAAGATACATTTGGGCTTTGGGAGGTAAGAATGCAGATTAGAAGCTGCTTCCATGTGACATTGTGAAGGGAGGGAGTCTGGACAAGAAACAATAGACACTGTGCTGAAGGGAAAGAAAGATCGGAGGTGTGTTGGAGATTCTATACTGGGTGATAGGAAAGCTGGATGGTGTAAAGAAAGGGGAGGGTGATAGTAAAAAGGAGCAGGCAGCAGCCAGCTTCAAGGGAAGACCCCCTACCAGCAGAGAGAATTAGAAGCTATACCCCAAAGTCACACCAGACATCTCCAGGGTAAAGAGGCTGGCAGCCTGGCACAAAGGACAAGCCTGAAGTCTGTCTGAGTCTTGAATCCAGCTGGAGGCTGGATGCTCATGCCTCATGCATGATGCCTCAGGAGTTGGAAGAAATTCCATTTTAACACTTTCCTGCACCATCTTGAGAAGGGGCCATGGGAGCCTGATACTAAAGAATCATCACAAACCAAGCAGATGGGTTTAGCTGCCACAGCCCTAGGGACAGGCAGCTGTGAGAGAGTGCAGGGAAGAGGGAGAGGGTTGGACATGGACATACTGAGATGCCCGAGCAGCAGGAGACTCGTTAGAGTGTTCAGTGCGATGGCTGTGTGGCTGGGAGCTGTCCCCTTCATCTGAGAATAACTGATAGTCTGATAGTCCAAAGTCTGAGGTCTGCAGGTAGCCAACTTCTGGAACTAGTTATCTGCCATGAGGTTCATCACTTCCTGCAAGGAGAACAATGAAGCTCCTGCTGGCACTTGAGCCCCCTGCTTCTTCCCTCCAGTGGGATGTTCAATGCAGACTAGCTTTTGGGAGGACAGGCAGGTACAGGTCATTCTGTATAGATCCCAGTGGCCTGTTTGCTACCCCCATGCCTCTGGCTGGACATGTCCTAACTAGCACATCAACTACCCTATGGTATACAACTTTCAAGTCTCAAAAACATAGGCGAGCTTGTCCAGCTCACAGAGTGCAAAGCTAGATGTACTCAGCAGAGGCTCCTTGTATACAAAGGGATCTAAAGGGAAGGCAGCCATCTCATACTAGATGAGTACCAGCTTAAATGATAGAAAAACAAGTCTCCAGCTTCTACTAACCTGCCTAGCAACTAACTAACCCACCCTCTGCCAACCTCGACTACCCTGTGCCCTCTACCTGTCAGACTCTAATCATAGAACACACAGAAGAAACTTCAATGCTTCATTATTTTAAAATCCCCTACCCCATTTTAAAAATTTTACTCTTTCAGAGTATTTTTACTTTATTTTCATTTATTTATTTATTTACTTACTTACTTATTTACTTACTTTTTACTCCTTTTATACATATCTTTTTTGTTCAGGCAGTTGTCTTTACTGTATAATCATATTTTTATCTCTTTCTCTTTTCTCTATCACATTCTTCTTTTCTTGCTCTTTCATTCACCTAATGATTCCCCTTTCTTTCCCCCTTTCTGTGACTCAATCCTTTATACTATTCATTTACTATTTCTACTTTTAAATCATTCTTTAATTAAACACAATTTAATTATTAAAGTCAGTTAAACATAATCCCCATATTTCAACCACTTTCTGTTCTATGGAATTTGGAGGGATGTGGGTGGGCTTTAACACTCTTTTTGTTTAAAAAATTTTATTACTTCAAATTAGGAACAAGCTTGTTTCACATGTCAATCCCTTCTCCCTCTCCTTCCCCTCACCCCCACCCTTCCTACCCTACCCCCGACCTACCCCCAACCCCATCTGCCCTCCACTCCCAAGACAGTGTATGGCCCTCAATGGGGGCTCCCCAAAGTGCACCACATCATCCTGGGCTGGGCCTAGGCCCTCCCCCATGTGTTCAGGGCCAGAGTGTATCCCTTCATGTGGGATGGGCTCTCAAATTTCCTTCTTACACCAGGGAAAAATACTAATCCACTACCAGAGGCTCCCTGGAGTGCAGAGGCCTCCTCATTGACATCCATGTTCAGGGGTCTGGATCAGTCCTGTACTGGCCTTCCAGACAGCATCTGGGTTCGATGTGCTCCCCCTTGTTCAGGCCAGCTGTTTCTGTGGGTTTCTCCAACCTGGTACCGACCCCTTCAATCTTCATTCCTCCCTCTCTTCAACTACATTCCAGAGTTCAGTTCAGTGTACATCTGTGGAGGTCTGCCTCTGCTTCCATCAGCCACTGGTTGAGGGCTCTAGGATGGCAAAAAAGTAGTCATCAATCTCATTTTAGGGGAAGGGTATTTAGGTTATCCTCTCCACCATTGCCTGGATTGTCAGTTCGTGTCATCCTTGTAGGTCTCTGGAAATCGCTGTGGAGAAAAAGGAACACTCTTCCATTTCTGGTGGGAGTGCGAACTTGTAAGACCACTCTGGAAATCAGTATGGAGATTGCTCAGAAAAATGGGAATCAGTCTACCTCAAGATCCAGCCATTCCTCTCTTGGGTATATACCCAAATAATGCACGTTCATACAACAAGGACATATGTTCAACCATGTTCATAGCAGCACTGTTTGTAAGAGCCAGAACCTGGAAGCAACCTAGATGTCCCCCAACTGAAGAATGGATAGAGAAAATGTGGTACATTTATACAATGGAGAACTACTCAGCAGAAAAAAGCAATGGAATCTTGAAATTCGCAGGCAAATGGATGGAACTAGAAGAAACCATCCTGAGTGAGGTAACCTGTAGGGGAAGCTGTAGCCACGCCTACTTAGGGGCTGGCTATAGGTGTGCCTGACCATGCTTGTGAGGGCGTGGTCAGAGTGACGTAGTGTGACTGCGTTTGCTCTTTTGATTTCTCTTTTGGGCTTGCGTACAGACTGCTGCCACACCTGCTGGCTAGGTGGCTCTGTAAGTAAGGCTTTTCCCTATTAAATACCCTTATATTTCTACCTGACTCCGTATTGGTAATTTCCCACTATAATAACTCAGGCACAAAAAGACAAGCATGGTATGTACTCACTCATATATGAATTTTAGACATAGAGCAAAGGATTACCAGCCTATAATCCTCTTCACCAAAGAAACTAGGAAACATGAAGGACTCTAAGGAATAAATGAATGGACCCCAGCATGGGAAGTAGCATGAACTCCTGAGCTAATTGGGAACATGAGGGTAGGGGGGAGGGAGCTGCTACAATAAGAGCAGGAGAAGAGGAGTAGAGGAGAGGAAATGGAGGGGCAGAAATATTGAGTTGGGGGAAGAATAGAGGAAAGAGAGTAGGATGAGAGATACCATATTAGAGGGAGCTACTATAGGTTCGAGGGCTTTAACACTCTTAAATGTATTTTAATATCAGTTTGCCATCACTGATGTTACAGCAGGTGATATTTTCTGTCTAAGTAGAACGAGAAGGATGGGCCTTGAAAAGCAGGGTACTTTTAAGAAGAGCCACAAACAACCCTGAAGATGTAGCAGACAATTGGGACCACAGAATCAGAAATCCGAATGGTGAATAGCAAGGCAGGTGGGTCCTGCTTACCCTTGAGCTGCTGAGCCACTAAACCAGCAGAGCCAGCAATCTGTTCTAGTATCTGGAGCAGCAACCTCCTCTGTGGTATTAAAATAATTACATTAGATACTGAAAGGCAAGAGATATGGTCTCTGTGCTGGCTAGTTTTATGTCAGCTTGACACAAGCTAGAGTTAACTGAAAGGATGGAATCTCAATTGAGAAAATGCCTCTATAAGATCCCACTGTAGGGCATTTTTTTTAATTAGTGGTTGATGGGGGGGAACTCAACTCATTGCGGGTGGTGCCATCCTTGAGCTGGTGGTCCTGTGTTCTATAAGAAAGCAAGCTGAGCTAGCCATGATCAACAGGCCAGTAAGCAGCACCCCATCTTCTGCCTCCAGGTTCCTGCCCTGTTTGAATTCCTGTCCTGACGTCCTTAAATGATGAACTACAAAGTAGAAGTGTAAGCCAAATAAATGCTTTCCTCCCAACTTGCTTTGAATGTGTTGTTTCATCACAGTAGTAATAACCCAACCTAGGACAATGCCTAACTTGGGTAGTGTGTCTCAAGGCACTTTGGAGCAAGCTCCATGTGGGTGCTGAGGTACTGGGCTTGTAGTAGCAGAGGGAGGAAGATGTAGCCTCTAATATGTTGGGTGTTAGGGTTCTGGGCAGAGGGACTTAGGGCTCCTAACCTGGGGAGCAAGTTCTGCTAGGGTCCTGAGGCCTGGATGAATTACCATTATATGGGTCCTGAAACAAATGGGGCTGGGTCCCAGAAGGAGGGAGATGCAGATTCTACCTGGAGGAGCAAACTCCATGTAGGCTCTGAAATACTTCAGATTTGGATGGTGGAGGGAGAAAGATGGTGCCTCCAATCTGGGGAGCAAGTGAGTCCTGAGATGCTTGATGGTTCGGGTGATGCAGATAAGGAAGTGGGTTCTCAGGTGCTGAGGAACAAGCTGGGCTTTGATCTTGAGGCACTGGGGTGTACACACCACACTAGTCCTGAGGCACTGAAATGAGTTCCATGAGCGATCCTGGGATCCTAGGAATTAAGGAGTAGAACAAAGGTGTTGCTTTCCATCTGGAGAAGTACCATGTAGCCCAGAGGCTGAGATTCTGGGAACTGGTGTACAAGAGAGATGTGCCCTCTACCTGGAGAGCAAGCTCTGATCCTTATCTGGGACTAGATCTTACTCTGTAGACCAAGATGGCCTGCAACTCTCTCCATAAGGTAGGTCAGCCTCTAAGGTATGGTAACCCTCTTGCTTCTGCCTCTCATTTTTAGATGTATCTGACATAAACCTTCAGTAAAGTAAATAGACCTAGAATAAGCATTAA
This sequence comes from Cricetulus griseus, assembly GCF_003668045.3. Lineage (NCBI taxonomy): Eukaryota > Metazoa > Chordata > Mammalia > Rodentia > Cricetidae > Cricetulus > Cricetulus griseus. Next base: position 219,225,419 of record NW_023276806.1, read on the forward strand.
TTATCTCTTAACAACATTTAAACAAAATCAACACAATGGATTCATAGCAAAATTCTTTCTCCAGATATTTAAAGAAGAAAAACAAAGGTTTCTCTAATTGTCTCATAAAATAGAAAAAGATGGAACTTATAAAATGTTATTGTAGAATATTTAATGATGTAAAGATGTCTTACATTTGTTTATGCTGCAGAATATTTAACTGTGTAAAAGGTGTGCTGCATTTGTTTATGTAAAGATTGTTGCCGTTTCACCTTGCCTGCATAAGACACATGATTGGTCTAATAAAAAGCTGAACAGCCAATAGCTAGGCAGAAGAGGGGTAGGTAGGGCTGGAGGGCAGAGAGAAAAGTAGGAGAAAAAATCTAGACTCAAGAGAAGGAGGACCATGTATGTCTTTTTTAGAGTCCTCCTTGTTTACTGGCTTCTCTGGCAGTGTGGATTGTAGGCTGGTAATGCTTTACTCTATGTCTAAAATCCACATATGAGTGAGTACATACCATGTTTGTCTTTTTGTGACTGGGTTACCTCACTCAGAATGGTTTCTTCTAGCTCCATCCATTTTCCTGCAAATGTCAAGATTCCACTGTTTTTTTTTCTGCTGAGTAGTACTCCATTGTGTAAATGTACCACATTTTCTCTATCCATTGTTCCACTGAGGGGCATCTAGGTTGTTTCCAGGTTCTGGCTATTACAAATAATGCTGTGATGCTCGTCCTCTTGAGAATCAGAAAGGGACATGATCTCCTGAGCAAATTGGGAGCATGGGGGTTGAGGGGAGAGAGAACTAGGAGAATGAGATGGGGAGAAGAGGAGGGGTGAGGAAGACATGATGGGGCAGGGAGGTTGAGTTGAGGGAAGAAGAGAAGAGAGCAAGATAAGAGAAAATATAATAGAGGGAGACATTATAGGTTTAAAGAGAAACGAGGCACCAGGGAAATGTCTGGAGAGCTACAAAGATGACAACAACTAACAATCTAAACAACAGAGAAGAGCCTACCTTAAATGCCCTCTCCTGATAATGAGATTGATGACTAATTCATATGATATCATATAGCCTTCATCCAGCAGCTGGTGGAAGTAGAAGCAGACACCCACAGCTAAACCTTGAACTGAACTGGAATCCAGTTGCAGAGAAGGAGGACTGATGAGCAAAGGGGTTCACACCAGGCTGGTGAGACCCACAGAAACAGCTAGCCTGAACAAGCGAGAGCTCTTGGTCCCCAGACTGATAGCTGGGAAACCAGCATGGGACTGATCCAGAACCCCTAAATGTGAGTGTCAGTGAGGAGATCTTGGAAATCTATGGGACCTCTTGTAGTGGATCAGTACTTATCCACTTTGGGAGCCCATCCCATGGAGGGATACTTCCTGAGCCTAGACACAAGAAGGTTGGCCCAGGCCCTATCCCAAAGAGTAAGACAGACTTTGAAGACCCCCTATGGAAGACCTCACCATCCCTTGGGAGCAGAAAGGGTATGGGATAGGTAGGGTGTTAGTTGGGGGGGGGCAGGGGAGGAGGGAAGGGAAAGGGACCTGGGATTGACATGTAAAATAATTTTCTTTCTAATCAAAATAAAAAAAATAAAAAAGAGAAGGAGGACAGAATGAGGAAGAGAGAGACATGCCTAAGGCCAGAAGTCAGGTAGCCACCAGCTGCCAGCCAGATAGACAGACACACAGAAAGAAAGGAAGGTAAAAAGCCTGTGGCAAAACATACATAAGGAGAAACATTAAAAAATAAGAGCCAAGCTACAGCTGGGCATTCAAAACTAATAATAATAGACTAGAAAACTCAGCTGTAAGTACACAGAATTAGTCAGCAGATTTTTGACAGACATGCCAAAACAACACACTGGCAAAAAGCATCTTTATCAAATGGTGTTTGGAAACTGACTATCCAATGTAGAAGAATGAAACTATACCCATGTCCCTCTGCAGAAAGTCAATTCCAGATGTATCAATCATCTCAACATAAGAACTGAGACTCTCAAATTGGTAAAGGAAAAAGTAAGGACCATGCTGCAAAATATAAGCTGGGTACGGTCCTTCTAGCAGGACTCCAGTTACTCAAAAAGCAAGGCAGGCTACAGACAATTGGGCTTTATAAAATTAAAAAGATTTTGTAGAGCAAATAAAACGGTCAAATGGGTGAAGGGGCAGCCTAAGGTACAGGAGGAAATGTTAGCTAGTTTTAAGTCTTACAGGAGATTCGTATATCTAAGATTAAACAAACAACTCAAAAAAACTAAACAACAAGAAAGCAGATGCCCCAATTTAAAAAAAAAATGATTTTGGTATTGAACAGAGAATGCTCAAAATACAAGTGCCTAATAAATACTTTAAAAAATGTTCAACATCCTTAGCCAATGGAAATGGGAAATGCAAGTTAACACCACCTGGAGATTCCATCTCACCCCAGGAATAATGGCCTTTGTCAAGAAAAGAGATGACAACAAATGGTGAGGATAATGTGGGAAAGAGGACCCTTACAAACATTTGGTGAGGGTGTAAACTTGTATTGTCACTATGGAAACCAGGGTGGAGGATTACCAAAAAGCTAAAAATAGATCTGCCATATGACTACACCACAACACCAGCTATACTATGCCTAGGCACATACTCAAAATACTCCATTCTCCACATTAGAGATTCCTGCATATCTGTGTTCATGGTGTCCCTATTCACAACAGTTAGGAAATAGAATCAGCCTAAATGGTTAACACTAATGAAAATGTGGTACACAGTGAAATTCTACTCAGCTTTAAACAAAAATGAAATTATGAATTTAAAATAAATGGGTAGAACTGGAAAATATACTGAGTGAGGTAATCCAGGCCCAGAAGACAGAAACACTGTATTTTTTTTTTCTGATATGCCAACCTCAGCCTCAAATTTGTAGAATCTGTGTTTCAGTTAGAGCGCCATGGAGCAAGGAAGAAGCCTCGAGAAGACAGACTATGGGAGAGGTCTGAAGGGGAGTGGGTGGTAACACACGGAATGGGAGATTAGAAGAAAAGAGAACTAGGGAAGAAAAGGTTTCAACAAGATCAGGGTAGGAGGCTGTAAGGAAAGAGGATCAGCTGAAACTACATGTCTGTGAAAAAGCCATAAAACCCTATTACCTTATAAACTAACTAACAACATGATTGATTCCAAATGTTATTTTTCTATTAATCCACTAGTCCCACACTCAGTCTTGGTCAGCACATGCAACTGTTGGAGTAGGATCCCATAGTTGTTGGAAGAGCTGAATATAAATGAGTGCTGAGTGTTTGGCATCAAGCAGAACATACAAAGGTGTCCCCTCTGAGGTCTAGAAAGTATCAAAGAAGATGGGGGAGGGAATCATGAGAAACACAGGATGGGAGGCGTGTGGTGGGGTGTTGTCTTCTAGATATGACTTGGGTATTGTAATCACCAACACACTGCACCTGCACCTAGCAACATAGGGCCAAGAAATAAAAAGGAAAAAGATGATGGGGGCGGTTCCAGAAGGGAGATGGCAAGAGTGGCATGAAGAAATGCAGGTAGGCGTGTGAGGGTAGATAGAAGGGGCCAGTTGAGGAGAAGATTGGTGGGAGTGGGGAAGTGAAAGGCAGCATTACAAAGTAAATATAATCACAGTGTATTGTATACAAGTATGATATTGTTAATTTTTTTCTTTATTTTTTTCTTTGAATTAGAAACAACATTGTTTTACATGTCAATCCCAGTCCCCAGTCCCCACTCCCTCCCCACCTCCCCTACCATCCTCCCAACTAATACTCTACCTATCCCATATCCTCTCCTCTCCCCAGGGAGAGAGAGGCCTTCCATAGGGTGTCATCAGAGTCTGTCATATCCTTTGGGATAGGGCCTAGGCCCACCCCCATGTGTCTTGGCTGAGGGAGTATTCCTCTATGTGGAAAGGGTCCCCAAAGTCCACACCTATGCTAGGGATAAGTACTGAACTACTACAGGAGGTCCCGTAGATTTCCAAGGTCTCCTCACTAAAACCCACGCTCCTGGGGTCTGGATCAGTCCCCTGCTAGTATCCCAGTTATCAGTCTGGGGACCAAGAGCTCCCCCTTGTTCAGCTCAGCTGCTTCTGTGGGTTTCACCAGCCTGGTCTGGACAGATTTGCTCATCACTCATCCTTCTCTGCAACTGGATGCCAGTTCAGTTCAGTGATTACTTGTGGGTGTCTGCTTCTAATTCCACCAGCTGCTGGGTGAGGGCTACCGGGTGGCATAAAAGTCAGTCATCAATCTCATTATCAGGGGAGAGCATTTAAGGTAGCCTCTCCTCTGTTGCTTAGATTGTTAGCTGGTGTCATCTTTGTAGCTCTCCAGACATTTGCTAGTGCCTGATTTCTCTGTAAACCTAAAATGTCTCCCTCTATTATGGTATCTCCTTTCTTCTTTTCTTCTATTCTTTCCCCGACTCAACCTTTCTGCTCCCTCATGTCCTCCTCACCCTCCTTTTCTCCCCTTCTCATTCTCCTAGCTCCCTCCCGCCTTCCCCCATGCTCCCAATTTCCTCAGGAGATTTTGTCCCTTTCCCCTTCTGTGGGGGAACATGTATGTCTCTCTTAGGGTCCTCCTTGTTTCCTAGATTCAGTGGCAGTGTGGATTGTAGGCTGGTAATCCTTTACTATATGTCCAAAATCCACATGTGAGTGAGTACATACCATGTATGTCTTTTTGTGATTGGGTTACCTCGCTCAGAATGGTTTCTTCTAGTTCCATCCATTTTCCTGCAAATTTCAAGATTCCATTGTTTTTTCCCTCTGAGTAGTACTCCATTGTGTAATTGTACCACATTTTCTCTATCCATTCTTCAGTCGAGGGGCATCTAGGTTGCTTCCAGGTTCTGGCTATCACAAATAGTGCTGCTATGAACATCGTTGAACAGATGTTGTTATATGAATGTGCTTCTTTTGGGTATATGCCTAAGAGTGGAATTTCTGGCTCATGTGGTAGACTGATTCCCATTTTCTTGAGGAGTCACCATACTGATTTCCAAAGTGGCTGTACAAGTTGGCATTCCCACCAGCAGTGGAGGAGTGTTCCCTTTCTCTGTATCCTCTCCAGCATAAACTGTCATTGGTATTTTTGATTTGAGCCATTCTGACAGGAGTAAGATGGTATCTCAGAGTTGTTTTGATTTGCATTTCCCTGATGGCCAAGGATGTTGAGCACTTTCTTATGTGTCTTTCAGCCATTTTAGATTACTCTATTGAGAATTGTCTATTTAGTTCTGTTCCCCAATTTTTAATTGGAGTTTTGGTGTTTTAGAGACTAGCTTCTTGAGTTCTTTGTATATTTTGGAGATCAGCCCTTTGTCAGATGTGGGGTTGGTTAATATCTTTTCCCAGTCTGTGGGCTGCCCTTTTGTCTTACTGACTGTGTCCTTAGCCTTACAGAAGCTTCTCAGTTTCAGGAGGACCCATTTATCAATTGTTGATCTCAGTGTCTGTGCTACTGGTGTAATGTTCAGGAAGTGGTCTCCTGTACCTTAATTAAAGGGTATTTCCCACTTTGTCTTCTACTAGTTTCAGTGTGGGTGGGTTTATGTTGAGGACTTTGATCCATTTGGACTTAAGTTTTGTGCATGGCGATAGACATGAAACTATCTGCAGTCTTCTACATTCCAGCATCCAGTTATGCCAGCACCATTTGTTGAAGATGCTTTCTTTATTCCATCGTATAAATTTAGCTTCTAAGAATTTTGAGTCTCTAAAGAAAGAAATTAAAGAAGATACTAGAAAATGGAAGGATCTCCCATGTTCTTGGATAGGTAGGAACAACATAGCAAAAATGGCAATCTTGCCAAAAGCAATCTACAGATTCAATGCAATCCCCATCAAAATCTCAACACAATTCTTCACAGACCTTGAAAGAACAATTCTCAACTTTATATGGAAAAACAAAAGACCCAGGATACCCAAAACAACCCTGTAAAATAAAGGAATTTCCAGAGGCGTCACCATCCCTGATTTCAAGCTCTATTACAGAGCTGTAATCCTGAAAACAGCTTGGTATTGGCACAAAAATAGACAGAAAGACCAATGGAATAGAGTTGAAAACACTGATATTAACCCACACACCTACGGACACTTGGTTTTTGATATTGTTAGTTTTTTAAAGTAACCGTAACTTCGAGTCAAGAAAGGAAGCAAGTAAAGTGAAAGGAAAGGAAGACAGAGATTGAATACAGGCTGACACAGTGTGTTATAAATTCTTACATAAAGTGATTAAAAATATATTACTTAGCAAACTGTATTACTCCAGTAGTTGCCAATAAAAATTCATTAATTTTTATTTGTATTTTTAGAAAAGCAAGTGTTGCTTGGGAGATTCCTCTCATCTATCTCCTGGGGCAATTAGAGCATGAAGGCATAAAATGCATGCATGTCTGAGGAACAGTGAGAAGCCTTGTGGAATTACAACCCAGAAGTACCAGGAGGAGAAACAGACAGGGCTTTAATGTAACAGAGGATTTTCAAAGACTGAGAGAGAGAGAGAATTATTAGGTGATGAGGGGGTTGGAAAGCAGGCAAAAAGAATTAGGAATGATGATTTAAAGCTATTTTTTCTTTTAGTTTTAACTCTGTTATATGTTATCCTTTTTTGTTGTTGTTGTTCTGGATATGTGAATCCAAGTTGCTGGATACTGAAGTAGCAAGAACTTTATTCTCATTCCAAAATAATCCTTGTGTTATTTCTATGAGGCAGTGATTTTGAAAAGTGAAATTTCTTTTTAGTTCCATTGACCATTAGTACAATAGGAATTAAACAGGACTGGATATATTTCTCACTGGCCCACTTAGAAAGGTGACTTTTAAAAAGTTTATTACAAAACTATGTTATAGAAAACATCATGATACTGATGCAAAAGCAGATTCATAGACCATGGAAGAAAATAGTCTGCTATGGTTTGAATGTGAAATATTCATCACAGGCTCACATGTTTAAATACATTAAGGTGGTTTGCTGTTTTTTAAGGGTTCTATTTCATTACAGCAATGGAAAAATAGCCAATATCGAAAAGTGATACCTAATAGTGAAGTCACTGCTGTGATGAACCTGATCATATAGTGCTTCAGCCTTTAGAAATGCTTTGTGGGAAGAATGTGGAAGAGTTTAGTGTTGTAGACTAGAGAAGTCCTAGAATACTGCAAGCAGAGTTTAATGGGCCATTCTGCAAGGAGTTCAAAAGATGAGAACTCTGATAGCACAGGGCAGTAGAGACTCTATTCATGGGATTTCAGGGAGGAACAAGGACTCTACTGGGACATAGACTAGAGATCTTCCATATTACATTCTGGTAAACAATATGTCTGTATTTTGCCTGTATCCTGAAAAATCTGAGTGGCCTAATTTGTTTGGTATAGGTAGTTTCAAGACTATAATAGAGCATTTGGGATGTGAGATGGTTGTTGATCACTGCTTTTAGCTACATTTATACATACCAATAACTAGAACTGAGATGTAAAAAAAATGTGTGGTTTAGTGGGAAAAGGTACACAAGAAAGTGTAAAGTTTTAGACAACAAGGTTAGAAGTTTGGGAATAGATCTGTTACTATGTTCTCTTCTGACATAAACAGGGGTTGATGCGAAATTGACACAATTGTAAGAAAGTGAATGTTCAGAGAAATAGCTCCCAATTGACTCTCATGAGCTGACAAATTCAAGCATGTGTTTGTTCATTTTCCTAACAAAGAGATAGGATATTGAGATTTATTTTAGATAGTTAGATACAGGTCTAATTTTTATGATCTATAAATTAAAGACTGCTCTGAATTATTTGAATTCTCTTAAATGTAGTAAAGTTTGTTTTGTGGACCAGGATATAGCTTATTTTTGATAATTCCACATATAGTCAAAATAATATCTGGATGGAAATAAATGTCAATTTGGTAAAGTTGGATGCTAATATTGTTCAAACCTTCTAGTTTTCACCCACTTTCTAAATAATTGTTGAATTAATTATTAAGAGAGAAATACTATAATTTCCAGCTATAATTTTGGATGTGTCTATTTTTCCATTCAGTTCCTTTTTTCTTTATTTGTGTGACTATTTCTTACTAATTTTAAGCCAACTTGATTCAGGCTAGAATTATCTGAGAGGAGGGAACTTCAGTTGAGAAAATGCCTCCATATAATTTAGCTGTACAGGCTTGCCTGTACAGTATTATTTTGGTGATCTAGGTGGAAGGGCCCAGCTCATTGTGGGTGGGGGTGGGGTCATCACTAGGTTGGTGGTCATGGGTTCCATTAGACAGCAGAATGAAAACCCAAGGGTGGAAGCAATCCAGTAAGCATCACCCCTCCATGGCCTCTTCATCAGCTCCTACCTCCAGGTTCTGCTCTTCTTGAGTTCCTGCCCTCACTGCTTTTGAGGATGAAACGTTGCATGGAACTGTAAGTGAAATAAAACCTTTCCTCCCCAAGTTGCTTTTGGTCATGGTGTCTCATTACATCAATAGTTACCCTAACTAAGACAATGACTTTTTAACAAATTGGACTTTCTCTTTTTATCTATGATAATATTCATGTTCTAAAGAATTATTTATCTTCTATAAATATACTTCTTTTGATTAGAGTTTGCAAGAATTATTATTTTCTTTAACTTTTAATCTTAAAAGTTAAGGTATTAAAGTGAAATTCTGTAGGGAAAAATTATACTTTAATATACCATATAAGCAGAGAAATAAGATTTCTTAAATATTAATAAATTAAACTCATCATATATACAAAGAATAATAGATAGAAGATTAGGTACTGGGTTCTCAGTTGATCCATGAAAGCCTGGATTTGATTTCCAGAACAATATAAAAAGTCAAGTGTGGTGGAACATGCTCATCACCCAGGGATGGCCATGGCAGGATGAGGAGTATACCTGGGTCTCTATGACCAGCCAGTCTAGCCTGCTTGGTAAAATGTCAGGCCAAAGATGGAAGATTGCTGAGGAGTAGCAACTGTGACTATCCCCTAACTTCCAAACACACATACACACATATGTGTGTATATACATATGAATATATATATATATATGTATATATGTGTGTGTGTGCAGATAAAGTACACAGCGCATACATATATACACAAAATAGATTTATTCACCATTTTATAAAAACTATAATTTATAATATTATATAATATATATATAAAGGAAATATCAAAGGATCATTATAATAGGTTCAGAAAAGTACTTCACAAAGTTCATCACTTTTCTTAGTTACTGTTCTGTTACTGTGAAGAGACATTATAACTAATATAGTACGAATAATAAAAACCAAGGCACAGATAATGGGGTTAAAGCTAAAGGTCACAGAAATAGAGCAGCCAGCCACTAGAGAGTTCTCACCTCTACCAATGCTCAGACCAAAGGGGCTTTCCACTGAAACTCAGATTGCTCCTGACTGCACTGTTCCTCAGACTGCACTGAGCTCCTGGCTCTTCCTGCCTTATATATTCCTCTCTAGTGCTGTGATTAAAGGTGTGGGATCCCAAGTGCTAAGATTACCTTTGTGTGAGCTCTGTTTCTCTTTTAGACTGGATCCATTTCATGTAGCCTAGAGTGGCCTTAAACTAACAGAGATCCATCTGCCTCTGTCTCCTGAGTCTGGGATTAGAGGTGTGTTTCACCACAGTCTGACCTCTATGGCTAACTAGTGTGGATAGTTTTGTACACTAATCTTCAGGCAAGCTTTATTTGTTAGATCATAAATAAAATATCACCACAACCTAAGGCATCTATTCTAAAATGAAGCATTTAATTGGGGAATTACTTACAGTTTTACAGGGTTAGTCCATGATCATCATGGCAGTAGCTGAGCAGTAGCTGAGAGCGTTACATCCTGATCCACAGGCAGCAAGAACAAAGAAGGACGGGGGAGAGAGAGGGGAAGATGGAGAGGAAGAAGAAGGGACAGAGAGAGAGAGAGAGAGAGAGAGAGAGAGAGAGAGAGAGAGAGAGAAAGACTGGCCCTGGCATAGGCTTTTGATTCTTCAAAAGCACCCTCAGTGGCATCCCTCCTCCATCAAGGCCATATTTACTTCAACAAGGTCACACCTCCAAACTCTTCCCAAACAATTGGGGAGTAAGCATTTAAACATGAACCCTTGGGGGTCATTCTCATCTCATTCAAACCACCACAACACTCATTCATAAAAATACTAATTAAATGAGGACAGAAATTTTCTTTATATTGATAAAACACATCTATGAAATATTTGTGGTTAATATTATATTGAATACTAAAAGAGTGAATGCCCTGCTACGATGTCAAGATCACCTCTCCAACTCAATTCTCTACTGAAGTTTCTAGACAGTTTGATAGGATAAGAACCAAGTAAGTGACAAAGGTATTGAAGAAAAAAGTCTTTATTTGCTGAAACAATGATTGCCAGTCAGTCACCACCTAATCTCTCTACCTGAAATTCTACTATAGCACCTGAGTTTAGTCATTCACACCAACAAGGTGCACATTCCTAAATTTAAAAAGTCAATTGTATTTTTAAGCAATAACAAGGAAAGTTAGAAATAAAATAAATATGATACCACATATAAAGTATTAATAAACTTCGAATGTTCAAAGATGCATTTAACAAA